>NW_027185896.1:5885598-5962673 GCF_028583685.1 Petaurus breviceps papuanus | reverse complement strand
GAAGGAAGGAAGGAAGGAAGGAAGGAAGGAAGGAAGGAAGGAAGGAAAGGAAGGAAAGGAAGGGGAAGGGAGGAAGGATGGAAGGGAGGGAAACATGATCCCTCTCAGGCACTCCTGAGAACCTAGGACATGATTTCTTTATGCTCTAGGAAGACAGTTGTTCCTGAAACTGGCTCCATGCCCCTGTCTCCCCACCTCAGAAATAGGCAGCATGGGAGAGGGTGCAGTGAAGAACAGGGGGAGGGCCTACAGAGGAAGGAGTGGGTGTCTAGACCAGACTGGTGTCTAGACCTGCCTGGCAGCCTGATTTGGGTTAATTCCCTTGCCTCAGTTCCCCATCTATAAAATGCATTGTACTTGATCTCTAAGTTATTTTCTGAATTTTTTTTTTAAATCCCTTATAGTCTAAATTCCATATACAAACTAAGTTATGTTTGATTTTTAATTGTAATGGAGGAAACTCAAGGCAACTTCAACCTTGTCTGAATTAATAAAACAGTTATTAAATCAAAACCTCCTTCAACTGAGGTCCATCTACAGCTGCCAAGATCATAAGAAAACCTCTCTTGGCTACCAAAGACTAACCTAAATTCCAGACAGATGCAGGCTGTTTCTGTACCTGCTGAGGCTGAGCAAGCCTGTGAACCATCTCTGTGTGGCCCAGGCAGCATTGCTGTACCCATGGCCTGTCTTGTAAGCCTCTATGAGGAAGGTAAATGACTCTCCATGATTCAGACCTGCTACTAGAGAAACAAGGCCTTGCTGTATGTAGTTGGGGAGGGCATGGCCCCTTCTGGGTCCAAAGGCTATAGGAAACCTTTCCCTATGATCTACCCTTCAGATACAACAAGCTACTTGTCGCGATCACGGTGTCTCTCAAAGATGTGCTCAAGGCATTGAAAGGACTGGTGGTGATGTCCTTGCAGCTGGAGCTTATGTCCACCAGCCTATACAACAATGCTGTGCCAGAGATCTGGAATAGCAAAGCCTACCCTTCACTCAAGCCTCTGTCTTCTTGGGTCATGGACCTGCTGCAGCGGATTGATTTTCTGCAGATGTGGATCCAGAAAGGGATCCCGCCTGTTTTCTGGATCAGCGGCTTCTTCTTCCCACAAGCCTTCCTGACAGGGACCTTGCAGAACTACGCGAGGAAGCGGGTCATCTCCATTGATACCATCTCTTTTGAATTCAAGGTTAGTGAGCAGAACGAATTCTCCCACCAGCCACATCCAAGAATGTCTCACTGTGCACCACCTCTCTTCCAGGAGGTGGGCAATGTGCTTCATCATCGGAATCACGGTTGGTAATTGTGTCCATCATTTCTTGTCTTTCAGAATGTAACTTGTTCAGCTGGTTTTGCTCTGTTCCCTTCCCTGTGGGTCAGTTCACACAATTTGTCTCGGGTTTCTTTAAAACTGTCTTTTCTCACAATAGTATACCATATTTTATTCAGATTTCCCCCAGGGCATCCCCCCGCCTTAGCTTCCAATTCTTTGCTACCACAGAAAGAGCTGCTCTATTTTTCTTCTTTCTCTGGTTTCTTCTTTACATCTTTTTTCTTTCTTTGATCTCTTGGGAGAATAGGCCTTATAGTGGTATGAATCAAAGGGTATGTACAATTTACTGACTGCTGCGGCAGAGTTCCAAATTGTTTTCCAGAAAGGTTTGACTAATGCACAACTTTATCAAGGATGTATTAATGTACCTATTTCCCCAAGTTCCCTCCAACATTTGTCATATTCCTTTTTTGTTAATACCCTGCTTTGGTGGGTATGAGGTGAAACCTCAGAGGCATTTTGAATTTGAGTTTTTCTGTTAGTGACCTAGAGCATTTTTTCATATGGCTTTTCAATAGGTTGGCCTGTTCATATCCTTTGACTATTAAATCAATTGAGGAAGGGTTCTTATTTGCATAAATTTGTTACATGTTTTGGAAATTATACCTTTATCAAAGAAACATTCATTCTGCAAAGATTTTCCCCCCAGTACCCTGTTTCTGAGCGGTAGGGTATAGCACTCAGGTCTTATTGAGGAATCAGGAGTCCGGTAAGTGTTGAAGGAGTGGAGCAAGGCCCACTGGAGAATGGGTGGCAGGAGGTGTGAAGTTCTGTCTTGCCTTCTTAGCCTCAGAGCTTTTTGGCTAGATCTGTCAGGCAATGACCAATCCCAGAATGAACAGACCAGCTATGGAAGCAATGAGATGCCTGCAGGACATAGCTCTCAGCATGGCAGCCAACCCCTGGTCTATCAGGGGTTCTCCCGGGCTCTCCGTTCTATCCCAGGATGCTGTTTAGACAACATCCCATCACCCCCTCACTCCACTGATCTCTCCTCCAAACCCTAGGTAATGGGGAAGTCACTGAGCGAGCTGACCACAAGGCCAGACGTGGGCTGCTTCATCCACGGCCTGTTCCTGGAGGGGGCACGCTGGGACCCTGAGAGATTCTTCCTGGCTGAGTCTCGGCCCAAGGAGCTCTACACAGAGATGGCCGTCATCTGGCTGGTCCCTGTGGCCAACCGCAAACCCCCACTTCGGGGCTTCTATGTATGCCCCATCTACAAGACTCTGACTCGAGCTGGTATGGACTTGTCTTCCACTCCATCTGTCTCACAGAATGAAGCATGTGTGTGTGCATGTGTGTCTGTGTGTTTTGGGGAAGGAGAGACCAGGGGAGAGAATAACAGGGCAGCTTCTTTTGGCTTCTCCACTAAAGCATCCCTGCCTCCTCTTCTGTGCCAAATGATTGGAACATGTCTCTGGGTTTGTGGGGGACCATGACCTGACCTCCCACAGTTCCTAAGACAAGTTATTGGAAGTCTCTCCCCAAGGCCCAGAGACCTTGGCAGTGATTGGGACAAGCCTGTATAGGTAGAGAATGCCTTTGAATGCACTGTGAGTCTGTTGCAAAAGCTTACACTCTCATCTTGAACTTTCTTACTTCACATTCCTATACAGCAATGCTTATGGTACTTTAAGGCTTGCAAAAGTGTCTTGCATACAATTATCCTGAGGGAGATGGTATAAACATTGCCAGGTCTATACAAATGTTAGCCACTATTATCATTATAGATGAAGGACCTGAGACTTTAGGGATCACAGAATTTCATGGCTGAAAGGGGCCCATTTGGGGTCTTGTCCAGTCCCGATTCTATAGGTGAGGTCCCTGAGGCCCAGAGAAGGAAACCCATCTGCCATAGTAAGTAAGCAGCAGTTCTGGGACCCTCTTCTATTAAAAAAAGTCATTTTTCTGTTAGCTATCTCAGAGTTGTCCTCAGGAGATTCTTTAAACCTTAGAGCACTATAGCAGCAACAGCTGAGTGCCAGTCCTACCTACATGGCCTATGGAACCAGGGGTGAGGAGGAAATCTAACAGGAGGCAGGCACCAGGGGTAGCCCCGGGAGCCTGGGAACACTGCCCTGCCCCTTTCACGTGACCTGCTCCTACTGGTGTTTGTTCTAGGTACGCTATCAACCACTGGCCATTCCACCAACTACGTCATAGCTGTGGAGGTCCCCACTGACAAGAGTCAGAGACACTGGATCAAGCGAGGTGTAGCCCTCATCTGTGCTCTAGACTACTAGGGGTATGACGGCCAAGCAGGACTCCACCTGTTCTTGGCCAAGGCTGCAATCCACACCCCCCTTCAGCTGGCCCTCCTAGGAGAGCCCAGACCTGTGTTCTGGGGCAGTGAGGAGCCGGAGGCCCATAAAGGGAATAAAAATTATTTTTGTTAGTGTTGTCTACCTATTTATATTTCAGCCCACCGTGGGTCTCTTTACCAGTCAGAACAGAGGTTACAGAGTGGGGGTTGGTCCCTCTTGAGCCAACCCTTGCCAACAGCTGTGGACCACTGCTGGCTCAGCAGGAAGCTCCCTTCTCTCCCCTCCCTCCAGGTATGCTGTTAGAAGCCTTCTGACCAGCATATTAGTCTGCAGGAAGCGAGAGGTCAGAGGGAGCAGGGCACACTGGCCCCAAGCCTTTTTCCAAATGGAACCCTGAAATGCTAGAACAGGAAGGGACCTTCTTACCAGAAAAAGGAAGTGGAGGCCCAGAGATGATGGGGCTTGTCCAAGGAAGCACAAGACAAGAACCCAGGCCCCACAACTTGCAGTCCAAGGTCTTGCCACTCTTTTAATGGCGCTGCATATATGCTGCCCAAGTCCTGATGCCATAGATAGTGCCCAGAGCAGAGAAAATGCTTGCACAGCACAGTACACGGTTCTTTATTCAGCAAACATCTAGCCAGCCAACACGGAGCATATAAATTACAGGAAAATTTTATTCATTCAGGCAAGTCCGGTATTTACAAGGATAGACAGGCAGAGGGCTAGGAGTGGCCCGAGCCCCAGCCTGCCCAGGTCTCTTATGTACAATAGCTTCAGTTCAGCCTTCCCCAAGATACCTACATATTACTTCAAGTTGATTCCTGTCTCTTTTGAAATTCAGTGCAAGCAGGAGAACAAATTCATCTGCCCCACCACAACTTAAACAGTAATTGTGGTATGTAAAAAAGGGACCTCCACTTTCTCCCAGGGGCCCTTAGGAAAGGAAAAGGCAAGGGGCAGGGGTGGGAAGAGGCAGGTTAGGGGTAGTGACGGCTACCTTATGGTCACAAAGAGGAAGCAGAGACTCTGGAGTGTGTGGAAAGGGCAGAGGTTGGTCCCCAAATGGTCTGACAAAACCTGGCCTCTAAGTCCTCTTGGGGCACAGGATGGCTTAAGCCCAAGTAGAAAATGCCCACATAATGGAAGCATCTCAGGCTGGAGGCCAGCCCTCCCCTACCTTACACTCCTATGCCAGGTCCTAAGCCCTGGGAGGAAAGAGGAATAACGCCCATGCAAAGTTCCCTGTTCCCTCCAATTCTCAGCAGCAAAAGCTGATAAGACACCAACTAACTTCACTCTAGATCCTGAAGCCAGGCAGCTGACGGACCTTCCTATAGTTCAGAGCCTAAGGGCCTTGTTCTCTGGACAGCTAGACCTACCCTCCCTGCAGGATTAGCTGAGAGAGGCTATCTCCATAATACTAGTGGGCATGGTGCATTGTGCTCAGAATCTCACAGAAACCAGTTCAGGTCCCTACTCACTCTGGAAATCGAATACCCCCCTGCACACACAATCCTACTGGAGCCAGCTCAAGGCTAGGAAAGCAACCAAACACTTTAAAAATAAACATTTGCCCAAAAGAAAAAGGCTTTGGGGCACCTTGGCACCATTTGTTTCTGGAGCAACACCTCTCTAACCAACAGATCCGTTCAACCAAACAATATCCAGTGCTACTTCCCAGGGTCTTTACAGGACAAAGTAGCTGGGTCCAAGAAACCTTGGCACCCGCCCTCTTTATCAGTTCCCTCTTCAGGCCAAGCCAGGAAAGGAAGAACAATTTACAGGAATCAAAAGAACTTAAAAACAAACATCCACTCTGTTAGGACTTTAAAAAACCACTCTGTAGGCTACGTGGCTGCTCAGACGATTCAAAACAAAGCTTCTCTATGTGTTCTCACGGACCCAGAGAGTCCTGTCGCTGCCTACCCGCCATACTCATACTGATCCTGAGCAAGCCCTGATTCCTGAGTTTGGAGTTCAAACAGCAGATGTGCAAAAGTGCAGGCCCAACCTCTCCAGGAGATAGTTGGGGGCTCTCGCTGGGAGTGCTTGTGTGGTGCTAGGCTGGGCTCAGAGACTGGGGTGGATGGGGAAACCTGGGCAAGAGCACCTCTGGCCCTGGTCACACACCCAGGAGGTAAGTGGTTGTGACCCTGAAGTTCCAGCTCTGCCCTCCAGCTCCCCGGGCAGGGTCTAGGGGAGAACACACACATACAGAAAACGGATGAGGAAGAAGCCAGGGGAAGGAATGGAGAGCCAGGTCTGGACAAGGCTATGTCCAGGAGGCTGCTATGTAGGAGGCAGTGGTATTCAATACAATGGTGGCAAGATTAGTCAGAACCAAGAAAAAAATAGACATTTCTGATATATAAAATATATATTCTGCTGTCACTGAGGCAAGGAGCCAGGGCCCTGGCTATCAATGGGGTCTGTGTACCCCTCGGGGCAGATGATCCACAGCCAGCTGTGGGTGGGCTCAGATGACAAAGGGAGGGAAAGGGAGTGTTCCCACGGGTAGAGTTCCCACTATACTGACTCCAGCTGCTGCTTCCTGAGGGGTCCCTGCACTGACTTTGCGGCAATCTCTGGCTAATCTGCCCAATGCCCGTCCCCAAAAGGGAACTTAAGCTGCAGACAGACAGGCCAACTGATTTCAGTATCCCCAGGTCAACAGGGAGAGGCTTAGAGGAGGCTGAAAGCCACGTGACCAAGAAGTCCCCCTTATTTCTAAAGGGTCAGCGGGAGGTCTGTAGTGCCACCGACACATGGGAACCTTCGCCTATCCACTGGGGAATGATGTTCCCACTTTAAACTGTACAGTAATACTGGGTCCGAGTGGAGGAGAGTAGGTGGGAGCAGCTCATGGCTGCCTCGCCCTCAGAACGCCCTCTGATTAGGGGAGCACATGGAAAGCCCAGCCCTGGGCCAGGAGGTCCCTCATTGCCGCTTGGCCTTGTAAGGACGGGAGCGTTTCCGTCTGTCAGGCTTCCTCTGTTTGTGCAGCCGGCCAATGCTGACGCCCTGTCGCCGTCGCACAGAGATGTTCTGTTCCACGAGGTTGGCCAGCATGCCTAGGATAAAGGGCACAAGACTGAGTGGGCAGCCTGCGGCCAGCCAAGCACTCTTCAGCTCCCATTACCCAGTCATCTACAGCAGAGGAGCCAAATACATGGTGACCTCCTCAGTGTGGCCCAAACCAGATTAAAATGCAATTGGCAAATATTTAACAGAATAAATAAAAATACAATAGAACCTAGATGATGTTACATTTTACAACTAAGTCAATCTGGTTTGGTGGCCCCTGTTTCTCTTTGAATTTGACAGCATTGATACATCCACAAGAGTGTGAATGTAGGACAGGCCCACCCTGTGTCCCCTACAATCTGCACATACTTCAGAATAACACCAAAAGCATATTTGTTAGGTTTTAGGGACATGGGTTCCTGGGCCTGAGAGAAGAGGCTTCATTTCCATTCCAAAAGGTAGAAGCATCTTCCAATAACAAGCCCCCCAATCCCAACTGCCAGTGGTTAGCACTCCCACCTCACCTTCCTGAGCCAGCATGGAAATGAACGTGCAGATGAACTCATCGTAGTTGTGGGTTCTTCTCTGGTCATCGATCTATGAGGAAAAATAGAAGAGGAGGACAATTGGCAGGCAAACTGACAGCATCAGAAGTCACCCTGCAAGTGCGGTGCAAGCAGCTCACCTTAAATTTTTTCCTCTTCTCTACCTCCTCCTTGAGACAGGCTTCATAGTTTGCAATCTCAGCTTCCACACATTTCAGCAGTGCCAGCAGCTCCTGGCAAGACCAAGTGCTTTGGTGAAGGCAGGAAGGAGATCCCCCACAACATACCATCCTCTGCACCTCCTGACCCCTGCCACCTATTCCAGGTGTGGCCACTGCTGGCACCAGGAGAGGAAGGGAAATGGCAACCCTGCCTGGCCCTGAGAAAGGTTCCCACAACCCCAGGTAAAGAGAAAGAGGACCCAAGTGGAGACTCACTTTGGGGGAATACTTCTCCCCACACAGCTGCTCAGTGGGCCGGTTCAGGGCGACTTTTTCTCTGTCACTTGGTTCAGGGGCCTCCTTCTCCTCCAGGGCGACACTGATCTGGGCAGTCTGGCTCTGTCTGACAGGCAGTGATGAGCCTTTGCCACCTTCTAAGAGGAGCACACACACAAGAAAGAGCTAAAAGCAGGGCAAACTTCTCAGGTGCCAAGGACTGTAATCCTCCCAAACCTTCTACTGATTGACTGCTTAGGTCCAACTTCTGCTGGTCCCATCTCCCAACCCTTCCCTCACCTGTGATGGTGAGAGGGCACAGCACCCCATCCTCAGAGAGATGGAGAAGGCCCGTGCTGATGACAGGTCCCAAATCTCGCACAGCCCGGTTGTAGCGCATACAGTCCACTCGCAACAACCCATCGTCCTCCCCAAAAAGCACCTTGGAGATGTGGGAGGTGACAGGACTGGATGGGCGGGTGGGGTTGGCAGAGCGGATGGGTGACCGCAGCGGTGAGTTGAAGGCGCTCCCAATCTCCGAAGCTGTGTCGGTACTCTCGTTGCTGGGAGTGGGTGAAGGCTGAGAGTGAGAGGGCATGGCCACAGCTGGGCTCCCAGCACCACCACTGGTCTTGATGGACAGAGGGATAGAGAGGTCTTTCTGGGATTCCTTGAGCTTTTCGGTCAGCACATTGATGGTGTTGGGCTGCAGGACACAGAGCTGCCCATCGGAGGGGGCAGCCAAGGACTCCTGCTTGACCTGCCCTTTCCGCTTGTACCTGTTCAAGCCCAGAGATGGAAGGTGAGCCTAGGGAGAAGAGTAAACCTAGCTCCTTGAAGCACTTCCCAGGTTGTCTGACCACTTAGCTGTCTGAATGGCAGGCTCCAGAAAGACCCTCCCCAAATCCCAAGTAGTAAATCCATAGCTTTTAAGGAAGAAGAAGCACAAGAGAGTAGCTTGGGTCCTGAGATTGTAATCAAGAACTCTGACTGACACTGACCTCTACAGGCCTTAGAGAGCTCCCTGTATGGTCTAAGTCATAAGACTACTGAGTCATAAGATGGGTTTTGATCTACAATCACATGCCCTGCATGTACTCAAGGAAGGAAGAACAGCTGACTTCTTTACACCTTCAGTCTTGGCACAAATAGGACACATGGATGCTAAGGTTATGTGGTGTGGCATGGCTACTCTCCAATAGCCCATTCTCAGGGGTGGCAGCCCCACATTCTCTCCAGGACACTGGTCAATAACAGACAGAAAGAAAAGGGCAGGGGTTTTCAGTATTTCAGCCCCTTGGGAAAAAGCAGCTACCTGATGGCAGAATTTGTGTTCCGAACATCTTCTTCCTCATCATCATCATAGTCTTCCTCATCATCTGAGTACTGTTGTGGTGGACGAACTGGGACCCGACTGCGGCCTACACCTGCTGCCAGGTCTTCTTCTTCCTAGAGGATACAATCCCAGGACCAGATGAAAGGGTGGGCAAAGCCAAGCTGGGAGCCTGACAGCTTAAAAGACAGGCTACATGTGCTGCTCCTTGGCCATCCATTCCCTAGACCATGCCAGGAGCAGATGCTCCTTTGGTGTGAGGTCTGTACCATACAGCCCTTCTAAGGAAACAGAATATCCAAAGACTCTGCCTTAGTTTCCACTGGCATTTAAGGCCCCTAATCAAGAATATATCCCATATTCTTAGTTAAGGTCAAAATTCTGGAACCAACCAAATGATCAGGAATTAGGGAAAACTTGGATTTCCAGAAATTCTTCTGAACTCCTGAGGTTCTTTAGTGGACCAAAGACTCTCAACAGCAGTTTAAGAAAAATTTTATGCCCAAAAATAGGAAGGGGCAGCTAGGTGGTGCAGTGAGTAAAGCACCAGCCCCAGCGTCGGGAGGACCCGAGTTCAGTTCCACCCTCAAACACGTAACAACCACACAAAAAAAACTAGCCAAGTAACCTTGGGCAAGTTACTTAACCCCAACTGCCCTCCAGAAGGCAAAAAAAAAATATTTATAAAAAAAACAGGATGACAAGATACTCTCAGATAGCTACCAAATCCCAGGGTTAGTGCTCAAAACACTTTATAATCAGTACCAAGGACATCTATCTGTGGCACTAAATGTCAGACTAGAAATGGGAACCTGTTCAGTCCTCAGCACTTACTTGCATGGGAGACTTGGCATAGTTGTGGTTGTCCAGGAAAGCTGGTAGCCGCTGAACAATTGGACTGGGGTTTGATGGAACCCCATTGAGGCTGTTGACTGGAGGCTTCACCATGAGCTTGGGTTTGCTGGGTGGGCTATGTGTGGAGGCTGGCTGGCAAGGTCCCGCCACCTCTTCAGGTCCGTCTTAAAGAAAGGAAAAAGAATATGAATAATGTCTTCAGAACCAGGTACAGGAGGTACTGGTAGGAAGAAAGGGGGAACAGTATTTCCAGATCTCAAACTATATATTAAGGTGGCAGTTATCAAAACTCCCTGGTATTGGTTAAAAAACAGAGGCAGAAAAAGATTAGATAAGGGAAAATCAGAAACAATGGAACTCACTGTTTGAGTGTTTGGTAAAGCAGAAATCAAAAACTAAGGGGCGGCTAGGTGGTACAGTGAATAGAGCACCTGCCCTGGAGTCAGGAGGACCTGAGTTCAAGTCTGGCCTCAGACACTCAACACAAAACTAGCCGTGTGACCTTGGGCAAGTCACTTAACCCCGATTGTCCTCCCAAAAAAAAAGCAAAAAAAAAAAAAAAAAAAAAAAAACTACTTAGGAAATCACTCCAAAATTGAAAAAAAAAAAAAAACAAAACCTGTAAAGTACTATGTTAGAAATTAGGCTTAAATGAATATTTATACCATATTCCACAACACATTCGAAAGGGATACATGACCTTAGTGTTAAGAGAAGCAGATCATATACCTCTCATAGATATAAGGTAGGAGATGCAGTTTTTTTTTTTGAGGGGGGGAAGGCAGGGCAATTGGGGTTAAGTGAATTACCCAAGGTCATACAGCTAGTAAGTGACAAGTGTCTGAGGCTGGATTTGACCTCAGGTCCTCCTGACTCCAGGGCTAGTGCTCTATTCACTGCACCACCTAGCTGCCCCACAACAGATATATTCTTAAGCAAATGAGATAGAGGCAATTACAAACGATAAATGAGATAATTTTCATTACTTGAAACTGAAAAGCTTCTGCAAAGGCACCATCAGTGCACCTAGAATAAGACAGGAGTGGGGGAAAAAACCTTTGTATCAAATTTCTCTAATATGGGTTTAGTATCCAAGACATAAATAATTCATAGATATATATGACCAAAATCCATTCCCTGATAGTCAAAGGACACAGTTTTTGAAAGAACTGCAAACTATTCACAATCACATGAAAGAAACCTTCAAATTACTAATAAGAGAAATTAAAATCAAAACAATCCCAAGGTTTTACTTCACATCCTGCAAATTGGCAAATGATAAAAAAAGTCAATATTGGAGGAATAGTCAATGTTGGAGGGGTTTTGGGAAAATAGGCACTGTGGTGCATTGCTGGTGGAGCTGTGAATCAGTATAACTATTTTGGAAAGCAATCTGGAATCACACAAATATAATTACTAAAATGTCATACCCTCTAACCCAGAGATTCCATTACTGGGCTTATGGAAGGAGGTCACTGATAAGAAGAAAGTCTCCCTGTATACCAAAATGTTTATAGCAGCACTTTTTGTGATGACAAAGAACTGGAAATACAGTAGATGCCCAATGATTAAGGAATAGCTAAGCAAACCGTGGTACATAAATACAACAGAATATTACTGTGCTGTAGGAAATGATGAATGTGATGAACACAGAGAAATAAGGAAATATCTACATGAACTAATGCAGAGTGAAGTAAGCAGAGACAACAGACCAATATACACACAATGACTCCAAAAAAAAAAAAAAAATGCATGTAAAAAAACCACCACACACCAAAAAGTCAGAAGTGACTGATGCAAAATTATAAAGAACACGCAGTACTTGAAGGAAGAGCTGTGAGCAGACAGTTCCAGCCCTCCCCCGTGCAGAGGTGAAGGGCCCACCAGGGCTGCTGAGGGCACACGTTTTCAGACCTCCTGATGTACTGATCAGTTATGCTGATCTTTTCCCCTCCTTTTTTGTCTTAAAAAGCAACCTATTTATTATATAGGATGGTTCTCTGGGAGGGAGAAGCTAGGGCCATATTTTTAAAAGGCAATAAAAATGTCTTAAGAATTTAAGAAAAAAAAAAAAACAGGTCCGTGCTCCCTCTTCCCTTCTAACACTTCCTAACACAATTAGCCCCTGTTACTTCCTCCCACCTTCTGTACCGAGCTACCACAACTATCCCTTAAAACATAGGACAGCAATCTCTATGCTTTTGAGAAATTCCTGGATAGCTCAGACAGGTCAGAATAAAAGGGAAATAAGGAAAAAAGAACAGGAGGAGAAGGGAAAAAGGAAAAAAAAGCAAAGGAACAAAAGAAAGGAGGAAGTTTATGTGGTGTGAGGGACACAGAGGGATAAGAGTGTACAGGCTGCTAAGTATTTGTCACATCCTTTATGTTGATCACTCATTTCTAGAAGATTCTAAACCAAGAATGCAGGTGTCTCCCAATCTTCTTCCACAATTCTCCATGGGAAAGAGAAAGGCTGCAAGGAGGAGCCAGCCCAGGGCTTTTTTTTATCTAGGACCTACAGCAGGCATTCAGTGTGCTATATGCTTCTAAGTCATTGGCTCAGATTTAGAACCAGAAGGTACCTTATGTGCTACTGAATCCAACTCCATTTTACAGATGAGGAAATAAGGCCCAGAGAAATTTAAATGCCCAGGGCCACACTACTGCTAAGTGCCTGAAGCAAGATTTGAACTCTGACTCCAAATTCTGTATTCCTCTTCCACGCTACCATGTTGCCTTTCCATCAGAGCACCTAAATCCCTATATACAAGGGTTCCCTAACCTGGAATTCATGAACTTTGTTATTGTTGTTTTTAATGTTCTGATTAACTACACATAATTAGTTTCCTTTGCAATTTTACGTATTATATTTTATGCATTTAAAAACATTATTTTGAGATGGGGTCCACAGGCTTCACTACATTGCCCAAGGCGTCCATCACATCAAAAAGGTTAAGAATTCTATACCAACTCTAAAGCAGTCAATTCCATGCCAAATCCAATCTAGCTGAACCCCCTCCCAAAAAAGGAGTTAAGCTATATTCATGCCTCCTGGGATCCTGTCACTCAGGCATCTCATACCTGTTTGGGAACCCTCAGAGGCCAGTGGGGTCTTGCTTGTTTCAAGCACCAGAGAGGGCTTGCAGGAGGCCGGCTTGGAGTCCTCAGGGGGCTGAGACTCTTGGGACTTCTGAGTTTGAATCAGTTCTGGCTGAGTCACTCGGATCAGCTGAAACCAGAATAAGGAGGGCACTGAACAATGGAACTAGCAGAACCCTATACTGGCAAGGACACAGACCCACTGGACTGTGCCCTCTCACTGTTCCTGCTGAGTATGACATAGGGGAACAGTGCAGCCAGTGGTTACCTAATCGTGACACCATGAAATGGGAAGACTAATGATATCATTTTAGCAGCCAGTCCTCAACCCAACTTAAATCTTTCTCATTCTCAAGCAAGTCAGAAAGAGGTAAGGAAATATCCAAGGCTAAGGGGAGGAAGAGGAAGAATAGAGATAAGAGCATAGAAAATTCACCAGTTATCTTAGTCCCCAAATAAAAGCTTGAAATAGGCTGCTTGAAAAAAGAAAACTGTACAAGGATGTTAAATTAGAAGAGAAAGAACACATGCACAGAAAGAGGGCATGAAAAGAGAATGAACAGAAACCTCTCCAGGTGTGGCTCTTAAGAAAACAGGGAGAGATTAAGAGTCCCAAGAAACAAGACAAATGCCACAGGCTAATTCAGTCTATTCCCAACAGCAGGGATAGGCTGGAGTGTGGCCTTCCCTACCTGCTGCAAGGCTTCCAACACCGTCTGGCGGTTCATCTTCAGGACGTGCAGCTTAGACTCATACTTGATCCTGCGGTCGGGCACTACCGCCATCAGGTTAAATCGGATGTCATGATATGGCTCCCTGTGGTCACACCCACCGGTCACCTGAGCTTCAGGTCTTCTGCAGCCACCCCACCCTCTGTGCCCCTTCCCCTCAGTCAGATGACCAATACAAATTATTCCATGCCAGAAACTTTAAAAGCAGTGTCTTAGGATCAGCCAATAATTAACAGACATTATGTCTTGATATAAGGCAAAAAAGCAAGCCAGTTTATCAACCATAATGGTTTGGTTTTTTTTTTACACTCTCACCCAATCCTTTAGAATTCCATAATTATCTATGGGAAAGAGAAAGGCTGGAGACATCCATGTAGCCCACCCATGGGCACTAAGGAACAAAGCTGCCATCAAACTTCCCAGTGCTAGGCCCACCCACAAGTCTGGGCAGTTACCCTGCTGTGGCTAGGCCAATCCGTTCCATGATGACTCGACGGGCTTTATCTGTCCACTCTTCATCTTCCCCCCAGGGCCCTGGGAAGAATAAGGAAGGGAGAAAGAGGGTAAAACTCCAAGGCTGACAACGTTGTAAAGTAGTAAAGACAGAAACCAAGAGGGCTGGGGGGAGTATTGGGCCACTGCTAATGAAGGATGCCTATGGACAGAATTAAGACATTCTCAAGAACTAACTTGTCACATGATAAGAAGCTCTGCAAGTAGACCTGGCTGGTTTACCATCAAAGACTGTAGTTATAATAATGTGGTTAGCTATTTTTGGAGAAGAGTATATTCTTCTCTGATCAACTGAATAACTTTACTACTGAATGTGTAACCATATCACCAATTCTGGAATCTAGAATAAGTGAGAAATGAAATTGAAACCAAAGGCCTGACAAATTTATGATAGTCAAAAACCAAAGAAATATACTCAGGCTGTCTAACCCCAGCAGGAAATATCAGCACCTAGATCTCCCTGTCCAAAGGAACTCAAAGCATGTATCCTACCATGGTCTATGGGGTACACTTTCAGTCCATCTAGTTCAAAGAGACGGCCCTTAATGGGGACATAACTGACAAAGTGGAATGCCTCCATTGTCCGCACAGCACTGATCCCATTCTGTTTTTCTGGCAGGTGTCGTGGCTCAGGCCTGCAGAGGAGATGGGTTCAGAAGGTTGATTAAGGAGACTCTTTCCCCTCCTGGTGACTATTTTGTCCCTTATCCCATTACACACACCTCGCATGGCTGTTATGTGCTTTGGCCAGCTCTGGAGCATTCCCAATGGCATATCCCTTGCTCTAGAAAGAGAGTAAATAGGGGCAGTTAAATGGTGCTGTGAATAGAGCACTGGCCCTGAGTCAGGAGGACCTAAGGCCAAATCTGGCCTCAGACACTTGACATATTTACTAGCTGTATGACCTTGGGGCAAGTCACAACCCCAATTGTCTTACTTTCCCCCCTCCAAAAAAAAAAGAAAGTAAATAATCTTATGTCATAGTCTCTATGTAGAAAAGAGGTAGAAATACTAATGATATAGACTAAGGCAAGAGTGACAAACCCATTGGAGGCTAGAGTCAGAAGACCTCAATTATAGCTAAGCACCTTACTCATTATGTGGCTTTAGACAAGCACTGCTTAACTTCTTGTTTGTAAAATGTGCATGACCACCATACACTATACTTGATTCACAAGGTTGCCTGGGGAATCAAGGACCAAATAACGTGAAAAGTTAAAAATCACCATATCCATTTCTAATATGAAGAAACTTCACTCTTTTCAGAGAAAAGCAGAGGCGTAGCCCCTGGCTGAGGTCCAAGTCCTGGTTAGGCACTGGATACAGGTCAATCCTGTCCTCAAAGAATGGGCATAGCAGCTCTGTCAGGTACCCAGGGCCCTCCACATACCTCTGGACTGAAGCCCGTGGTGAAATCCTTCATGCGGCTCAGTGTTGGGCCCAGGTCCACATTGCTACAGTTCAGAAGGACACTCAGTAAGGCATGAGTGGCACAGGAGTTGGGAATTAGCTGCAGAATCAAGAACAAGCACTTTTATCCATGGTATGCAGTTTGTTCCAACCTCCCCCAAACATACAGCAATGTAGCATTATTGATAAATCTGGCATACAGAAAAAGGTAGTGTGTGCTCTAGTCAACTAATCTACTCAGAATTTCTTGATTCTCAGGCCCAATCGAAGAGGAGAAATCCTCTTGGTCAGAGTGTTCACATAATACCCACCCCTGGATTTTGTTTATTTTCTCTTAAAGCAGAGGCACTAACAATTCCCTAGTGCTAACCTATCCTGTGGCCCTTCAGCACAAAAACTCTTCCATCAGAACACAGGAAACCAAATAACCTGATGGGCGAAGAACATGTTATTCACAATGTCATCATCGATCACAGAAGTCTCGTCCACCAGGGTAGAGACCTTGCGTCGTGACCGACGTTCTTCGATCCATTTGAAGAGGAAGATGAAGCCATATACTGGCCTGGAGGAAGAAAGAAAAGGAGCTATCAAATATGTTTGACTAAGGCTCCCCTTTCTACCATTTTTCTTTTCTTCTTATTCCCCTTAAACTGCTTTACCACTCAAGCAAAGAAGAGAGACTCCAAAACTGGTACCCTGTGCTAATCTATGGGGAAGACCACCAACTCAGCTTAAAGCAGCACTAAGTATATGTATACCTTAGAGATATACCACAGCCTCTGTTTGATCTTTGACCTTAGAATTACAAGGAAGGCACCCACACCCCCTTCCCCAACCAGAATGTCATAATTCTATGCCAACAAAAAAGGGGAAAAGTAACTCATTGACCAGAGGACCATCTTGGAAGAGTGAAAGCACCAGGATAAAAGCAAAGACAGAAATGTATAAAAGTTCTATTCCAATACGAAGTTAAACCAGCACCTCTCCTTTCACTAGACCCCAGCATAACACCCCAAAGTAATAAAAACAAGTCCACACTCAAACCAACTCCTTTTTTCCGTAGGGAGAGACTTTTAGCATCACTCCCATGATCCATTTTCTGATATTATAGGAGTTAACTCCTATTATTACAAGGGTTTCTATTCTGGGGCTGAAAAAAAGCATCCAGGCAAAGCCTTAGCGTCTCAGACAATAAAACACTTAGCACTATGAGGGAAGTCAGCCACTCAAGACTGGGCCCTCTTGAAGAATTCCCTACCAAAGGATTCTAGAACTTTCAAAATCCCTTCAATGAGATATAATCAGAAGAACTGACTTAATAGACACTTTCTCAAACTATCTTAGGCCAATGACAGTCTAACAGAGAAATAACTTACCCTTGGCATTTGCTCTGAAGATCATAGATCTCCTCAACTTGGACCCCTTTAACACCTATAGAATACCACAAACATTTATTGTACAACTTCTGTGTTAAGTGCTAGAGATACAAATTTCACTAATACAGAGCTTACAATCTAAGGGGACAAAGGGGGAATAGAAAGGGAAACGTATATACAAATAACTGGTAAAAACGACAGAGCTAAATAGAATGCTGACATCTGAAGAGGGCAAGATCCTTTTAAAGTACATGGGAGGGAGTTGCGGAGTGGCTAAGGTTCGTGGAAAAGGTAGTACTTGAGAAAGTTTTGACTTTAGAGATATATTTCCCAGGCATGGGGGATAGCAAAGCCAAGGCATCAAAAACAGTAGAGAAAAGCACAAAAGTCCATGAAAAACAGTTTACTTGAATGAGATTATATGCTATGATTGTAGAAAAGCCTACTGGGGCTAGTTTGAGGCAGGCCTTGAATGACAGGATAAGGAGTTTTTAATTTATGTGCAAGACAAAGGGAAGCCACTCACAGTTTAGTAATAGAAAAATGACAGAATAGAAAATTAAGGAGATTACTAAAGCAATGGTGTGAGGGATGGCCTGGAAGGAAGACAGAATAGAAGCACAAAAACCATTTAGGAGTCTATTACAAGTTAGTCTACATGACAGTTAATAAGGTTCTTCTCATCTAGGTTAGTTGAAAGTAAGTGAAAAAGGGGATGGGCATAAGAGATTTTGCAGAGATAGAACTGACAGGATCTGATGACTGATCATGAAGGAGTGATCAGAATCAAAGAAGGAAAAAAAGGAGTTACTTGTAGATCAAGGACAAAAACATTATAAGAACCACCTCATCTTAGTGGAAGCTTCATACTTACCAAAATCTTCTACCAACAGGGTGAAAAGGCCTGAGTTGGAAAGGATAAGAAAAGGAAGGAGACAGCAGAGGGAGAAAGAAAAGTCATCATCTTATGATCAAAACTGTATGAACTATTGGTAAAAGGAAGATAGTCATGACCCCCATTCCCTCCAGCTACAGGTCTCTGTGATATTTCCCATATGTCTTCTTTTGTAGTACACAGTCTGCCACACCTCCCCCCCCCAACTCCTTTCCTTAAGCCCTGAATTTAGGAACACATGAATTCAAATTTGGTCTGAGATAGGAGTTGTTGTGCCCTTGGACAAGTCACTTAAACTGTTTGCCTCAGTTTCCTCAACTGTAAAATGGGATGTTCACAGCAACTACCTCTCGGAGTTGCTGTGATCAAATGAGATATTTGCAGAGCATTTAGCACGGTGCCTGGCACATACTAGGTGCTGTCAATGCTAGCTATTATCACTACTTACCCTCTGCTACTCATATACCCCTCACTTCTCTCAATACCAGTGGCTGAACCCTCACATCTATCTTCTCTGAGAACCGATATCCAGAACAAGAATATCCGCGTACCACACTTAATGAGTAATCATTCACCTGGAAACCAAGTACCCCAGCCCCCGCTCAAAGCGCACGCCTCCTGCCCCGGGATTCCCGTGTCTTGCCTGGGAGCCGCACAGCCAACAAGCTGCCCCGAAGCCGCAGCAGAGGCCTCCCTGAGACAGGCCTGGCCACTGCGGCGGGGGGGGGGGGGGGGTGCCCTGAGCCTTAGAGCTGGGCCTGGCCCGGCGGGGAGGCAGAGCTAGGAACAGCAGCAGCAATTCGCTGCGGGCCGGACTAACGAGCCATCAGTAAGGAGAACGCAGGGGAGTTGTCCCAAAGCCCAATCACCACTTGTTGGGATTTCTGCACAAGCGCTTCCCGCACACGTTCGGGGGGAGCCCGGATCAGAGCTGGAAGCGCTCAGCATTCCTCCAGGCCAGCTCATTTTACAGAGAAAGCTAAGGCCCAGAGAGGCCGAGAGCACCGAGCTGGGATCTGAAGCCCGCTCCTCCGGCTGCGCCCCACCGCCTCCTGCCGTGACCTCGGAAGTCCCCTCAGTCATTCCACAACGCGCCCGGCCACCAGGGTCCCCCGAGCCCCGGCGCCCGGTCCAGCTCCGAGCCGCCCAGATCGGCCGGAGGAAGCGAGAACGGACCTTATTTATTTACACTCTTCCCTAGCCCCCTTCCCCACCCCCATTCCGGGTCCTCCCAGAAAACCTTTCCTCCCCCTCCCCCCGCCCGGCCCCGCCCCCCCTTTCTTGCCGCTCACCTGGGTCGCTCTCCAGCTCCAACCAGCCTTTATTCATCTTCCCCTGGAACGGCCCCTCAGCGCCATGTCCAAGCTCCGCCGCCGCCCCTGAGAGCCCCGCACTCAAGGAAGCCCGGCCGGCACCGGGCCCCCACTCTCAGACGCCCAGACAACGGGCCGGAGAGCCGCGTCACCCGCGCGCGACGCGACGCGGCGGTTGTGACGTCACCAAAAAAGCGCCGACGCGCTCTGTCCAATTCCTCCAATCCTGTTCTCTTAAGAGGACGCTGGAAGGTAGGTGGGCGGGCGGGCCCGAGGGGGCGCTGCGCGGACCCGCGACGGCAGGACGTGCTCGCCGCCGCCGTCGGCGCCCTCGACACCTTTCTCGGAGGGACCTTGGGGGAGTCGCCCCGCCTCTGTCTCAGCCCCGCCCTTCCCCCCCCCTTCCTCCTGTGGGGTGGTGGGGCGGTGGGGTGGAGGCGCGCGGTCGCTGCGCGTGCCCGCTGGCCTACACTCGCCGCCGTTACTGGCAGTTGAGGGAACTCATGGACCCGCCCTTGGTCGCTCCGCTTCCCAGCCTCCGCCCCCCCGAAAGGCGGGGCCGGGACAAAGCGGGCTCGCGGCAGTTACTGGCCGTTGACTGACCCGCCGCCCGCCCTATCGGCCTTCCCTCCTCTCCCTCCTTTCCTCCTGCTCTCGGGCGGCCTGGCGGCTGGGCCGCTGCGGGCTGGGGCCGAGGCGCGACGGGCCGGGGTTGGGCCCCTGGCGGGCAGGCGCGAGACGCGGCAGGGGTCTGGAACAGCCCGTGCCCGGGAGGCAGCGAGGCCCTTCCCGGCCCTCGCAGGTAGATGGAGCTCCCCCCCCAGCCGGGGCCGAGGTGGGGGGGGAGCAGGACTGCTGAAGGCGGAGGAGACACGTGCGCGAGTGTGTGTGTGTTGCCTTGTCTTGAATGTGTCAGAGGTCGGACTTGAACCCAAGTCTTCTAGACTCCTAGACATTTCTCTATCCTAGGAGAAACAAAGGAAAGTAGATGCCTTTATAGAAAGGCGGTTCTGCCTGTGAATAAGGGCGGGGAAGACAGGCCAGAAACTAGAGTTGGTTAAACTCCCCTATGTGACCCGGTACCGGCACCGTGCTGAGCGCCCGGAGTACAAACACAAGCCCCTGCCCCCAAGGAGCTTACTTTCTAAAAGCAGTAGTAGTTGAAGGTAGTTGGAGAAAACAGTCTAAAAAATTAGTTCTTTCTCCCTACCACCACCCCCTTCTTACAGTTATTGGCCCTCGGGGGAGCCTGGGATATTTTGTTAGATTTTGCCCAAATAATAGAAAAATGGACATTTCTGTGCGCTTTGCTGATTAGCATGTAATGGTAATTATGGGATTTGCCTAAAGAGATACCAGATACTTTGGAGATAAGCCATTTGTATAAAAAGACTAGCGATTTTTCTGTCAAACTTTTTGTTATTAAAAAAAACTAGGCTTTTTGGGGTTTTTTGTAAGGCCATTTCAAGGAAAGAGCTTCAGCTCAAGGAGGATGGGGGTATAACTTTTCAGTTTAGAAATTTTAGCAGCTGAAAGAATTCTTTAAAAAGCATATCCAAAAGTTTTTGGATATTTATGTCATCTTCTGACACTCTCAGTGCACAACTGATTCTTTCCAAATACAAAAGATGTTGGTCCAGCTATGCAGACAAGTAAAATTTAAGGTTTTGAGTTAACTGGTACAGATGCACCCCAACAATTGTGTGCCTCTCACCCACGACTTGAGTTCTTCTAAACAAGCTTCCATCCATAAGCAGAACCTGGATATCTTACTGGCTCCAGTTCTTAATAAGCATTTTTCTCTCTCATGTTACAATTTTCCAATTTGTTGAGAAATGTAAAGTCTATGCTCAGCCTTTCTGTATGTTACTTGTGCTCTTCAGGGGTGGGCAGAGGAGATAATTGTGTAAGAATATGAAAACATGTCAGAAAAGAACAGCCTGAATAAAATGGCTTTGGTCTTCATTGGAGCAAATGTGATTAAGTTATGCTGGTATTTGGGTAGGAATGCTGATAATTGCACAGTTACAACTTTCCCAGAGAAGAGAATATTTACTTAGAATGTAGTCAAAGAAGTGTTATAACATAATACCTCTCTCTAGCCACAGCAGGGACACTACACAGAAAGGAGGACTTGATTTCCCCTTTCCCCTACTGTTTTTTTTTTAGCTTTTTGGAAGGCAATTGGGGTTAAGTAACTTGCCCAAGGTTACACGGCTCATTTTTCATGTGACTGTTAAGTGTCTGAGGCCGGAAAGGAACTCTGGTCCTTCTGACTCCCGGGCCAGCGCTTTACTTACTGTGCCACCTAGCCTCCCCCCCTTTTCCCTACTTTTTAACCTTGATATGTGGAAATTGCTATCTTGTACTAAACTGGTTGTTGAGGATGTAGGAGTGAAGGAGCTATAAAAAATATCATTTTGTTTTCAGTGACCTTCCTCTCAACTTGAATCTAGAGAAAATTTGATTACTAGCCAAATTCCTGAGCCTAACTTGTAAGGAAGGAACCAGGAAATGGTTTTGGTAATGACATGTCAGAGAATGGCTCCATCCTTCACCGTGACTAAGTGGACAGAGTATGTTCCATTCTATTCTTGTGGGCTTGAACTCTTTCTTTTCAGCAAACATTTCACAGTTACCTACTATGTGCTAAGGAGATTAAAAAGCTCAACAAGATAGGGTTCCTACTCAGTGTTCCAAACTAATAGGGGATATAAGATATTTAAACAATTGCACTACAAAAGCCAGTGTAATAAGTGCTTAAGAATGGTATAAAACTGCTATGAGTAGTCAGAGGAAGTAGATAAATTACCCCTAATGGGGAAGGCTTCATGGGTAATGTATTTGAATAGAGCCAACTAGATAGAATTAAGGGTCCAATAATTTTGAGTTGAGATTTCATTTGTTGGTTTACTATTCACTTCTCTTATTTGGTTTTCAAAATCCTTCTTAAGCTTCTCTATGGCCTGTAACCTATTCATATTTTTCTTGGAAGCTTTTGGTGCAAGAGTTCTAACTTTTCTGTCTTCTTCCTGTTCCATGCTTTGATCCTTTTTGCCCCCCAAAAAGGAATCCAAAGTCAAATTGCTTTGCTTGCTTTCCTTCCTTTTCTTACTCATGTTGCCACTCAATTACTTGACTTTTGAGCTTTTTGCCACAGTAGAACTCTGCTTCCAGAGAGGAGAGCTTTGTCCCAAATTGCTGGGATTTTCACAGCTTCCAAAGCTATTAGTTGGGTGCCCTCTCAGAAGCCTCCACTAGCTCTGGCACACTGATCACACACCCCAGGACCTCCACCCTCTCACTTTGTTTTTGGCATTTATGGGCTGATAATTCTGGAAACCGCCACAGTTGCTGGTGATCCACTCTCCTGAAGTCCCTCCAGCCTCTGCTAGTCATGGCCGCCCTGAGGCTAAAACCGCAGACTTATGTGGGGCTGGGCTCTGCTCCCTGTGCACTTTAATGGACCCTTCCTGCCAGCCTGGCAGGCTGTCTTCAGTGGGAGGTTTGTTTCTCTCTGTCACTTTGTGGGTTCTGTAGCCCCTAGGTCATACAGCTAGCATCTAAGGACAGATTTAGACTCTGATCTTCCTGATTCCAGCCCCAGTGGTATATCCACTGTACCACCTAGCTTGCCAATAATGGAGATTGGCTCTGTGGATGCAAACAAGTGGACAAGTTTTGTGACTATTGGTTTACTACTCAACAAATATTTTACTGGTTATTTAATTTAGTGGTTCTCAGAGTAGTTAACACAAATAGAGATATCTGGGTTTTTATAAGATTTTATGTGAAGTAGAAACTGCAGAATCACAGAATTTTAGTTGGAAGGGACCACAGCAGCCATCTAGTTCAACATCTACCTGAAAGGAATCCTTAGTATAATGTTCCTTAGAAGTATTCATCCAGCATTATTATAATCCAGAAATATTCATCCCTTGAATACCTTTAAGTAATGGGAACCTACCACCTCTCAAAGCAGTTTGTATACTTGGACAGCTCTGATTGTTAGGAAGTTCCACCCATTGTTTGCCTTCTAGATCCAAAAAGAATAAGTCTAATCTCTCACATACAAATTTTTGTCTGTGAAAATTTCTCCTTGAGCCTTTCTTCTCCAGACTAAATATTCCCAGTCCCTTTAGCTGACCATCATATAACAGACTCAAGGCCTTCTACTATCCTGGTTTCATCTGATTATTTCATTTCATCATAGTCCTTTTTAGACTATGGCATCTAGACCCGATCACAACATTCCAGATGAAGTCTGAGGAGAGTAATAGTCCCAATATACTCTGCTCCTTTATTCCTGGAAGATATGACTGTATCATCACAGTTCAAGAGAGCAGCATTAGCATTTTTGGCCAAAGCAACACTACTGACTCATTGAGTCTGTAATTCACTAAAACTCTCAAATCTTTTTCAAAATGTTTTCAATCATGCCTCCCCATCTTATACTTATGAAGTTACTCTTTGGTACCCAAGTATAAGACTTCACATTTTTTCCTCTTGAATTTCATCTTTTTAGATTCAGCTCAGTGCTTCAGGCCAGTGGTGTCAGACTCAAATAGAAATGTTCTGCAAGCTGCATTTTGATTAGAATACCACGAATGAACAGTATCTATGTTGTATTGTTTGTTTTTATTTTGTTAAACATTTCCAAATTGCATTTTAATCTGGTTCTACTGCACTCTGCTTTCTCTAGCCTTTCAAGATTTTTTAGATGCTGACCATCATTCATTATGTTAGCCATCCTGACCAGTTTTGTATGAGCATGCTCTTTATACCTTTATCCATGTCATTGAAAAAATTTTTAAACAGCACAGAGCCAAAGGCTGATCCTTTAACTACTCCACTGGAAGCTTCCTACCATGTTGACCTTGAATCATTAACAATTGCTCTTTGAATTGTATCAACCAATTCTGAATTAATCTAATTATATTATCAACTAGTTTATATTTCTCCATCTCTACAAGAATAGTATGAGACACTTTTATCAAAAGCTTTGTTAAAAACCTAGGTATCTGAGGCAGCTAGGTGGCGCAGTGAATAGAGCACTGGCCCTGGAATCAGGAGGACCTAAGTTCAAATCTAGCCTCAGACAATTAAGACTCACTAGCCGTGTGACCTTGGGCAAGTTGCTTAATCCCAATTGCCCCTATGAAAAGCAAAAAACCCCCAATAAAACCTAGGTATCTACAGCATTCTTTTTGTCTACTAGTTTAGGAAGTCTGTCAAAAAGGGAAATGATGTATTCTTGGCAAAACCATGCTTTCTCTTTATATCACATTTTCCCAATCTAGATATTTGCTCTTCTTTATGTTATTTCTCTTGTTTCCTATGTCTTCCAAATATTACTGATAGTGAATCACAATCACATCTGCCAGTTCTTTCAGTGCTGGAGAATATAGGGTAAGATGTAAATTCATCAAGGGCAAACTAGATGCTCTCTTACTGTCTTCATACTTACCTTGATTATTATCTCCTTGCTAAGCATTTTCAGTGACATGGGTGTCATTTCCAACACAAAGGTCATTATCCCTGGCAGAGGAAGAAAAGAGAGGTGAAATAAGAATTGAGTATTTCTTCCTTCTCTGTGTTGTCAGTTGTCAAGATCCCATATACCTCAAAGGTCCTATCCCTTCTCTGGTCCTATTCCCCACCCCACCCCCCCAATTTAAATGAAAAAACCCTCTTTGTTGTTCTTAGCACTGAAAATGTCCCAGCACATTTTGAATTTCAGCACTCCTGAATATGTTTTTAAAGGATTGTGTCATTCTCTTATATTCTTGTTGCCTGACCTTCTATCTTCGGAATATAATTGTTTTGGTGAGATCCCTGTGCATCTACATCAGTCTCCTAGAATAAACCCTCTTTTTTCTTCTTTATTAAAATTGTTTCCCTCAGTATCTTAAGAACTTCCTTTTTATTCCATAGTGTTAAGGTCAAAATAAGGCAAAAAGGCATAAATTCTGAGCACAATCAATTTACTAATAAGGTGTGAAATTACCAATAAATAGGTTCTCAGGTTTCACGGAAAAACTTATGACCCCAAGGTGGGGAATGGCTTCCCTTTTTGTAGCTTTTAGGGAAAAGCAGAACAAAGAACAGGATGTTGTAGGCAGAGGAACAAGTTAGGATTGGTTAAAAGAGCTCAATGTCATGTATGGCAAAATCAGTATGATTGGTTACAGATCTAAGGCTTGGGAGACAATACGATTGGTTGGAAAATTGGGAATGGGGGCTAGCAACAAACCACTCCTTCCCTCCTGTGACTAAGAAATGTTCATTGTTCTAGTCTACCTGCAAGGTTAGGATAGTGGACCAGACTTCTTTGGGTAACTAACCAGACATCTTTGAAGGCTAGCTTGGTGGTATAAAGGTACTAGACCAGACTCCCAGCTGTCCATCTACATTCTTCAAGGATGACAGATTTCTTTGACATAATAATAGATCAGTGATTGATAAGAGAACTGGATTTCTAAACTTAACTAATTACAGGTCAGCTGAATTTCTGAACTAAATTCGGACACAAAGAATCATGATTTAGGCAGTTAATAGGATAAATTCAATCAAGTGTAAGTAGGATCAATTTTAAAGACTCTGAATGAATCTGATTATTTCAGTAGTTTCTCAGAAGAAAGTTGGTATAGTAACCCTTGTCTTTGTAAAGGAAGCAGTAGGGTTAGTAAGCCTGGCTTCAAGTTTTGGTTCTGCCATTGACTAGTTCTGTGGCCATGGGCCGATCACTAGCTTAAATTTCCTGTTCTGAGGAATGGAAAGAATATATTTTCTATCTCACAGTGTTGTACAAATCAAATGAGACGATGTAAAATATAACTGTAAAGCATTGTATGTAATAAGCTATTTTATTGTTGCAGGACTACAAACAAGGATGGGATCCTATGTGTTGGAAGGTGCTGGATTTCATTCCCCAGACCCTATCAGACCTGAGAACAATTGCTTTGAGACTTGTTAATATTTGTAGCTGGAGGAGTCTATTTTTAAAATTACAGAGAGATTCCAGATTGGAAAGGGAAGCAGTGGTTAATGAGAATTGTGAACAGAAAGGGGAAGACAGAAGGACTGAGGTAGAGTTGGACTATGTCAGAGGATTATTGGCTATTTGTTAAGTGGGCTCTGGATTATTCTTCATTTTGCAGTTTTTCAGAGGGTGGAATTGGGAGAGGGATAATAAAAGGGTTAGATAACAAAGAGAAAGGACCTCTTATTCCTAGAAACTGAAAATGGCTCAGCGTAATAGGAATTTATTTAATCTATTTTGTGAAGGTTGGCCAACCCTGGATTAAGGGAATGGGGCAAAAGGAAAAATTAGGAGAATACTGTGAGCAGTAGGTATATTTAATGTATTTTCTAAAAATGTGAAAAGGAATTATGACATTCTTCAGAGTTTCTGGTCTTGTCTCTGAGATACTGGGTGGGATAGTGAGGGATAAGCCACAGAAGGTAGAGAAGGGGCACCTCAAAGGTCATTTTGTATTTTTTCCCCCTTTTTATACAGAAACCCAGTTATGTCTTGGTGGACAGCACAGACGCAGCAGTCTTCAGGGCCTGGTAAGGTGGGCAGAGAGACCTGTCCTTTTTAAACTACGTTTCCCTGGAAAGTCAGAGCAATATTGCAGGATTGGTTCTGGAAGCAGCATGATGTAGGGGGAAGAGTGCTGGATTTGGAGTCAGAAAGTCCTGTGTTCAAATACTGCCTCTGGCACTTACTAGCCAGTGCTTAGCATGGTGCCTGGCATGTAATAGGTGCTTAATAAATACTTGTTGACCTATCGTGGACAAATCACTTTAACTTCTCTGAGCTTCATAAAAATAGGGTTAACATCTACCTCACAGGATTGTTGTGAGGATTGCATGCGATAATTTATGTTTAGAGCTTTGCAAACCTTTCAATACTTTGTAAATATTAGCCATTATCATTTATGGAAGCACAAAACATTTTCCACACATCATCTCCTTGCCCTTTATCTATTTCTTCACCCTGCCATACAGAAAGGATAAACAGGCAAATTAGAAAAAGATGTTCCAGTTTTATTAGAGCTCAAACTTGAATACATCTCAAATTCTGTTCTAGCTTTTACTGCTAGACCCATTTTCTCCTCAGAATAACAACTTGTTCCTTTAAGCTACTCAAGAGCTAAGGATCTATAATAAATTTTAGCTCAAAAATGTTGTAATTATATAACTGACAACCTAGCACTTCAAGGTTTACAAAGCACTATATGTAAATTAGTTCTTCCCAATAACCTATAAATTAGATACTTAGAGGCTTTACTATTTTTACTTTCAAATGAGGAAAGTGAGGCATAAAAATATTAAAAGATAACCCATTGTCACACAGTTAATGAGTATCAAAGGTGGGATTCAAACCCAGAACTCTCTTGATTCCAAATCCAGTATAAAACAGATAAATTTAAAGAAGCAACAGTAACAAAGAAAAATATATTTAAGAGTGTTATAGCAGCAAGTAAAAACAGTTGCACGTAAAGCCTCCATTACCTTTTTTGCTGAAGTAGTCCTTTTTTAAAATCCTCTAATCCCTTCTATGCTGGGGTGGTAAGATAATTAGATTCATCCTTCCACATTTAGCCAGAACCTTAGCAAGAATTTTAGTGCCCAGGGCAAGCAGCACATACAATAGAGGGCTCTCAAATCAACTTTGTTATTTGTGATGTAAAAATAATACAAAAAGCAACTGACACAAAATACACAATTATCAGTTACTCATTTAATTTGTGCTTATATGTGCACTTGTTAAGTTGAGTGAATAAAATGAACAAAAAGACAACTTGAACAAGAACAAAAAAATCCACTAGTACTGGTACAAGTCAAATTACAAATTGGAACTGCTAAACAGAAACTAACAAATTAGAAAAAAAGTAATAAAAGTAACAAAAGAGAACATTCTATAATTTCCTTCCCCATTTCCATACCTTTGAATTGTACTTAACCAGAATGACTCCATTAACTCATTTATAATTTATATTTCTTGGGTTAAAAAGAAAATTGTATTACAAAGAACACACAAAATTCTAATAATGAAAGAAAAAACATACTTCTTTCTTTTCTTACAATTTAACTTCTTCAAGCTTTACTATAGCAAAACTATTAGTTTAAATTGATTTTGTTTGTAATTTTTTTTGAGTGTGGCCATATTAGATTAATTTTCTTGAGCAAGAGAAGATCTTAAGTATGTTTTTATTAATTTCAGTTTACTGAAAGATCTCTCACGATGCTACAGTTGCAGGTAAGGTTAAAAGTATCCTCATTGCTGTTTCTAGGATTGTGTAAGATTCAGTGAGTCCATATCCATGTATTATTTCAGTAGGTCTGATGTTGCTAACTCCAGAAATGGAGAATTACTAGTACCTGATGTTTAAAGCTTTCCATTTCTAATGAAATATCTGTAGAATTTAAATTATTGATATTTTTTTTGCCACTTGTATTATCTTGACTCATAAATCTGTTGGATTCATTGAGAAAAATTTGCTTCCAGAAAGAAATTTACTATCAGTGATAATTTCATTTTGTTATACATTTAATCAAATTATATAAAAAATTGTATCCAGCATCTTTTTAATTTTAGCCTTATATAATTATTGGGTTGAAAGACTGCATGCTTTATTCTGTGACTCATAGAAATGTACTAGTTTGACTTTCTATCTATAACATAGAACTCTGAACAGATGTCCATACTTTAAACCATAATCTAAGTGTTTTAATGTGCAGTTTAATTGATTTTCTCATATATCTTTTTTTTTGACTCGTGCATCATTATGCTCCCTTGAAACACAGATACATTTTTATTTTTCAAGGCTTTGGTTATTTTGTCAATATGGCTAAGAATATCAGCCATTTAAATAATAAAAAAAATAATTAATTAGCATGCTATATCATACTAACAGTGATTTCCATATTCTATATGGAACATTTGTTATTACACAATCCAGGACTCTATAGACTTCTTTAGTTTGTCTTTACAAAACATTTAAGATGTTAGCTCTCAAGAATCATTGTGTATCAATTGCTGTGCCCTTTCAAGGTTGTTTTCAAGATAAAAATCAACATAGTCTGCTTACTAAATGAGCCATTCAAAAAATTATAGATCTTTTTCTTTAGTCTATCAAAGAATATCATCACTAAACCAATAGAAACTCAATGAATAACTTAATAATGTGTACGAAATTAAAATAACTGCCTAAACACTATTTTAAATGCCAAACTTAGTTGTTGCATTGTCATATATGAGTACTTTTGAGATTTAGTGGACTTGTTATTTTGTTTGTTGTACCTGTTTTCTGATTTACTTCAGTGAAACCAATAAAACCTTTCTCAGACTGAGTCCAGCAATCAAGATGGGTACATGTAATAGTATGACTCATTTGTTTGTGGTGTAAAATGTCAGTTAAGCCGAATGTTTGAGAATACTGGTTTTCTTCTTGCCACAAATAATTTCCCCCAATAAATGGAGAAATATACTTTGTATTTTGGGTGAGAAGAACTTTATGGTTCTTTTTTGATAGCCCATCATGTGATTTTTTTTAAATCACTATCATAATGACTTGTTATTTCAAGAAATTTAGGAGTTTCTCATTTGGGGGCTACTGATTATTTCTTTAATCCCTCTAAGAAGAAGATTATTTTTATACAAAAGAGTAACATTTAAAATAATTTCAAAATAAGTTGCCATTTTTCCTCAAACATAGAAGCTTTTTCAAAAACATCAATTAATCTACTATTTTTTCTTTTCTAAACTTTTCCATCTCAGAAATTTATCTTGATGATCTGCTATATTTCATGAAGTTGGCCCAAATGTATTTCTAGACATGGAACCCTTTTAATCTCTTACATGTGTTCTTTGAAAAGAACAAGGGGTGGCTAGGTGGTGCAGTAACTAAGAGTGCCGGCCCCAGAGTCGGGAGGACCCGAGATCAGTTCCAACCTCAGAGACTTAACACACCCCCCCAAAAAACTGGCTGTGTAACCTTAGGCAAGTTATTTAATTTAATTTATAAGCAATTGGGATTGCTTATAAAAAAAAAAAAAACAAACACAGTCTACAAGTGAATCAAAAGAAATTCATCTAAATTTCTGGGACTAACCAGTTATGAACACCTTCACTGTTAGGAAGTTAAATAGAAAACCGAGAATCAGAAAATAATACAGCTACTTTATCATTCTCTTTGGCTGGGTCATCCTCAGTTCTAATCCTAACCATGAGTACTCCATGTACCTCCATACATCCAGTAGTTCTGCCCTGGTCCCTTCTCTTCTCTCAATGTATCCTCTCTTTTGGCAATCTTATCTCCCATTCAATTATAATTGAATTATAATTCAATTAATTTCTTATATTTCAGTTATAATCTTCATGCGACTCCCAGATGTATATAGCCAGCTCAGTTTCCTAACCCTCTTTCACCAGATACCTGTTGGACATCTCCACCTGAATGTCTCATAAGAATCTTAAACTCAACATGTACAAAATGGAATTCACTATCTTCCCCTATGTCTCTCATTTCTATTGAGAATGCCACCATCTTTCCAGCCATCAATATTCACAAACTCAATCATCCTCAACTCTTCCCTCTCCCTTAACTCTCTGCTTCACACCTGTTCAGTTTCCAAATCTTATGCTTCTCCCTCCCCAACATCTCTTGTTTCCGTCCCATTTTGTTCACTCATGCAGCTGCTACCATAGGTCCTCCCGGCCTCTCACCCTTACTCTTTCAGCAACCTCTTACTTGCTTGTGTCTTCTCTCCCCTCTGCAATCTGTCTTCTGCACAGCTGCCATAATAATACTTCCACAGTATATATCTGACTATGCCACTCCCATGCTCAAGAAACTCAAATGGCTCCCTATAGCCTCTAGAAATAAAAACGACCCAGACTCCTCAACTTGACATTGAAAGTCCTTTATAATTAGGCTCCAGTTTATTTTCCCAGGATTAGCTAAACTATCCTCCTTGCTGTTCCCTGTCCTTGTGCAGGCTGTCCTGCCATACTGGGAAGGGACTTCTTCCTTACCTCTGCATTGTAGCATCCCCTTATTCCCTTCAAGGCTCATCTTTTGTGCTGCATCTTTAGGAAAGTCTTTATTATTTATGCTTATTCTGTTTCCCTCAAATGAGCATGTGCTTTATAGCTGTGTGTACGTGTCCTCACCCCAAAATGTAAACTCTTTAATGAGAAGGACTTTTTTCCATTTTGTGTATCCCCATCGTCTAGCACAATAGCTTTGGCATAGAAGATCTTTAATAAATATTTAGCCCGCCGGTTTGGGTGGTATCTTGGGATGTGGAATTTACCAAGTCAGAAATTTGGTGTGGTCTAGTCCCAGACTGATTAACATAATTCTTTCTTATGTGATTTCAAGTCATGATGCAAGAGAAGGAAATAAGCATTTATTATGGACCACTTATGTGCCAGGCACTATGCTAAGTGCTTTTACAAATATTACCTCATTTGATCCTCACAACCCTGGGAAGCAGGTGCTGTTATTATCCCTATTTCAGAGTTGAGGAAACTGAGGCAGACAGAGGTTAAGTCTAGAGTCATGCTTAGACTCATCCAGCTAGTAAGTATATGAGGTCAGATTGGAACTCAGGTCCACTTAGCTACCTTATGAAGGAGAATATAGGTAACAAGAATTTAACTGCTGTTGTCTTTCGCCCAGTCCATTATCTTTGAATTTAAGATCTTTCGTGATTTGTACATGTCAAATACTGATTCTAATAATACAAAGGACTTCCTTTCTTCCTTATTTACTTGTTCTGAGTGGGATTTGTTCGTTCAATATCAGTCCTGAGGTTCAGATTTGGTGATTTTTCAATTTTTAACAAGTCTGCATCTTTATCTTATGATTAAAAAATTTGGAAGCAATTTCCTCTCAACATTGTCTGTGCAAAATTACCCAACTGTTTGTTTTAACTGGCATTGATGGTTGTGGTTGTGCATGGGCAGTCTCCCCAGCACTACTTTCCACTTACTCCTTAAGTCTTCTTAGTGGGTTGTTTCTCTTGGCTCAAACTTCAGCCACTGAAAATTCTTTAAGCTACTGAAAATCACTTTTAATTAGATTACAAAGCAAAACAATATCAAAAATGCAGCAGTTGCTCAAGGTCAAGGTTCTCTACTACCACCTAATTTCTCATATCTTCCTACTCCCTGCCCTACTTCCATACCCATGGGAGTGGAAGGCCAATGATTCTATTGTTTCTCATAAATTCTCTCTCTGTTGTTCATGGAAGTGGTTTAGAGACCTGGCTGCTGCTTTGGGCAGCTCCATGTGCTAACTTATCACACCATGCTGATTGCTCTGATTCAGCAGAATAAGAACAAAGCTGTACCTACTTGCTCAGGTACCTTACTGTACTGGAGAGTGATTATTGCATACCCCACCCCAGCCTCAGGGATGGGATCTGAGTTTGCATGCTCATGACCAGTCATGTTAGTTCCTCAGTCCTCCATCTTCTCTCTTTTTTTCTCTCTCTTTCATTAGTCCTCCAACTAACTGATCCAGCCCTATTTCCCCTGCCTTTGGATACTAAGCCTTTTGGTCAGAGGGGCAAATGAAGTATTTTACTCCTATGAGTCATTAGGAAACACCATTCAGAGAAACCTGGGGTCATAGCTATTTTGAACAGAACCCTTATCCTTCCCCAGTAAAAAATACTCATTTGTTACAAATTATATAGGATACAAATTATATAACAGGACATCTTTAAACATGCATTTTAAGTGTATCTATACATAAATGAAGGAGGAAACTAGGTGGCTCAATGGATAGAGACTGGGACTGGAGTCAGGAAGACCTGAGTTCTAGCTCTGTGACCCTGTGACCTCTGTGACTTAACTTGTTTGCCTTAATCCATGGTGAAGGATACAGCAAACCACTCCAATGTCTTTGCCAAGAAAATCCCATGGAAAGGATTGGGATGCTCTGACCCATGAGGTCACAAAGAGTTGGACACAACTGAAAAACGACATACATAAATGAGAATATAACAATCACTGGTAGTTATTCAAAATATCAATACCCATGTAGGTAGGTATCTAGTACATATTTCAATGAATTGCCTTCCACAAGCATGAGTATATGTGGAAACAAAATAAATAGCACATAAATCCAAAGCACATGTGACCACATTGCATACCACAGATCAAGCAAACAAATCTCATGGAGTCCTGAAATAAGGCAATACATGATAGGGTTAATGTAATGAAAGATATATTAAAATATAATACAAGCCTGTATAAGCAAAGTTAATACAGCAAAAGTTTATAATAATGGTGAACACAGGTGGTTATAAACTAAGTATCCATTACATGTGAAACTCATGATGCACTATATTTCACTTTGACACAGAACCAGTGTCTAAATAATGTCACTAGAAGGCAGAGCTGGAAGTACCAGAGCTGGGTAAACCACCAGGTGGGCAACTGAGACTTGAGTAGCCCCAGTTTACTCACTAGAGCACATATATGCCCAAATGGGACTTGACATCCCCATCCCCATTCCCAACTTTCAGTTCTATCTCACTTAGACTAGGATAAGAAATACGGAAATTATCCCAAGTGACATAATTTATCAAAATGACTCATTTTACATTCAAAGAGATTCGTATCTCCTTCCTAACTTCCCATGAATAGATTACTTCCCCCAAAAGAATTATTTTTCCACATTATAGATTAGGGTACATTTACTAAGTAAGTTTTTAAAGACAGCTTTAAAACTCCTAGACAGATGAATTTAACTCATCCTACTATGGTGCAAAATCTCCATTTCACTCCACTCAGTCTTTGGAACCTTTATCAGATATGCCCAAATGCTATATCTAAAGAAATACTTCCAACCCTACTTTCAAGGCTTCCAAGGGAAAAACAATATATCTCACTGCCATATGGTCTTGGCCAGTCAGCTAGGCCAAAAGTCTTCATCTAGAACTTCAATGCAATGGTTACCAGAACTTCCAAGGTCAAAAGTCATTTCTGGAAGCCCTATGACCCCTATCAGTTTCCTGCTCAGCATATTGTTATTCCTTCTCTAACTTGTTTCTGATATGTCTCTTGGGTATCCCTAGCATTACCTGGAGTTGCTACCAGGCTCAGGGTAGGAGTGGTAGGTCCTCAATGTAACAAACAGATCTACCCACATGTACCATTTTACAAACTCAATATATGTTATCTGCAGTGTCTGGCATGTTCCCACCATAATGTACACTGTTCTCTTTCTCTCTTTTAAATGACCACAGATAACTGGGTCAGACCACAGCAACTATGGAGGAAAACATCACTGTAAAAATGTCAGAACTATATGGCCAGTGACCAAGTTAATTTGATAGTCTCAGGGCCAGCTCCAATGTTAATATCTCCCTGTAGATGATGAGTCAAGGATTCTGGGCACTGTCTCAAGGATGCCTGCTGTTTATTGCTAATCACAGATCTTCTGAGCTGAGGCCCAAGCTAAGTAGGCTGACCCTGTGGCAAAGATTATCATGATGATTAGAGAATCATAGACTAAATCTCTGCTGTTGACCCCCTTTCTACAATGAGAGATTTGTTATCTACTCTATCATACCCTTCCCCGCCTTCCAGCTTCTGCTTCGGTAATGATAATTTGTCAACAAGTATAGAGCTTAGGGGCAATTAGGTGGCACAGTGAATAGAGCAGCGGCCTTGGAGTCAGGAGGACCTGAGTTCAAATCCGGCCTCAGACAGTTAACACAAAAACTAGCCGTGTGACCTTGGGCAAGTCACTTAACCCCAATTGACCTCCAAAAAGCAAATAAAAAAAACCAAGTATAGAGCTCCTACTGCATGCCTCGGCACTGGGGATACAAACACAATAAATGAAGCAATCCATTTGCAAGGAACTTGTATTCTAACATTATGTAATGTGAGGGTTTTTTTTTTTGTTTTTTTCGATGAGCAAATCAGAAGTATTGCTGCAGAAAAAAGCATTGGCAATCTACTCTTCTATGGCACCACTTAAAATCCTGGGAATACAAAATAAGTCTACCCTATGGGAGTTACTTTCCCTTCTCACCTCTCTTCATTCCGTTATATATTCATCTAAACTAGCCCTATACCTTTTGTGTCCCCAACCCACTCTACTTTCCTTTCACTTTCTATACTATGGAACACCTTTTTCTATTTTTAGGGCCTAGAATCATATTCTAATTTGCAAGGCAGGTTCCCTGAAGGATGGCTACCCTAGGATCAAGATATTCCGGATCTACACCCCTGAAACTATAGTTTATCAGCTCCTGCTGACATATTTATCTTTCAGCAAGTAACCAGATGACACAATTCAAAACAAAGACATTTATTAAAATGGCATGGTAGCAACAAAATATCTCTCCCATAAAACTGAGATACACTCACTCAGCACCAGCAGGGAGAGTGGACACATGAAAAGCTACAAGTAGGGAGGCACAGACATAAGGTACATGTGACTGGTATATGTGGAAAGGAGCATGTGAGGAACATGTATGATCTAGGCATGTGAGAAGAAGCAACTCATTCCTCCAGTACTATAAGACTGCTAATGTATTCACACTGCTCCCAGTGACCTTGGTCTCGAGCCTCTGCCAGAAGCTCCTCTGCTGAACACTGCCTGATGTCACTCCATTGTATGCTTCCAGACCCTGCTTGGCTGTTGTCTCAGCTGCCTCCAGCTTCTGGCTCTGCTGAAATCCTCAGAATGGGACTGCCAGCCCTTTTAATTAAAGCATCTCCCTTATCTGTCTTTGCCTTCCAAATAGCATGTTCTGCAAGAATGATGTACACAGTTTTTCCTCCTATAAGAAGCTGTATACATCAAGACATCTCCTTCTAGAAGATTTTGTACCTAGAACTCTTAAATTTGAGAATTCTTGAACTTGGAGTATCCACAAAACAGCTATCAAAATTGGTGCTGTACCAGAAATCTCGTTTTTCTGATAAGAGGCTAGATTCTAGGAATAAATTCAGGAATAAATTATTTTAATTCCTCTTTCATACAGTATATGTATATGCCCATTTCTCCTATGACCATGTCCTTCTGCCTCACAATTGATCACTACTGGGAGTGAGGTGGGTAACAAGAAGTCTTTTCTCCTTGCTGTGTTCTGGAAGAGGTCCAAGGAAAAAGGTGAAGAGGGAGTTTAAAAGGATTGAGACCTGTAAAATGGAGCCAGATTGCTTTTTTAGACCACAAGGGTCATAGCTGATCCTAGTTAAGCCAATCACTAGGATTTCTCACCAATTGGTTGAAGAACTTCTTCAGTTTGAACATGAATTAACAATGATCTGTTGTGTTATCAAGTTCAAGAAACTTATTATTTAATCCACGACTCCTTTGATTATCCTTCATACTCTACCTTTTTCTCTCATAGTCCTTATATCTTCTGTGCTGTTATGACTCTCCACAAAAGATACTTTGCCACTCTCTTCAATATTAGATGTACCTTCACTCATGTTCCCCAGATTGTAAGCCTGGGTTACTGGGAGGATGGTGGTGTCCTTGACAATAACAGGAAAATTGTGAAGAAGGGAGAGCTTGATGTGAAAGATATTGAGTTCAGATTTGGAAATACTGAGCTTAAGTTACCTTTAGACAATTCAGATCAAGATGTCAGACAGCTGGAGATGAAAATGCAAGACTAGAGGTCAAGATAGAGGTCAGGGCTAGAGAAGTAGGTCTGAGATTTGTGTACAGTTAGAGATGGCAACATAGCATCAGATGCGATCAACAAGCAAATTAGTATAGAGGGAAAAGAGAGGGGGACCTAGGACATTAGGGGACATTACCTTGTTGAAGATCCATAGAGGAGATTGAGGAGAGGGCATACAAGTAGGAGGAGAACCAGGAGAGAACAATGTCATGAGAACAGAGAAGATAGAGGATCAAGAGTAAGATCCACAGTGTCAAAGGCTGTGTGAAAAGGTCAAGAAAGATAAGAATTGAGAAAGGGCCATTAGATTTTGCAATTAAGAGATCACTTGGCAACTTGGAAAAGACTGTTTTTAGTTGAATGGTGAGGTTGGAAGCCAGAATGCAGAGTTGAGAAAAGAAAGGAAGTGGAAGCACTGATTATATATATGTAGGAGCCTAGCTACAGAAGAGAGGAGAGATACAGGATGATAACAGGGTTGGAGGGATCAAGTCAGGGTTTTTTGAGGATGGGGGAGACATGGGTATGTTTAGAGGCGGTTATCCAGTTGACAGAGGTCAAAGATTAGTGAGAAATGATGGAGGAAACAATCCGCTGGGGAAGATGGAATAGAATAGGATTACTTGTACATGTAAAGGGGTTTGCCTTGACAAGAAGGGTTACCTCTTCATGTGAGATCGGTAAAGGAGGAGATAGTGGCAGAAGACTTGTGAGTGATAGGAGATGAAGAGGAAAGGGACGTCATGTCAAATGGACTCAGTTTTTCCAGTGAAGTATGAGACATGTCTCTCAACAGAGTGAGGGGAGGAAGAGTCATGGGAGGCTTGAGAAGGTATGAAGAGGTTTGGGAGAGCTGTTGTGGGAGGTGGAATGGTGGAATAGTGAGTCAATTAAGGAGGTATTTCAACTATAGATATCTCTCCTCCATAATCTATAACTCAAATTCTTCTATCTGGCAGCTGATAAAGTGGACAGAGTGCGGGGTTTGATGTCCGAGGATCTGAGTTCAAATACTATACTTGACACTTATTACTTGTGTAGCCCCAGACAAGTCATGTAAGTTCCCAGACCTGTTTCCTCACCTGTAAAATGAGAGGTGAGTTGTTGGTTTTTGAGAGCCCTTCAGGTTCTAGATCATTGATCTTATCACTATAAACCAGTGGTAGGGTTGAAGGTGTTGTCATCATGGGAGGCCTTATCCTCCCTCCTTATCCTTATCCCACCTCCCCCATACTTACACTCCAGTCTGAAAGTACAAGGAGGCAGAGCCTCGGGGTAGGGCACATCTATTTTCACTAATTGTTTTTCTTGACCACAAAGTAAATAGCTACTCCAATAAGAATCTGCAGTCCTAACCCTCAGTGGACCAGTCCTCAGGAAGCAAATTCAGTCTCTGAAACCAGTCAGTAAATTTCTTGATTAAAAAACAAAACAAAAAACCCTATGACCTATGGTTATATGACCATAACACTATATATCGCTGTCTTTCCCTGTGCTTCATCTCATGTTAAATGTATTTTCTATCCTTACTCCAACATCTAGATCACTTTCTTCTTTTTAAAATTTTGACCCTATTGTTAACCATTTCAGCTTTACAGTCTTCTGCCCTTGAGTCTCTTCTTCACTTATCCTAACACTACTCATCTTTTTCTAAAACCTAATCTATTTTTTTCCACCACACACAAAAAGAGTGCCAGGATTTGAGTCAGGAAGATCTTCCTCAGTTTAAATCTGGCCCCTCAGACATTTATTAGCTTTGTGACCCTGGGCAAGTCACTTAACCCTGTTTACCTCAGCTTCTCATCTGTAAAATGAACTGCAAATGGAGAAGGAAATGGCAAATCACTCCAGTACCTTTGCCAGGGAAACCCCAAATGGGATCGCAAATAGTCGGACACAACTGAAAACGACTGAACAACAACAACTTGTGCCTTTCCCATTCCTTCCCTTCCTATCTCCTCCAGGTACTTGCTTTTTTGGCCATCCTCTCTCACCCTAATTTTTAGTCTTTCCATATTTACTGGCTTCTTCCCTGCTCTCAACTACAAGTATGCCCAGACTTCCATTATCCTTAAAAAAAACCCTTCACTTGAGCCTTGACAGCATCCTCTGTCATCTTATATCTCTCTCAACCTCCAATTCACTTCTCAGGCCCCTTGCATTCTGGCTTTGTCCCCAGAACTTGATTGAAATGGTTTTTCCTAATTGCCTCTCAGTCATCTTTTTTTTTTTCAAATGCTTTATTAACTTCTGATTTACATCATTCATTTCTGCAAGATTTTGAGTTACAAAATCTCTCCCCGTTTTTCCCCTACCCACTGCCCCAAAATAGCAGTCCCACAGGATATCCCCTCCTCCAATCTGCTCTCTCCCATATTTTCTCCCATACCCCTTTCGACTTTTCCAGTGACTATGCCTCAGTGCCTGTATATCTTATTTCCCAATAACATGTAAAATGGTATTAATAATAGTATATATATATATATGTATATATATATATATATTTAAACATTTGGTTTTAAAACTTTGAATTCCAGATTCATTCCCTTCCTCCCTTGTCACCCACCCTGACTGGGAAGATAAGCAGTTCAGTATAGGTTGTACATGTATGGCTAATGCAAAGCAATAACATAGTAGATATATTGTAAAAGACTGACTATATTTCCCACCCTCATATCCCACCTCCCACTTGTTCTATTCTCTACTTTGATCCCGTCCCTTTTCAAAAGTGGGTACTTCCAACTTCCCTTCCCCCCAGCCTGCCCTCCCTTCCATCATTCCCCCTCTCAGTCCCCTTCCCCCCTACTCTCCTCTAGAGTGAGATACCCTATTTAGTGTGTATTTCATTCTCTCCCTGAGCCAGATTCAATGGGAATAAGGTTGACCCATTCCCTTTTGCCTTCCTATTCTTCTCCTCCATTGTGACCATTTTCCCTTGCCTCTTCTGTATGAGATAGTTTACCCCATTCTGTCTCTCCCCATCCCCTCTTATTATATTCCCCTCTCACCTCTTAATTTCACCTTTGAAGTATCATCCCTTCCTGTTAAATTGGTCCTGTGCCCTCTATGTATACCTGTAAACATATGCCCATAAACCCTCATATATAGACACACACACACACACACACATATATATATATATATATATTTCTATTCCCTTTAACTACTGAGAAAGGTTTCATAAGTTACAATTATTGTTTTTCTATGTAGGCATGTTAATCGTTCAACTTTGATAAGTTCCTTATGATTTCTTTTCCCTGTTTACCTTCTCATGCTTCTCTTGCTTCTTGTATTTGAATGTCAAATTTTCTATTCAACTCTGTTTTTTTCAACAAGAATGCTTGAAAGTCCTCTATTCCATTGAATGACCATATTTTCCCCTGAAACATGATACTCAGTTTTGCTGGGTAGGTGATTCTTGGTTTTAATCCCAGCTTCTTTGACCTCCGGAATATCATATTCCAAGCCCTTCAATCCCTCAGTGTAGAAGCTGCCAGATCCTGGGTTATCCTGATTGTGTTTCCACAATATTCAAATTGTTTCTTCCTGGCTGCTTGTAATATTCTCTCCTTAATCTGGGAATTCCGGAACCTGGCTATAATATTCCTAGGAGTTTTCTTTTTGGGATCTTTTTTAGGAGGTGATCAGTGGATTCTTTCAACCTCTATTTTGCCCTCTGGTTCTAAAACATCAGGGCAGTTTTCTTTGAGAACTTCCTGGATGATGATTTCTAGGTTCTTACTTTGATCATGGCTTTCAGGTAGTCCAATAATTTTTAAATTATCTCTCCTGGATCTATTTTCCAGATCAGCGGTTTTTCCCATGAGATATTTCACATTGCCTTCTATACTTTCATTTGTTTGGATCTGTTTAACAGCATCTTGATTTCTCATAAAGTCATTAGCTTCCATTTGCTCCGATCTAATTCTGAAGCAATGATTCTCCTCAGTGAACTTTTGAGATTCTTTTTCCATCTGGCAAATTCGGCTTTTTAAGGCATTCTCCTCATTGCCTTTTTAAGCCTCTTTTGCCATTTGAGTCTGTCTGTTTTTTAAGGTGTGATTTTCCTCAGTCAGGCTGTTGACTCTCATTTCATAATTTTCTTGCATTGTTCTCATTTCTCTTCCCAATTTTTCCTCCACTTCTCTTATCTGCTTCTTAAGGTCCTCTATGGCCTGTAACCAGCTTGTATTTTCCTTTGAAGCTTTTGGTGCAGGAGTTCTGACTTCACTGTTTTCCTCCTGTTCCATGCTTTGCTCCTTTTTGTCCCCAAAATAGGAGTGTAATGTTGGAATCTTCTGTCTGCTTTGTTTCCTTTGCCTGGTCATATTGCCACTCAATTACTTGACCCCTGGGCCTTTTGCCACAGTAGAACTCTGCCACCAGACAAGGGAGCTTTCGTCTCAAACACTGGGGTTTTCTCAGCTGCCAGAGGTATTAGATGGGTGCCCTCTCTGAGGTCTCCACACGCTCTGGCAAGCTGGACACACGCCCCAGGACCTCCACCCTAGACTGCAATACAGATCCAAGAAGATTAAAGCAAGAGCAATTGCCCCTCAGACTGGTGCTTAGTCCCCCTACACTCTGCAGGCCAGGAGCTGAAGCTGCCACGTGGTGTTGGCTGGCTGTGCCGGAATCTCAGCGGCTTCTCACCCCGGGGGGCAAAAGCCACGCACTCCCACTTACTGGGTCCCAAAGTCCAGACTGCACTGACCTCTCACTTTGTTCTGCGCATCTGTGTGTTGATAAATCTGGAAAGGTTCACAGCTGCTGCTGATCTGGAGTCTCTCAGGCTGGCAGGCTAGTCAGGCCCACCCTGGGGCTAAAGCCTCTGGGCTCAGCTCCCAGAGCGCTGTGCTGATTCCTGCCGGCCTGCCAGGCTGTCCTTAGCAGGTTAGCTTCTCTGTGTCATTTTGTGGGTTCTGCAGCTCCAAAGTTTGTTTAGAGTCCCCCTTTTACATGGATTGGGGAAGGTGGAAGCCAGAGCCGTGGGGAGGTTGTGCTTCTACTCCGCCATCTTCCCTCTCAGTCATCTTAATCTCTCTGAATTATTTGTCACTTTACCATCCCCACCTTATAATACTCTTCTTCCTGGGTTTTTGTGGCACTGCCGTGTCATGGTTCTCCTGCTTGTCTCAATCTGCTTTGCAAGATCATCATACAGGTCCCATCCCCAGTGTACAAGTATAGACCAGAGCTCTGACCTAGATCCTCTTCTGTCTGTCTGTCTGTCTGTCTGTCTGTCTTTCTGTCTCTCTCTCTGTCTCTCTCTCTCTCTGTCTCTCTGTCTCTCTGTCTCTCTCTATCTCTCTGTCTCTCTCTCTCTCTCTCTCTCTCTCTCTCTCTCTCTCTCTCTCTGTCTCTCTGTCTCTCTCGCTCTCTCTCTCTCTCTCTCTCTCTCTCTCTCTCTCTCTCTCTCTCTCTCTCTCTCTCTCTCTCTCTCTCTCTCTCTCTCTCTCTCTCTCTCTCTCTCTCTCTCTCTGTGTCTCTCTCTCTCCCTCCCTCCCTCCCCCCCCTCTTCTGAATTCTGGTACTGAAGTTCTAACCTCATGGATGTTTTAGAGGCATTTCAAACTCAGCATGATCAAAACAGAACTCATCTTTTGCCCTAAACCTTTCCCTCTCTTTATCCTTATTTCTGTCAAAGGTATTACAATCCTTTGTTACCTGGCTTTAGAAACTAGGAGTCATCTTTAACTCTTCACTTTCACTTATCTCCAGTCCAATTAATTATGATCTCTTGTTGATACTGTATTCACAACATCTCTTGCTTGTGTCCCCTTCTCTCCACTCATGATGACTCCTTCATCTCATCTAGCCTAGGTTATAACAGTAATTTCCTAATTTTTCTCCCTACATCTAGGCTTTCCTCTCTCTAATCTATCCTCTATATAGTTGCCAAATTGTTATTACTAAAGCACAGATCTGACCATACAATTCCTCTGCTCAAGAAGCTTCAATGACTCCTTATCAACTCTAGGAGAGAATACAAAATCTTCTGGCATTTTAAAACCCCTTCACAATCTGACTTCTGACATTCCAAACTTGTATTACTCCCTCTCAAGCATTCATATGTTGCGTCCATACTGGTTTACCTGCTGTTTCTGACACATAACATTCCACCTCCCACCTCCATGCCTTTCTACAGGCTGTCCCCCATATCTGGAATATTCTTTTTTTTTAAGCAATTGGGGTTAAGTAACTTGCTCAAGGTTACACGGCCAGGTGTTTCTGGGTGGGTGCTAAGTGTCTGAGCCCGGATTCAATCCCCCAGGTCATCCCGACACTGGGGCCGGTGCTCTTACTTGATGTGCTACCTGGCCACCCCTATCTGGAATATTCTTGCTCATAATTTCCACCTCTTGGAACACCCAGCTCCCTTCAAAGTCCAGCTCAAGTGCCATCTCCTGCAGCAATGTAGGGCTGCCCTGATTCTTCCAGTTGTTACTATTCTTTGCCCTGAAATTGCTTTGTGTTTATTTTTATCTGTCTCTTATCTATTTAGCCATGTACATGTTGTATATGCAGTAGAATGTAAGCTCTCTGAAGTCAAGGACTTTCTTGTTGTCTTTGTGTTCCTTGTGCCTAGCACAGTGCCTGACAGATAATATACACTGATAAGTCTTTGCTTGTTGAATAAATGAATTCCTCAGCTAAGAGACGTACTGACTGTGAGTGTTCATGTCTTCATTTTCTGAGACTCCAAATTAAAATTTGGCAAGTAAAACACCCAAATTAACACAATATGATGAGATCATAACCCATTCTTAGAGAATAAACAAGCCATAAGGAATTGCCAGAGGGGGAAAAATCCTTGATCCAGAAATTTACAGGTAAATTCCATCAGTTCTTACCTTTGCTATACAACATATTCTCAAAAATTGTGAAAGAAAACACTATCAAACTCCTTTTGTAAAACAAATGTGACCCAACTACCTAAACCATAGAGGGATAAAGCAAGAGAACTATTGACCAATATCACTAATGAATATTGAAGCAAAAGTTTTAAACAGAATCCTGGATTATAGCAATATATCCCAAGAAATAGCTTACTGTGAACAGATTGGATTCATACCAAGGATGCAAGGGGTTTAAACATTAGGAGAACAATAAATTATTCACATTAAGACAAAAATAGCAAAAACAGCATTATTATGTGTGGAAAAATCCTTTGACAAAGTCTAGCATTCATTTATGCTAAAAGCTGAAAAAAGCATAAACATATAAGAACAATTTTAATGTGATAAAACTATATATCTAAAACCAAAAGCTAGCATCTTCCATGAGGAAACACTAGAAGCAAGGATGTTTCCTCTCTCCACTGTTATTTGATGTTCTAAAAATGCTTAGTAACGAGACAAATATATTAAAGGCATGAACAGTGGAAAAGAGGACACACAGTTATTCCTATTTATTAATGACATGAAAACCAGAAAGGAAATTAATTGAGACAATAGTTTCAACAAAGTAATAGGATATGAAGACTTAATATAAGCCAGACACTGCTAGGTCCTGCAGATCTAAGTATGAAGAATAAATAAAGAGATCCCTATTCACAATGAGCTGATATTCTTACATAATGGAAAAATATATAATGTAAACATAAACCTAATAAATACATGTTTGTGTATGTATATATGTTCATATAGATGTATATATACACAAAGCAGTTAAATACATGGTAGTTTGGGGGGAGGACACTGGCAGCTGGAGGGATCAGTAAAGGCATCATTTAGCAGATGGTATCTGAGCTGTATCTTAAAAGAAGAGAAGGACTGGGGCGGCTAGGTGACACAGTGAATAGAGTACCAGTGCTGGAGTCAGGAGGACTTGAGTTCAAATCCGGCCTCAGACACCTAACACTTACTAGCCATGTGACCTTGAGCAAGTCACTTAACCCCAGTTGCCCTCCAAAAAGCAAAAAAAAAAGAGAGAGAGAGAAGGACTGTGTGAGATGGAGGCAAGGAAGGAAGGCATTCCAAGCATGGGGTAGCCAGTGTAAAGGCATGGAGATAGGAGGTAGAGTATCTTGAGTGAGGAATAAGGAGTAGCATTTCTATATAGCAATTACAAAATCTAGGAGGAAATAATAGAGGGAAATCTCATTTAAAATAACTACAAAATTCATAAACTATCTGAGTAAATCTACCATACAGACTTAAAAGTTTATATAAAGTTGTAAAACAATTTTTAAAGAAATAATGACAAGTAGATAGTCATTGCTCATGGCTGGACCATAATAAAAATAGTACTATTTAAGTTTATTTAAATGCTTAGTGCTAAACCAATCAAACTACCAAAAAGAGAGGCAAAGGAGAAAAATAATTTTTAAAATTCATTTGCAGGAACAAAATGTCTAGAATCTCAAGGGAAAAAACAAAGTATGAAAGGAAAATAATCTTTTCCAGTTTATTCCAGAAAATACTCTTCCAGGAATAAAATTCCAATTCCTGGAATTTTATTACATTCAATAATTACCAAAACTGTTTGGTTAAAAATAGAAAAGTAAATATTGGAGCATTTATGAAGTGCCCTCTATGTGTCAGGCACTGTGCTAAGCACTGGGGATACAAAGAAAAGGGAAAAACAAACAGTCCCTGCTCTCAGGGAGCTCACAGTCTTCATGGCGAAGAAAACATACAAATAATCATGTGCAAATGTACAAATGCAGGATAAATTGGAGGGTGGTGTCAGAGGGAAGGAGCTATGCTTAAGGAGCTCTGGGAAAGGCGTCTTGCAAAAGGTAGGATTTTATCTGAAGGCAGGAAGGGGAGGGAAGCCAAGAAGAAGAGGTGAAGAGGGAGAGCATCCAGGCACAGGACAGCCAGTGGAAGTGCTCAGAGTTGGGAGATAAGGAAGTGTTTTGTTTAAGGAACAATGGAGCTAGTGTCAGCAGATGTCAGCAGAGTAAGTACATAGAGATGAATGAGGTAGAAAGGTAGGCCAAGCCAAGAGTAACAAGGACCTTGAATGCAAAGCAAAGGATTTTATATTTGACCCTGGAAGTGATAGGGAGCCACTGGAGTTTATTGAATGGGAGGAGGGGATAGTGAGATGATCAAACCTATTCTTTAGGAAGATCACATTGACAGCTTGACAGCTGAGTGGACAACTAACAGACTTATATGTATCCAGGTATGAGGTGATAAGGGCCTCAACCAGGATGGTGGCAGTGTCAGAAGAAAAGGATGTGTATGTGTAAGATGTTATAGTGATAAAATGATGGGACTTTTGAACACTGATTGATATAGGGGAGGAAGTGAGAGAGAAAGAGTGATGATGCCTAGATTGCAAGCCTGGGTGACTGGAAGGATAGTGGTACCTTCAACAGTAATAAGGAAATTAGGAAAAGGGGAGGATTTGGAGGGAAAGATGACAAGTTTTGGAAGTACTCAGTTTGAAATGTCAATGAGACATTCAGTTTAAGATGTCTAAAGAGTTGTTAGAGATGTAAGACTGTGGGTCAGGAGGGATCAGGAGGAAGGTTATGGCTGGACAAGTGGAACTGAGAGTCATCTACATAGATAAGATCACTGAAACCATGGGAACCAATGAAGTCACCAAGTGAAGCAGTATAAGGGAAGAAGTAAAGAGGGCCTATGACAACCTGTCATAGTGGACCACTCCACTTCCATTCTCCACCTTGCTTATTATTTTTTTTTAAATAATTAATTTGTTCTTACTTTTCAGCATTCACTTCCATAAGATTTTGAGTTTTAAATTTTCTCCCTCTCCCTCTCCTCCCCCCTCCCCAAGACAGCATGCAATCTGATATAGACTCTACTTAAATATATTTTCACATTATTTATGATGCAAAGAAAAATTAGAACTAATGGGAGGAACCACAAGAAAGAAGAAACAAACACAACAACAAAAGAAAGGGAGAGCACATAGTGTGCTTTCATCTGTATTCAGACTCAATAGGTCTTTCCCTGGGTGTCAATAGCATTTGCCATCAGTCTTTTGGAGTTGCCTTAGATCCTTGTATTGCTGTGAAGAGCTAAGTCTATCAAAGTTAGTCATGACATAATGTGGCTTTTACTGTGTGCAGTGTTCCACCTTGCTTATTCTTGATAAGCAAGAATCAGGAACCATTTTATTCAGTAACCTAGTGTTCAGTAAACCTAAGAATAATAAAAAGCTTAGGGAAGAAACATCTATTTAATAAGAACTGCTTGGAAAACTTGAAAGCAATTTAGCAAAAATAAGGTTTGAACAAGCATTTTATACCATATACTACAATAAGTTCTAAACAGATATTCAACTTATTATATACAAAATCACACATACATAAATTTAATGAAAGTGGATTGCATTATCTTTTACAATTATGGCTAAGCAAAGGAAGAAGGCAATGACAAAAAATAAAATAGGTAATTTTAGTTACATGAAATTGAGAAGCTTTTGAACAAATAAAATGCCACATCTAGGATAATGGAAACTAACAATTAGGGAAGAATTTACATCAAATATCTCTACTAAAGATACAACATTTAAATTATGTAGAGGATTAGCACAATTATATAAGACCAAAAGCCATTCCCCAAAAGAGTTGAGAACTATTAACAACCATAAGAAAGATTGCAGTAATAATTCTAGAAATGCAAATCAAGACAAGTCTTGAGATTTCACCTCAGATCCAGCAAATTGACAAAGATGACAAAAGATGGAGATAATGTTGGAAAGGAGGATACACTAATTCCTATGTTGGTGGAACTATGAATCGTCCTTGAAAGCAATTTGGAATTATTCTTTTAAAAAGAGACTAAAATGTCTGTATCCTTTGACCTAGGGATCCTACTATAAGATATGTAACCTAAGGAGGTCAAAGGAAGCAAAATCCCATACATAGTGGTAGCATAGAGCTGAAAATAAAGTAGATGAAATCATTTAGGAAATGATTTAACAAATTATGGTACATGTATATAATGAAATATTACTACACTCTAAGAAGAGATGAATAGTAAGAATTCAGAAAAAAAGTATGCAAATTGAAGCAGTTTTAAATGAGCAAAATCCGAAAAACAATATATACCAGGACTACAACAACAGAAATGGAAAGACCAATGGAACTGAATAGTTTGTAATCATAATGGCCAGGCTTGGACCTAGACAGGAGTTGAGAAAATACAACTTCTTTACTTCAGTGCTGAGGTGGAGACTATGTACTGCCTAATGTGGTTTTGCCAAACTGCTTTCTTTTCTTTTTCTTTTTAAAATTTCTATTACAAGGGATGAGTGAGGGGATTATATTCAGAAGTAAATATACTGCAAAAACAAAAGAAGTCAATAAAAATATATAATACTTTAAAAAAAATCAATAGATAATCATGACCCTCACCCAAGTAGTGCTTACAGAGTAAAGTTTATGTACTCATTTTTGGTAACATAAATACAAGGATAGAGGTTTTTATCCCCAATTAATGTCTACCATGAAGGCCCAGATTTCTCAATTGAATTAGTCAAAGGTATAAACTAGTTGGAACAAGTCCTTAATCATTTTGGGGGGAGTGAAGCTTCTACTTAGGTCATTGAACGAAAAAAAATAACACCACATAGGAGATAGTTTGTGATGTGGCAGAAAATCAGACACATCTCTGGGCTTATGTATAATACAGCAAGTCAGTTTAGTCCAACTTTGGTAGCTTCTAGACTCGGGAGCACCTTGAAGAGGTCAGACCCTCTTACCTCTACCAAAGAGTATGGGAGTGGATAGTGTTACACTTCCCCTCTGATGCTGAAATAGACACTGGACTAGGACAAAACAATAAATCCAACCCATAGCAAAGAGAAACACACCAAACACAAACAGAATCATATTCAGAAAGATATCCAAAGAACAACATAATCTCAAGACATGGAACCCTTTGAACCAGAAAAGAATGTTGCTATAAACTCAAGAAAGAGCTTCCAGTAACCAGGAATTAGGTTGACTTTTTGGCCATACATATTCTTTCTTAATATATCATTGTACTTTTAACTCTCTTACCCTGAATTCTGGGAGAGTAGAGTGTGCCGGAGACTTTTGGAAGGTAGGGTGGGGGGAATATTGTGAACCAAGTGTTCTTACTAAATTAATAAATACCCTTTTTTATATTTACTAAGCACACAGGTGTGCTTCAAATTATCAGGCATGTGACTACTAGAAACTCATGGACCAGAGACAGACTCTTAACAGTAAAGTCATAATTAACCTTGGGAGACCTAGCCTGCAAGCTAGAGTGGGATTTGGGGAAATAGCCCCAAAGGGTATTTGCTGCATTCAGATACTAGAGAGACCATATGCTGACTCCACTTAGTCTTATGTTCATGCCTCTGGGTCATGAATAGATTTTTAAGGACTTGATCCACTGCCTCTTTCATGTCACAGTTTATGCAAATCCAAGTAAGCCCCTTTTCTTATACACTAAAGTCTTTCCCATGATCCACACAGTAGGAGGAAGGTGGGGAAACATGGTAAAGTACAAGAGGGAAACTTGACAGTTTCTTGGTGATTTTCCTCATTTTATTTTAATAAACTATGTGGTTATGGTGTGGATTACCTGCATGATATAAAGTTAAAAGGTTGTCTTCTCAAGGAGAGGAGAGTGGAGGGAGGGGAAGAATTTGAAACTCAAAATTTTAAAAACAGTGTTAAAAATTTGTTTTTACATGTAATTGAGATGCTGCAGTAGGGGGTGTTTTATCATATATCCATCAGACAGTGCTTTACTTAACCAACCCAATGCTTTTGTTAGAACAGACTCTGTGCTGTAGGATTTCTGCTACCCAGCAGATGGCTTCTTAGCCTGTAAACTCTTAGCTTCCCCCACTGCTACCCTCCATGTAACTGCCTGATTCTGTATTTTTTTTTCAAACTTTTTTTCTTTTTTTATGTGGGAGCTCTGGATTTTGGCTATGATATTTCTGGGGATTCCTTTCAGGAAATGATTGGTGGAGTCTAACTTTGCCCTTTGGCTCTAATAGATTTAAAGTTTTCATTTATGATGTACTTTGCCCTTTGGTCCTAATAGAATTGTGTAGTTTTCATTTGTGATTTTTTGAAATATAATTTTGTTAGGCTATGTTTTTTATACTGGTTTTCAGAGATTCTAATGATTCTTAAATTATCTCTCCTTGACCTGTTTTCCAGGTTTGTTTGGGTTTTTTTATACCAGATATATTACATTTCCTCCTTTTTTTAGTCTTTTGATTTTGTTCTCTCATGGAATCATTGATTTATATTTGTTCTATTCTAGTTTTCAAGGATTCATTTCTTGGATAAAGTTTACCCTTTCTCTTCTAAGCAATTTATTCTTCCAGTTGTCATCCCAGCAATCTGAAAGCTTCAGGCCAGATTGTTCCATTTTGCCATTCAGATTGTAGTGTTTCTCAATCTCAACCAGTTAGATCATTTAGAGGGTAGCATAATAATTTATAAGTTCTGATAACAACCACCTTTTGCTAGATAAGTCTTGTCAACCTGAAAGTTTGGTTAAAAGAGGCAAACAGGGTAGGTGATAAGTAAATTCATATTGTTTTATTACCTTAAAACTAGTTGAAGCTAGTGAACATGTACATACAAGGAACCAGAATGTGAATTCTGACTGATAAAAGAATGACCAGCCTTAAATATGTTTTAGAATAATCCTAACTCAGGGTATCTATGTCACCCAAATTTATGATCTCCCTCTATGTTTAACCACATCATGAGAAAGGAATTTTCTTAATTGAATAGGTGGTAAATACTAAATAAGATAAGAGAGTTGACAAAGTGTCAGTTGAAATTATGACCCAGGATACCTGTAAACATTAACATGCCATAACATAATATATGTCCATAAAATATTAAGATGTGAAAAAGTCCCATTATTCAAGATAGTGTCTTAGTTTAAGGGTCTCATCCTTAATGGCCATAAGCAGAGGAAAAAATGCTCTTAAGTCATCCGCATCTCGCCTTATTGACATAGGAAGAGGCATTCTCTGAGTTTACTCAGAGAACAAAGGGATAACTGTTAGGTCTAGGCTCTTCTTCTGGTTGATTAGTTCAGGCTCTGACCCTTATTGAGGTTCAAATGATATTAAATGATTATCAGTCTTTAACTCTCAAAGATTCTTCAGATATGGCCAGCTGGTGATAACTACCTTGTTCTCAGGTTTATACTCACCCTCTGCTGAGACACTTTGACCCAAATACTTGACAGATGCATTGAAGAATATTGCTTGTCAGGTGACAGATTCAGATCAACTAGGTAACCTCCAAATGATGAATTGTCATCTAGGCCTGTTCTGAGGTCTCATGGTCTCTAGACCTGTCTCATGACATTTTCCAGACTCTAGTCTACCCTTTCCCATTCAACCCTATCCAAATCTAGCTACATGTATTGTCTTTTCCAATTAGAATATAAGATAGATTAATAGCCAGTGTTGAAAGGAGGAAGAGGGGATAAAATTTGCTTTTTCTCATAATTAGGGTATATGAGAAGAAGACTGTACAAATATGGAAGAAAAAGTGGGGGAAACACATATTAGATGAACTGCATTCTTATCTGAAATGGACATATATTTCTATAGGACCAAAGGGCAAGGTAAATCATAAATGAAAATTTTAAATATATTAGAGCTAAAGGGCAAAGTTAAGAGGAGTGGATAGCAGTAGCGATGCCACTCCCCCACCCCCACCCCCAAAAAAGAACCATTGCAACATACTTTTAAATGCACAAAAGAGGATAGAAGGAAGTTCAGAAAGTCACACAAGACAGTTTTGAAAGAAACATATAGAATTTATTGTATACTTATTTTAAAAAGCAAGCGTTGTGAAATGGAAATTGATGATTTCATGCAGAATCTTTTTGTGTTATGTATATGGAAATGTTCTTTTTGGTGTTTAAGTCCAGAAGAAAATTTTTTTTTAAATAATGTAAACTATTTGAAGGTAACAATCATCTTACTTGCTTATATTTGTATCTCTAGCATTTAGCACAGTACTTAGCATGTATACTTAGTAAATACTTTTTCACTCATTTATTCACACATAATTACACACATATCTTCCAGCCACTCTAACCTTTGAAAGGCCTTTTTCTCATGCTATTCCAACATTTTTCAAAGATCATACAGAATCCAGCTATAGCAGTACCTCTATTGTGTTGCCAACTATTTTTTCCACAAACCATGGAAAAGTGAGAGATGCTTCTAAAATTCCTTAGGGCATGTGCCCAAACTAATAGAATCCTGTAAGGCAAGAGAGTCAGGGTGGTAGAATGGATAGAGGGCTGGGTTCAAGCTCTGCCTCTGACACTGGTCAAATGGGAAGCTCTCTGAAGACTCTTTTTTTTTTTTTGCCTTTATTTTTTTGGAGGGCAGTTGGGATTAAGTGACTTGCCCAAAGTCACATGGCTAGTTTTTTGCGTTAAGTATCTGAGGTCAGATTTGAACTCAGGTTCTCCTGACTCGAAGGCCGGTGCTCTATTCACTGCTCCACCTAGCTGCCCCCATTCTCTGAAGACTCTTAAGTCACTAAGGTTACATTGGTGAAGAATGTGACAAGAATTCCCTCACCATTGAAATCCCAGGTTTGTACTAAAATGTCTTACCATGGGTGTTATTCAGCAACAGGTCATTTGGTAACTTCCTAGTTTACTTATTCTTGCTAATTAAGCACAAAACTGAGTTGTTTCTTTGCACAGAAAGAGTACATTATTATTACGTTGCCTTTCTATTGAAAATAGTTGTTGCGCTCCTAACCCTTGGGGGGGAGGAGGAGGGAAAAGGGGGACAGCTGTTGCTTAGCTGCTTAAAAAAATTGTAAGGGAAGACTGACAGCTGTTCATCTTAGGCTAGAAATTGCCCAAAAGTAGCTATTCTGCATAAGTGGAGGAAGTTTCACCTGGAGTGCCCTATATGCCAGTGAAATCACAGGTTTGGACTTAAAGGGAATATGCTTGGAGGGCATTGTGCAAGAGTAGATAGAGAGCTCATGTCTGAGTCAGGATGATCCAGGTTCAAATTCTGCCTCTGATATATACTAGTTGTATGTCCCTGGGAGAGTAACTCTTCTTCTCAGTCTTAGGCAACTCTCTATAAGTTACAAATCTTCAATCCATATAAAAATGCTGCTGTCTGAATTACTAGAATTTTTTTTATTGTTACTTCCCTATACCATTAGAATGTTAAGTCTGAAATTGTGGAGGTTATTAGAGAAGGTCATTGTGTTTAAAAAATTCATCAATAACACATTTCATTTAAAAAAAAAGAAATTGCATGTGTGTTAAAAACACATGCCATCAAGGGAAAATGCAGGTATTAACTTTTGTTCTCTCCAAATGGAGTAAAATCCCACATACTTTTTTCTAAAATTATGGCTCTTCCCTTGAGTCAAATTTTTATTCTAGACTAATTCTTCTTGTCTAATCTCTTCTAGTTTGCCGAATGTGCCTCCAAGAACCAGGAGATCCTGAAAAGTTAGGGGAGTTTCTGCAAAGAGATAATCTTCATATTCATTATTTCTGTCTTGTGAGTATGTTTCCTTTAAATTTCCCTTTTAAAGGGAATTTAAAATTCCCTTCCTTTAAATTCTCAGTCGTTGTTTGTTATTCCTCACTTTTTTCAGTCCTCACCTGTCTCATATGCTTGATCCTGTTACACTAGTTTGTTTTTTTTCCCTTGCTTCTTCAGTGTAAGTAGTGGTGGAAAGTATATTGGCCTTAGAATCAGAAGATTTGAGTTTGAGTCCAATGTAACATTTTATTAATTATGTGATACTGAGGAAAGAATTTGACCTCTCTGTGCCTCAGCTTCCTGTCTGTGAAATGGGTATTATAATACCAATGCTGGTACTGCCCTCTCACAGGATTATTTTGAGGACAGTGCGTTATAATAAGTGATATGCGCTCGTGTGTGTGTATGTATGCATTATTATACACCGTCATATACAATAATAATAGACCTCCCCACCACATCTTGCTATCTTGCTCTTCATTGATGATTGTAGTCTATCTGTTCTGCTGCCTTCCAGATCCTGTCTAGTGGGCTGCCTCAACGGGGACGGGCCAGTGATGGCTTCCATGGATTTTTACCTGAGGATATCAAAAAGGAGACAATCCGTGCTGCTAGGAAGGCTAGAAACCCTGAAAATATGAGCCCCCGACCCCTTTTCTGTCCCTTTCCTCTCTCTGTTGGGTTCTGGGTGCTTGTTGGGCATGGTGCCGACCCCATCGGCTCCGGACTCTGGAGGGGCTACAGGTCCGAATTGAGGAGCGCTGATAGGCCCTGAAGCTTTCATAGGGTCCCCCCCACTGCCTCCCAGGGCAGGAAAGGTCAAGGTTGTCCTCTGACACTGCCATTCCTCACAAATGTGTTGGGGGATGTGGGTTCTCCTTTCTGGGGCTGTGAGCACTGTCTGGGGTCTCATTTACAGACCTGCTTTGTGTGCAAGAAAAAGGGAGCTGCCATCTTCTGCCAGAAGGAGAGGTGCCGAAGAAACTTCCATTTACCCTGCGGCCGAGAGAGAGGCTGCATCTCACAGTTCTTTGGAGAGTACAAGTGAGCATTTGGGAAGCAAAGTTAGAGGTGCCCATTAGAGTTTGCCTTAGCTGGGATGAAATTGAAAGCAGATTGTCATGGGCCTAATTTGAATCCATCCTTTAGTTTGGTTCAGCATTGTTGTTTGGGGGTGATGATGATTCAGACTATAGAATGAACTCCCTTCCAGTAAGGCCTTACCTGCTAATGTCACCACTTCAGACCCTTGGACAGCCCATCCTTGGGGAGCTGCTCTCTTAGCTTCAAGCCTTATGGGAAATGGAGTGACATATTTGTAGAACAATTTTGCAGTGCCTTCAGATTTCTTCACAGGCTCACTAATTAGCATATAGCAGTCACACATTACGGTTGTATACATTATACCAGACAACTAGGTCATATGCAGAAACATGTAGCAAAGTTGTGTACAGTAGGCCAAATACAGAAGTCACAAAATACATATTCCATACCATTACATATCAAATTATTATAGTATACAATATTATATATTGAAGTCACCTACAAAATATACACTCTATACACTCCATGAATGGGCATTGTCTGACTACAGATAGACATGTATAATCTCCTTTCTCATTATCCATGGGGTATCATATATCACCCAGATTACTGGCTAGTCCAGCCACTCTTATGGTGACTCACTGTTCATTCTGGAACCTTTGTATCCTCAGACCCACTGATCTCCTGTGTCTCAACCAAGCTATAGTTTCCTGCTGCTAACTCTAGCACCTGAGTCAGGCTCTATATGTGGCTTTTCTTCCTAGCTTTTCATAGCTGGAGTATTAGGCAGAAAAAGGGCAGCCACTGAATCAGTCCCTTCTTTCTCATCTCAGCACAGGCACAGGTGGTAAGAAGGCCCGTGGTTTTCTATCCCTTGAGAAGGTACCAATCTATAGGTTCCTCATCATCTGAATTATTGTTTGGAACCTTTCCACCGACCATTATCTGGCTCTAACTGTCCATTTACAATTGGTAGATAGGCCATGCTAGGAGTTTTCTTGGCTGGTTCTCCAGTTCTTCTCTCTTTCTGGTTGCCAGGGAGTCCAACTAATTCCCCTGTGAGTAATATATCATTTTGGGTGGGCCCCAACCATTCTTTGGGCCTGTGTTGTAGATTAACAAATTTCCTAGGCTGTGAAATCCTTAGTATGGGATAACTTTCTCTGGGCACCAAGACTTCATAGCATGCCTCTCCCCTCACTGGAGTTCTTGACAGAGTTATACCATTACTTGTTCCTTTTGGAGCTTATCTAAGCTGAGTCCATTGCTTAATATTAGGCTTCCTTCAGCTGATCTTCCACCCAAGAAGCTTACTAGTTGTGAGTCTGCTCATCTTATCTTCTCCATCTTCTGAAATTCCAAAGGATAAATCAAGAAACAACTGTGACTGTTACTCAACTTAAGCAGGCACAGATGGTGTCATTCTTGGTGACACTATATACATGAACTCAGAAGGCCACATGCTGGCTTCCACTGAGACTTCCACTCAGGCCTCAGGGTCTGCAGCATGTTTAGCAGGTACAATGAAAACAGATCCCTTTGAAGGCAGTAAGGTACAATTCTATACTTCTTTTAACTCTTAATTACTACCAGGATTTACACCTCCTTAGTTAGCTTGTTTTCAAGATGTTAGCCTTAATCATAAATGGAATGAGGCCTCTGATATGCAGTATCCCTCTTTGCTATATCAGATTCAGTGTGACTATCTTGTGGTGATATCTATTCAAATGACATGTTGAACCCAGACATGATCAGTGATGTCACGGTGCTCTGAGTTCTCTGGAAAACTTAGGGCTTAGCCCTAAACTTTTTTTTTTTTGTTTTTTTGGAGGGCAACTGGGGTTAAATGACTTGCCCAAAGTCACATGGCTAGTGATTGTGTCAAGTGTCTGAGGCCGAATTTGAACTCAGGTCCTCCTGACTCCAGGGTCAGTGTTCTATTCACTGTACCACCTAGCTGCCTCGGCCCTAAACTTTTTGGGCAATCTATTCCTAAATACATACTCTGTATGTAGAATATCATGTTTTAAGTAACTTGGAAACTTCACAAGGATTAAATGTTTGCTTCTCTCCCCAACCTTGAGTTATGAACATCTAGCATTCTTTGACAACTGTTTAAAACAAAGTTAGTGTCTTCAGAAATGGGGAAATACAGGATCTGGCTAATTTGGCTTTGCATGTCAATAAAATGCTAGTGAAAATCAGTAAGATAGTTAAAAAAAAACATTTTATTGGTATACTTGGTTTTTCATACCATCTTTATTTCTGAATATATCCTCCCCCTACCTCTTATCTAAAATGTCATCCCTTATAGCAAAGAATTTCCAAACACATCAACCACATATGTTAGTATATGCTATTTTCCACACCCATAGCATCCTTCCTCCCTCTACAAAGAAAGGGGAAAGATCCCTTTTCTCTACTCTTCTCTAGATCCAAGCATGGTCAGTATAATTACACAACTTTTAGCTTTCATTTTATTGTTCTTAGGTTTTACATTATTATAGTCAGCATCTATATTGTTTTCTTGGTTCTGCTTCATCCTCCAGTCCATATGAGATTGTTCATGTTTTTCTGAAATTCTTTATATTTGCCTCTCCACTTAGTGCAGATATTTCATTACATTACATTTTGTTTAGCCATTCCTCAGTCAGTGGACATTGACATTGCTTTCATTTCTTTGCTCCTACAAAAAAAATGCTTTTTAAATGTTTTGGTGTGTATGAGATATTTTTGTATTTGACCTTTCAGGAGCATGTGCCTCATAGTAGAATCTCTGAATTAGAGAGCATGAACATTTTTAATTGTATTGATTTTGAATGTTTTAACCACATTTAAGCTTACTTCTTAATTCTAAATTGCATTCCAAAATAATTAGACTAGTTCACAGGTGTGATAGTAATGGAATATAAGGATCCCTCTGTATTGGCTTGGTTTTCAAATTGATTGTGTTAAAACCCAGAGTTTGTTAATCCCACCTGTGGGATGGACTTGTTGACATGAAAAGAAAGTCCTGAACTGGGAGGAGCTGGTGATGTAGATTTGGAGAGACACAAGAGAGAGGCAGAAGAACTTCTTGGAAGCAGCACCCTCGTGGAGGGAGAGAGAGAGACTGAGAGGATTGCTGAGGGCCACTTTGAATTGCCCTGGACTTTTGAGACCTGCCCCCCCGGAGCTGCCAAGGACTGAGGAGACATGGCTGTTTTGCTGGTACTTTGTCTGTTTTGATGTTGTTTTGCCAGATTTGTCCACTGGTGAAAGACAGTCCTGTTGTTGAAGAAGTCCTGGAACCTGGCTGTTGGTTAACAGCTACTGAGACTGTCCTGCAGACAGAGAGTGAATACTGTCCACTGTTGAAGGACAGTGCTGTTGTTGCAGGGGTCTGGGAACCTTTCTGTTGGTTCAGAAGCCCTGAAGAAGGATTTTCTTGTTGTATGTTTACAGAAATCCTGGGAGAGGGTTTTGCTAATGTTTTCAGGGGTTCTAGGACTGTTCTACAGACAGAGGATGAATTAATGAAGGTACTGGCAATGTATCTTGTGGCCTTGCTAAGCCTTGTCTCCCCAGGAACAAAGATTGCTGAGAACTTGCCTGTGTCAAGATGAAGAAAAGACCTCCATTTGGGTATTAAGTGCTGTGCTTAAACTTGATGTAACTCTGGGGTAGATTCAATTGTGATCCAGGGCAATTCAGAGTGGCCCTCAGCAATCCTCTCAGTCTCTCTCTCTGCCTCCACAAGGGTGCTGCTTCCAAGAAGTTCTTCTGCCTCTCTCTTGTGTCTCTCCAAATCTACATCACCAGCTCCTCCCAGTTCAGGACTTTCTTTTCATGTCAACAAGTCCATCCCACAGGTGGGATTAACAAACTCTGGGTTTTAACACAATCTATTTGAAAACCAAGCCAATACAGGGGGATCTTTATATTCCATTACTATCACAACAGGTACATCAATAGTGTGTTAGTGCCTGTCTTCTTGTAGTGCTTCCAGCTTTGACTATTTTCATCTTTGGTCATCTTTGCCAGTTTGCTAAGTGTGAGATCAAACCTCAGACTTTTATCGATTTTCATTTCTCTGATTATTAGTAATTTGAAACTATCTTGAATGTGGTGGTTAATAGTTTGCAATTCTTCTTTTAACCTTGACTTTTAGTCTTAATACATCTTGCATATCATACATACCCTTATCAGAGAGATTTAATGAAAAGATTTTCTTCCCAGTAGAAGCTTGGGGGTGGGGAGGGGCGGGAAGGAAAAGGCAGTGTAATCAAGAACATTCCTGAGTTCAGGCCTCAGACGTTTAATTGGCTGTGTGACTCTGAACAAGTCACTTAATCTCTGCCCACCTCAGTTTCTTCATCTATAAAGTAGGAATAATAATAGCACCTATGTCCCAGATTGTTGTGAGGATAAAATAGTATTTAAAAGGTGCTTTGTAAAACTTGAAGCACGATATAAATGCTAGCTGTTATTATTATTATTACTATTATTATTTCTGCAAAAGCTTTTTAGTTTCATGCAATTCAAACACTTTGTTTATTAGTTAAGAATTCATCCCTCCCCCTACAAAAGCTGTGCTCTCTTAATTTTTTTCGTAAACTTAAAAAAAAGTCCTTAATAGTATTTTATTTTTTTCCAATTACACATAAAGATAGTTTTCAACATTCATTTTCGTAAAATTTTGAGTTCCAAATTTTTCTCCCTGCCCTCCCCCCTCCCTAAGACAGCAAGCAATCTGATATAAGGGTATAATGTTTTATTTTCAGTGACCACACCATATTTAATCATTTTTAGCTTCTTCCAACTAGTCCACTGTGGGCTATATTTGAATTATTTGTTATTCTATTTAAGGTACAATCCACAGTAAACATTACCAATTGTATGTTAGCAAAATAGGTGTATAGAGCATATTTCATTAGGATGTGCACCCAGGGAATTTTATTTGTTTAAGGAAAATGGTTATTGAATAAATCACAAAGGATATTCTTTTATTCACCAAACTAAAGAAACTAAAATTTAAATAATCTTTTAAAAATAACTGAGAGAATAAACATAGGCAAGGAAGAAACAAAATTTCTGGGTTTGGTGATGATTTATGATGGTTTACTTAGAGAACCCTAGAGAGTCAAGTAAAAAATTAATTGAAACAATTTTAGCAAAGTTGCAGAATATAAAATAAGCGCACATGAATCATCAGTATTTCTGTCTGTTACCAGTAAAACCTAGCAGGAAAAAAAAAAGAGAGAAAGTCAGTCTAATTTCCCAGACACACAAGGAACTATACAAGCACAATTATAAAGCACTCGTTATGCAAATAAAGATAGATCTAAATAATTGTAGAAATATTAATTGTTCATGAGTAGGCTAAGTATAATCAAAATGACAATATTAATTTAATTATTCAGTGCCCTACCAATCAGACTACCAAATGATTGCTTTATAGAACTAGAAAAAATCATAACAAAGTTTATCTGGAAGAATAAAAAAGTTAAGAATCTCAAGGGAATTAGCTGAAATAAAATGGGAAAGAAGGGAACCTCAGAATACCAGTTATAATTGTCAGAACAATTTGATACAGATTAAAAAAGAGAGGTTGATCATCAGAACAGATTAGGTACATAATATACAGAAGCAAACAAGCATAATAGCCAAGTGTGTGATAAACCCTAAGATCCTGGGTATTGTGGCAAGCATTCAGTATTTGACGAAAACTGGAAAGAAAGCAGTCTGTCAGAAACTTGAATGTAGACCAAATTCTTGTACTGTATAACAAGATAAGCTCCATTGGGTGCATGCCTTAGAAAAAGTTTAATAATATAAACAAATTAGAGGAGCAAGGAAGAAATTACCTGTCAGATCTGTGAATATGGAAGAGTTCACAATCAAATGAGATAGAGAGCATCACAGAAGGTAAAATGGACAATTTGATTACATGGTATTTTAAAAGGTTTTTGCACAAGCAAAACAAATTCAGTTAAATTTAAAAGAGGAACAGGAAAAAAATCCTTGCAGCAAGTTTCTCTGATAAAAATCTCATTTCTGAGATATATAGGGAATTGAGTTAAATTCATAAGAATTAATCATTCTCCAAATAATAAATGGTCAAAGGATATGAATAAGCAGTTTTCATAGAACTATAAACTATCAATAACTATATGAAAATGCTCTAAATCACTACTAATTAGAGACATACAAATTTAAAACACCCATCAGATTGGCAAAGTTGATAAAAGAGAAGATGACAAATGATGGAGGGGCTATGAACTGGTTTAGCCATTCTGGAAAGAAATTTGGAACTTTGTCCAAAAAGACTATTAAACTGTGCATACCCTTTGTCTCAGCAATACTACTACTAGGTCTATACCCTAAAGAGATTTTTTAAACAAGAAGAAAAGGACCAGTATGTACAAAAATATTCATAACAGTTCTTTTTTTTTTTTTTGATGGAAAGGAGTTAGAAACTGAAGGGGTGCCTGTCAGTTGGGGAATAGCTGAACAAGTTATGGTATATGAATGTGATGGAATACTGTTGTGCTGTAAGAAATTATAAAGGGTTATAAGGTTTTAGAAGATTTGCATGAATTGATAGAGAGTGAAATGAACAGAATCAGGAGAACAGTTTAACAATAACATTATTGTAAAAACAAATAACCTTGAAAGACTTGAGAATTCTGTTCAACACAGTGACCAACCACAATTCCAGAGGGCTCAAGTTAAAACATGGTACCCACCTCCAGATAGAGAGCTGGTAGACTCAGTGTAGATTAAGATGTGCGTTTGTTTGTTTGACATAGCCAATGCAGGAATTAGTTTTGCTCAACTTAAAATAAAAATTTATGAAATTTTACTTTAAAGAATACAAACTTAAAAAATGAGACATATAAGACCAAAAAAAAAGAAAAGATGCAACATTTCATAGAGTATACTTAGCAATACCTAGCATAGCCCTGTCCCATACTCCTATTGTTAGAAACCTAGTTTGGTTCCTCTATTACAGATCATTTTGTGAAAAACATCGCCCAACCCAGGACATTCAACCAGAGAAACGGGCAGAGGACGACTGCATCTTGTGTTGTGAAAGCTTATCTGGAGGGAATGATGATAACATTCAGAGTCCATGCTGTAGTCGTATGATATACCACCGAAAGTGCATACAGGTGGGGAGGTTTACCTGCCTCAGGCTCCCCCTGAGGCCTGTACCACTGTCTGACCTGGAAGCAAAAGCATCCAAGTGAATGCCCAGGTAAACATCAGCCTTCTCCCCAACTCTGGAGGCCTGTGTGGTTTTGGCCCAGACCTAGCAGTGTAGATAGGAGTCTGGTCAGACCAGGGAGCAGTCTTAGGAACTTCGGACCTTGGTCTCTAAGACTCATACATAGCTGAACTGTTTCCAGGACCATGACAAAAATTTAAGGGAAATGCTTAACTGAACAGATTCACAGGATAGTTCCAGAACCAGCTCAGCCTCCAGAGACAAAAAGAACAGGATTTATAGCTGTACAGGTTGTTAGTCCCATTAAGGACCACAACTGCACAGGCCTCCAGGATTGGGATGAAAGCTGATATTAGCTAGGGCATTACTTGAGCACCCTTTTTCCTAGGTCAGAGAGTTGGGCTTCTAGCATACACACTTCACCCAAATTCTTCTCTTAAGAGTAGATCATAGCTAAGATCCTCCCCATTTGTGACCAGCTTCACCAAGTCCCCAAACTAGATCTTCCAGTAGGCTCTCTATCATTGTTCTAAGGTGGTGGTTCTAGGGTATGTAAATGTATGGAAAGTGTTCATGAGTCTTTACCCCTCTTTCTTTTACAGAAATATGCCCATTCATCAGCAAAGCATTTCTTCAAATGTCCTCAGTGTAATAATCGAGAGGAATTTCCTAAAGAAATGTTAAGAATGGGAATACATATCCCAGACAGGTAACAGGAACTCTTTAGACAGATACCTAGTACAGGAGCAGATGTCTCAATTTCACTAGAGGGTAGCGTGAAAGAAATTAGAAGGTAGTATAGGCATATATATACTGCATTGAGAGAGACTCTGATTAAAGTGAAGGAGCAACTGTTTTGAAGTCATTTGCATGGTGACTTAGAATTATTAGATTTCTTAGATTCTGGGATGATACTGATCAGGATGAATGGGATAAACCCTCTATTCCCACTCAGCAGTTATTGGTATAAATTCGGTCTTTCTCCCAGCCTATCCCAAGAATTGTACCTTTTTTTTTTCAGCAAGCATTTATTAAGCTCTCTCCCAGTTCTTCTCCCACCTGTCTGGATGATCCTTTTCAGCCTCCTTTGCTGGGTCATCCATGAAACATCCCACCTCCTATGTGTGGATACATCCCAAGGTTCTCCTCTCTTTTCCCCTCCCCTCTCTTCCTACATTGTTTTTCTTATTGGATCCTATGAGCTCCCATGAATTCACTAATCATCTCTGTGAAGATGACTCCTAAATTGACAAGCTCATTCTTTATTTCTCCCCTGAGCTCCAGTCCCATATCACCAGCATCTCAATGTGGATGACCTGTGTGCCTTTCAAACTCAGTATGCACAAACATTAGCTTTTCCCCTTATCCTACCCCTCTTCCTTCTCTATTCTTGTCCAGAATGCTATCATTCTTTGGATCATCCTGGTTAGCAATTTAGGAGTCATCCTTAATTCTTCAGTTCCATTCACTCTATCACAAACAAATAATTGCCAAGCCTTGTTGAATCTTTCTCCACAAAAATCTCTGGAATTCACACCACCCTAATTCAGGCCCTCATCACTTCTCCCTTGGACTCTTGCAATTGCTTTTTGATTGATTGCTGAACCTCCAGCCTTTCTTCTCCAGTCCCTTCAACAATTGCCAAATTGATAGTTCTAAAGCACAGGTCTGTCTGTCACTCCCCTATTCAAGCTTTGGTGGCTCCTTCTTACCTCTAGGATACAATAAAAACTTCTGTTTTACATTTAAAGCTATTTATAATTTGGCTCTATCCTCACTCTCCAGACACACATGCCCCTTAAGCATATTTTTTTTTTCTGCCACACTGACCTACTGGCTGTTCCCTCTGCTACCTCCTTTCCTATCTCCTTACTCCATGCCTTTGCTCTGGCTGTTCCTTGTGCCAGGAATGTCCCATCTCCTTCCTTACCTCTCTGTCTCTTAGAATCTCTAGCTCTATGCAAAACTCAACTGAAGTTCTACTTCCGATAGGAGGCCTTTCCTCTTCTCAACCCCAAATTACTTTGTATTTACTTTAGATGTATTTTCTATTAATTTGTCATTTCTCCCAAGTTAGAATGTAAGCTCCTAGAGGGTAAGGTCTATGTTCATTCTTGTCTTTGTATCCCCCTTGACTAGCATAGTGCCTGATACATGGTAGGCACTCAAATGTTTGTTGAATTGCATTGTTTGCTGTATGTGTAGCACCTTGCCTCACTTCATCTCCTGGCTCCTGGCCAAGTGGTCAGAGATTCCGTACCTTTGATTGTGTGCCAGGTATCCCTTGTAAACAACTTCTCTCTGCAGAGATGCTGCTTGGGAACTCGAGCCAGGAGCTTTCTCGGAATTATATCAACGCCATCAACACTGTGATGCTCCAATTTGCCTTTATAAAGATGGCAGAGATAACTTTGAGAATGAGGGGTAAGTAGAAATATACTTTATGACTGGTTGAATCCCTTGCATTTCCATTTTTTGAAGTTTATCTCAACACCAGTATCCAGAAGCATGTAATTCAACTCATTCCCTAAGTTTCACAGCCTCTCCCAGGATGTCCACTAGAGAACTGGATTTTTAGGTTTCAGTCCCACTTCAATCACTGTCACTCACTTAACTGTCTTTTGACAGGTCCCTTTACCTTGTAGTGCTATTTCACTTTTTATTCGTTGGTGAGATTAGTATAGCCTGTCTTTCCAACCCAGTCTTATGAGAGAGTACCACTAACAAGTCCTTTTTGGTTCTCTTTATAGGAGGTGGAGCCTCATCTTGTGTACTACTTGTGGATCCCAAGGAACCCACAGAAGTTGTTCCTGTCTTAGGAGCAACTCTAAGAAGTGGGAATGTGCAGAGTGTATGTCAACAGGTATGACTGAACATCAGAATTCTTTTATTCTGGGGCTGGAATAACTTTTGGTCTAAACAAAAAAAAAAAAACCAGGAGTTAGTATTGTTGTTTACTGGGAAGGAAACAAGGCCTGGTAATGAGACCAGAGGACTCAGAGTTCATACTCCTTAGTTTTGGAACTCCTTGGTGGCTACTGGGAATTTGTTGACCAACACTTTGGAGGCTGCAAAAATTGGACTTTCATTTCACACATCTCTCTTAACATAGGCTGTATATTTAAAATCTTAGGTGAAATCCCTGGTTGCAGTAAAACCCTAAGTCCCAGGAGGCATTTTTACCGAGAGACTGGGCAAAACAGTTCCCAGGAAGAAATTCCAGGCCCTTCCTTAAGGGAAAGGCCAGGACCCTCCTTTTCACAAGAAAGTTCAGAACTCTCCTCTCCAGAAAAGGCAGAACCTTCCTGTTGGGAAAGGAGAAGATCCACATGGCGAGTGAAGCGTGTCAAAATCTCCAAACGCCACAAAAAAAAAGAGTAATATCTCATCAGGAGAAGATATCAAGCACTACCAGGTAGATCTATTTTTTTTTCCCTTAGCATTTGCTGACAAATGGGACTCTTGGGTTCTGGTAAGGGGATGGAAAGCTAGCGATGAGAAGAGCTGACCAGGAGATAGGACACCTGGATTCTGAGGGGAGGGCAAAATTAGGAGAGAGAGAATTCTCTCTCCATATTCTTTATATAGATTTTTGTCATAGAAGTTATGGCCATCAGAGTACTTCTGATTTTTTTCTCCCTTACTTTCAGGGCTTTCTTTCTCTCCTCCTCCTCCTGTGATTTCTCCTGGGTCATTCTGATCTCATCTAGTTCCCCTCAATCTTTTCTTACTTCAAACTCTATATGTTAATATGTAAATAAACTTGATTTTTTAAAATCACCATTGAGTATCTCCATATGCTTTGCTTTGGGATTTGGCTGGGGGCCCCTTCCCTAGAGGGTAGAGTATGAGCAGACTTACTCTTCTAATCCCTAAAATCTAATGGATTTATTTTAGTTCTGGGGACTAGAAGGATTTGCATTCCTTTAAAGGCTAGCACTTTCTAGAGGAATATACTTTAAAGTGGTAAAGATTGCTGTATGACATTGAAGTAAACATTTCATCTCTTCAGAGGAATATGTCAACAAACTACTGAGGCATATTTAAAGTGACCTTTATTAGCATGCCTGTGATCTTAAATATAAGCAGAAGTAAAGTGATAATATCCCAATAAAATCAAAGTATATGCATCAAAGTAAAGTCCATTTGTAACACTGCTTCTACCACCCAACCCGGGCCCCTTTGGTTATTTGACTTGAGTGCTGTCTTCCTTAAGCTTATGGAAAGATAGCAGGCCTATATCTAAGTCACCACTTGTGCTTTGTCAGTTTCTTCTTTGGTGTATGGGAAGATAGCAAAGCCTTCCTAGGAGGATGAGCAATAATCCTGCCAGCCCCCCGAGGGTGCTTTGCCTGCAACTTCTTAGTTCTTTTAGACCACCAACCAAACCCACATAGCAGTTGCCTTGTTACACTGAGTCATTTGGATTGATGTTCATTGGTCAAATCCAGAATTAATCCCAGCAGTGAATTGGGATGTTGCTCAAAATATTAAAACGTGAAATGCCTCAAACTTTCACCTCTTCCCACTCCAAAATCTTGGTGTCATCCTCAACTTTTCACTTGTCGTCAGCCATAGCCAAACTGTTGTTAAATCTTGTAATTTTTACCTTCACAACATCTCTTATGTACATACACTTCTCTCCACTCACAGAGCCACTACTTTTGTACAGGCCTTCAGCTTCTCTCTCCTGGACTATTACAACAGCCTAATTGGTCTCTGGGCCCCAAGTCTCTCTTCTCTACTCCACTAAGCTGCCAGAGTGACCTTCCTAAAGCACAAGTCTGACCATGTTAGCTTTCCCTCAACTCAATATACTCTAGTACAACAATTCTCAAAATGTGGTCCTGGGATCCCTGGGGTCCCCAGCATCCTTTCAGGAGGACCTCAAGGTCAGAACTATTTTCATAATAATACTGAGATGTTTTAATTTCTAATATGGTAAATGTTGATAAATATAACCAGGAATGTGCTGGTGAATGTTTAACAACCAACTCTTCAAATCCAGGATATACTTTTAAGTTTAATCTGCATTAGCAACATTTTCTCCATCACATTCTTAAGTCTACACAATCAACAAAACAAAGCAAATCCTGATTTGTAGCATTTGCCAATTTCCAAGATATAAATGCTCATATTGAAAATTTTAGTCAGATCTCTTAAGCTGGTTTGAGCTGACTTCAGTACAATTATTGTCTACCTTTAAAAAGTTTGGTTAAAGGAGACAGGCAAATATTAATATAAAATTACAACATTTATTCCCCCAAAGCTAGCAGACTTGTACAAGGAGTTAGGAGAACTACATCCTGACTGATGAACAAAAAGACAAGAGAGCTTACGTACATTTTAGGACCATCCCATAAATGTTTAATCATTGTATGAGAAAGGAATTTTTTAAATTGAATAAATGGTAAATACAGTAAAACAAGAGAGTTGACAAAATATCAATTGAAATTGTGATCCAGAATATTTGTGTTTTCTTTACCATTCACATTCCATAACATGGTATATGTACAGAAAATATTAAGATAAGAAAAAGTTCCATTACTCAAGTTAATGCCTCCTGTTAAGGGTGTCATCCTTGAGAGTCATTGTAAGCCTCATCTGATTTGTTGACCTAGGAAGAGGTGTTCTCCAAGCTCAGAGAGCAAGACAAAGCTGGGTCTGTTTGGAATTGATGATCTCAGGATGCCTGTTTTAAATCCTGCTTTCAGCCTTTATCTGGTCTCTGGAGTGGCTGACATAGAAAAAGAGCCTCTTTAAAACAAGGCAAAGCAGTTTGACCAAAATATGATATTTAATGATTATCATTATATATCAAGAGCTTTTGGAATATCCTCAGTAATTTTTAAGAGTATAAAGGGGTGCCGAAACCAAAAAGTTTGATAACTACTACTCCTAGTAGCTTCCTATTTATTACCTACCTCCAGGATCAAATTGGCATATCAAACCCTCCACAGCCTCATCTCTTCCTATTTCTATTCTTACTTTACTCCATTCCATGCAACCTATGATCCAACTACATTGGCCTACTTGCCATTCCACACACACAACATTGCCATGTCCTGGATCTGAGCATTTGTACCTTCTCCCGTGTCTAAACTTATCCCCTCCTCCACCTCCTGGCTTCCCTGACTTCTTTAAAGACTCAACTCAAATCCCTTCTTCTGCAAGAACCTTTCACCAATCTGTTGCTATCCCAGATCCCTCCATGCTAGTTCCCTCCCTCTGAGATTACTGCCTTCCATTTACACTGCATGAACATTTTTATAGATGCAGTTATTTGAATATTGTCCCCCTATTAGAACGGGAACTCCTTGAGAGCCCGACATGTTCTTGCCTTTTTTCCAGGCCCCATTGCTTTAGTCACAGTGCCTGGCACAGAGCAAGTGCTTAAGAAATCTTTATTGACTGATTGACGTGACTTTGCCTAGCTTATGAGCACCCCAACCATCGAGATTCTCCTCTCTCAGTTCACCATGCATTTCATTCAAAGATTCAAAAACTTACAGTGCTGTGATCTTCATGTGGTTTATGTACCTAAAATGAAATAAAAAAGGGGCGGCTAGGTGGCACAGTGAATAGAGCACCGGCCCTGGAGTTAGGAGGACCTGAGTTCAAATCTGGCCTCAGACACTTAACACAAAATACTAGCCGTGTGACCTTGGGCAAGTCACTTAACCCCAACTGCTCTCCAAAAAGTAAAAAAAAAAAGTTTTAAGGGCGGCCAGGTGGCTCAGTGAGTAAGAGCACCGGCCCCAGAGTCGGGATGACCTGGGATCGAATCCAGCCTCTGTTACTTATCACCACACCCAGAAATAACTGGCTGTGTAACCTTGAGCAAGTTACTTAACCCCAATTGCTTAAAAAAAAAAAGTCATCTAAATTTGGGGCAGCTAGGTGGCTCAGTGAGTAAAGTGCTGGCCCCAGAGTCAGGAGGACCAGAGTTCGGTTCCGGCCTCAGACACTTAACACACACACACACACACAAAAAAAAACTAGCCATGTAACCATGGGCAAGTTACTTAACCCCAATTGCCCTCCAAAAAGGCAAAAAAAAAAAAATGAAACGAAAAGGAAAATAGAACAAATGCTACTGTATAAAAGTATCTACTTACAGTCATCTCCTCTATATCCTTCTGGTGCCCTCCAAGATGTTCAGAGACAGCTAGGCCATATTCTCCTCTGAGAATGGTATAGGGGAAAGTAAACCTACCCTTGTCTTGGGACTGTGGATTAGAAATAAGAAAAAAATACTGAAGACAGTAATTGAAATCAGCTTGGCTGCTCAGCAGCCCACAGAATTCATGGTAGTCTGTGTCTCAGAAACCCTAGGTCTTTTCTCTTTTGGGTCCTCAGTGCCTCCCTCTGTGCTCCAAGATTGCACCAGCCTCTAGGCATCTCACTTTGATGATACCATGACTTCTGGCCAGTGCTATTCATGGTCTCTGCATCGCCTTGTATGCTCTCAGCACTCCCCACTCACTTCAGCTGGTGCCTCCAACACAGAGACCTCATCCTTTGAGGGGCTTCTGGCCCCAGAACACCCACAGGGCGTGATGGCTTTGTTTGTGCCTAGTTTACATGTTATCTCCCCAGTTAGACTGTGAGCTTCTTGAGGGGAAGGACTGGCATTTGCCCTTCTGTATATTCCAGTGCTCAGCACACTTCCTGGCACATAGCCAAGGCTTGATAGAGGCTTATGGGAAAACCAAAATACAAATGTTATGCAATTACATGGCATAGCACCTACAACAGAATCGAATACATTGGTATCCAGGATACATGCAGAAATGCAGCAAATGGACGTCTAGCAATAGTGCATACTGTAACAGTCAGTCAGTTAGCATTTATTAAGAGCTTATTGTGTGTCAGGCCCTGCACTAAGCTTTAGGGATATGAAGAAAGAGAGTTCCTGTCTTGAAGAGCTCACAATCCAGTGGGGGGAGATAACATGCAAATATCCACATAAAATTCTTTACAAATATCTCTTTGATCCTCATAACAGCCCGGAGAGGTAGGTGCTATTATTATCCCAGTTACATATATTATCAAGTCTAAGTTTCAATACCTTTTAAGGAAAAAGTAGCCTATCCTGCATGGTCCCAACCCTAGGAAAATCTAGCTCAGCCTATATGGCAAAGCCTTGTGAATGATTGCTCCTAAATTCCAGTATTCATATCAACACCACATTTATATCAGTGAAACATAAAACAGAAACAATGTATCACATAGCAAGTCATATTCTCTACAACATACTGAATATATATTGTTGTTAAATGCGAAGCATACATTAGATACATTTCGTCCATGGGCTTCTTCCAGCCACATAAATAACCACTCCTTCCATGTTTCCTGAAGCTTTATATGTAATTCTTAACTGCTGGCTGAATAAGAAGGAAGGAAATAAGCATAATTAAGTACATACTATTGATCCTTACAATGACCCTGGGAGATGGGTGTTAGTATTTTCCCTCTTTTATAGTTGAGGAAACCAAAGCCAGGGGCACATACCAAGCTAGTGTCTAAGGCTGGATTTGAATGCAGATCTTCCTGACTAAAGACCCTTTTTCTCAGCTATTCATGGCATCTTCTTAAAAATTTACTGTTTGTTAAAAACCTCACAACCAAATGCAGAAAACTAGAAATACTGTAAATCCTTTTCAGATCATAATGTGATAAAAAAAAATTACATTCAATAAAGGGCTTTGGAAGCATAGATTGAAAAGTAATTGGAAACTAAATAAAAATGAGTGGGTTGAAGAGCAAATCATAAACAATTTGAATATAATAACAACAAGACAACATAGTCAAAATTTGTGGGATTCAACCAAAGCAGTACTTAGGAGGGAAAAATGTATATCCATTAAAAAAAAAGCAGATCAATAAATTGCACATGCAACTTAAAAAAAAAAACTAGAAAAAGAACAAATTCATAATCCCCAATCAAATACCGAAATAGAAATCCTGAAAGTCAAAGGTGAGATTAATAAAATTGAAAGCTAAAATATCATTGAACTAATAAGATGAGTTGGTATTATTTTTTTTAAATATAATAGAATTCATACAAAAGGGGACTCATAACAAACTTTGGAGCTACAGAACCCACAAAATGACACAGAGAAGCTAACCTCCCACTGAGGACAGCCCAGCAGGCTGACAGGAATTGGCCAGCGCAGCACTCTGGGAGCCTATACCAGGCCCTCATGAGCCAGATATTTTATCTGTGGCTGTTTCCATGATTATCAACACATAGATGCGAAGGACAAAGTGAGAGGTCAGTGCAGTGTGGACTTTGGGACCAGTAGTTGGGAGATCCTCGGCTTTTGCCCCCAGGGCAAGAAACCTGAGATGCCTTGGCACACCCAGGGCAAGGTTGCAGCTTCAGCTCCTGGCCTGCAGAGTGTAGGGGGACCAAGTGACCAGTCTGTGGGGTAATCGCTCTTGCTTTAACCTGCTTGGATCTAGATTGCAGTCTAGGGTGGAGGTCCTGGGGTGTATGACCAGCTTGCCAGAGCGTGTGGAGGCTTCAGAGAGGGCACCCAACTAATACCTCTGGAAGCTGAGAAAACTCCAGCGTTTGGAACAGAAGCTCCCCTGTCTGGTAGCAGAGTCCTACTGTGGCAAAAAGCCCAAAAGTCAAGTAATTGAGTGGCAATATGACCAGACAAAGGAAACAAAGCAAACAGAAGAATCCAACATTAGACACCTATTTTGGGGACAAAAAGGAGCAAAGCATGGAATAGGAGGAAGACAGTGAAGTCAGAACTCCTGCACCAAAAGCTTCAAAGGAAAATACAAGCTGGTTACAGGCCATAGAAGACATTAAGAAGCAGATAAGAGAAGTAGAGGAAAAATTGGGAAGAGAAATGAGAAAGATGCAAGAAAATTATGAAATGAGAGTCAACAGTCTGACTGAGGAAAATCATTCCTTAAAAAACAGACTAACTCAAATGGCAAAAGAGGCTCAAAAAGGCAATGAGGAGAGGAATGCCTTAAAAAACCGAATTTGCCAGATGGAAAAAGAATCTCAAAAGCTCACTGAGGACAATCATTCCTTCAGATTTAGAATGGAGCAAAGGGAAGCTTGTGACCTTATGAGAAATCAAGACGCTGTTAAACAGATCCAAACAAATGAAAAAATAGAAGGCAATGTAAAATATCTCATGGGAAAACCCACTGACCTGGAAAATAGATCCAGGAGAGATAATTTTAAAATTATTGGACTACCTGAGAGCCATGATCAAAGAAAGAACCTAGAAATCATCCTTCAAGAAAAGAGGTTGAAAGAATCCACCTATCACCTCCTGATAAAGATCCCAAAAAGAAAACTCCTAGGAATATTATAGCCAGGTTCTGGAATTCCCAGATCAAGGAGAGAATATTACAAGCAGCCAGGAAGAAACAATTTTAATATTGTGGAAGCACAATCAGGATAACCCAGGATCTGACATCTTCCTACACTGAGGGATCAAAGGGCCTGGAATATGATATTCTAGAGGTCAAAGGAGCTGGGACTAAAACCAAGAATCACCTACTCAGCAAAACTGAGCATCATGTTTCAGGGGAAAATATGGTCATTCAGTGGAATAGAGGACTTTCAAGTATTCTTGAAGAAAAAAACAGAATTAAATAGAAAATTTGACATTCAGATACAAGAAGCAAGAGAAGCATGAGAAGGTAAACAAAAAGAAATCATAAGGAACTTATCAAAGTTGAACTATTTACATTCCTACATGGAAAAACGATAATTGTAACTGATGAAACTTTTCTCAGTATGAAAATAGTTGAAGGGAATAGAAATATATATATATAGTCTTTATCAGAGGTTATATAGGCATATGAATACATATGTGAATGTGTGTATATATATATATATATATATATATATATGTTTACAGGTATACATAGATTGAGGGCACAGGACCAATTTAATAGGAAGGGATGATACTTAAAAGGTGAAATTAAGAGGTGAGAGAGGAATATAATGAGAGGAGATGGGGAGTGACAAAATGGGGCAAACTATCTCATATAGAAGAGGCAAGGGAAAATGGGTACAATGGAGAGGAAGAACAGGAAGGCATAAGGGAATGGGTCAACCTTATACTCATTGAATTTGGCTTAGGGAGGGAATGACATACACCACTAAATAGGGTATCTCACCCTACAGGAGAGTAGGGGCAAAGGGGATGAGAGGGGGGATCATGGAAGGGAGGGAAATTGGAAGCTCACACTTTTGAAAAGGGACAGGACTAAAGTAGAGAATACATCAAGTGGGAAATGGGATCGGAGGGAGGGAAATATAATCAGTCTTCTACAATATATCTACTATGGTAATATTTGCATTAGCTACACATGTACAACCTATATTGAATTGCTTATCTTTCCAGTAAGGATGGGTGACAAGGGAGGAAGGGAATGAATCTGGAATTCAAAGTTTCAAAATCAAATGTTTAAAATTTATATATATATATATACATATATATATACTGTTATTAAAATATATATAATAGATAAACCATTGATTGATTTTTAAAAATAAAGAAAACCAAGTTACCCTTATCAAAAATGAGAAGGGTGAATGTACCACCAATGAAGATGAAATCAAAGCAATTATTATGAGCTATTTTGCCCAATTATATGCCAGTACAACTGACAATCTAAGTGAAATACGTGAATATTTACAGAAAGTAAAAATTTCTCGGATTAACAGAAAGGAAATAGAATGCTTAAATAAATACTTAAATGTATACTTATATACTCTTAGAAAAAGAAATTGAACAAGCCATCAGTGACCTTCCTAAGAAAAACCCTCCAGGACCAAATGGACTTGTAAGTGAATTCCACTAAAAATTGTAATACTGTATCGACTGTTTGGAAAAATAAAGGAGTCCTACAAAATTCCTTCTGTGACACACATGGTTTTGACCAAGGAGAGCAAAAACAGAGAGAGAAAACCATAGACCAGTTTCCCTAATGCTGATTCCCTAATGTTAATGAATGTTGATGCAAAAATTTTAAATGCTCGCAAGAAGATTACAGCAAATATGTCACAAAGATCATACCACAAAGATCATGACCCAGTAGGATTTGTACCCAGAATGTAGGACTGATTCAACATTAGTAGAACTGTTAGCATAATTGGCCATATCAATAAGAAAAACAACAAAATAATATCAATAGATGCAGGAAAAGTGAAGTGATAAGAACCAGGAGAACATTGGACATAACAGCCATATTGTAACAATGATCATCTGTGAAAGATTTAACTACTGTAATCAATATAATGATCCATTCCAAAGGACCCATGATGGAAAAAAGCTGTCTATATCCAGAGAGAGAATTGATGAGCTCTGAATGCAGATTGAAGCATCCTCTTTTTTCCACTTAAATGTTCATGCTTTTTTTTTTTGCAACATGGCTCATATGGAAATATGTTTTTCATGACTTCATAATATATTGGTTGCCTTCTAAATGGATGACAGAGAAACTGGAGGGAGAAAATTGGTAACAAAAAAATCTAAGCAAATATTTAAAATAAAGCATAACTATGAAAGAAAAGAAAAAAAGAAATTCAGCACTGTTACCAGATGAGTCTTTGCCTCAGTTACTGCTGGGCTGGGTCCTGAAGGTGGGTCCTTTGTGGTTTTGATGCTAAAACCTGTCATGGACTTAACTCTTGAGCCTCCAAGCTCCTAAACTTCCACATTTCTGGATATCTCACTCTCCTGATGTTTTAAAACTCACAAGATTTGTAGTCTCCAATTTACTTGACCTAGAAAGGAAGAAGAAATGCTAAGGCAGGCAAACAATAAAAGTTCCTATTCATAGGGCCACATGTCAACCTTTGTGTGGTTGCCAGAGGTAGAATTTGCCAGAATAACTATTCTATTTATATATCATACAGTAACCTAGAAGCATATATTTCCTTCAGTATGATAGCCTCTGGGCTGCTCATAATTCCAGATTGTTTTGTTAGCATACTGTAGCAGCAAGCACCCCGGTGTACTCAGGGTTTGCCGCCACCATAGGTTCTTAGATCTGCTTTGTTAAAGGAAAGCAACTCAAAATGGATTAACAAGCTTACTTTAATCAGTCAGACATATATCGTTTACCTTGTTCAGGGGAAAGAGGTCAGCACCCCGAACTTCAAAGCATACAGGCAGAATTATCAAGACATTAACAGATCAAGTAGACAGCTTTCCAAACTGTCCAACCATTACATCCATATCCAATCAACATCTGGGTTTTTCAAAGCCGGGGGACTCTCAACAACAGCTTCCCAGAATTCAGATCAAATCACAGAACACTTCTCAAAGTGAGTCCCAAAACAAAGCTACACATCAGGGCTTATATAGCCTTCTCCTGGCTCAGAGAATGTAACAACCTTATTGACTCACTGGCCAATCAAGAAGTATCTACTGAAAAACAAGCCTCCCTCCCCAGGCTTCAGGTGCATTTTAGCCTAGGGGCAGGGAAGATCTTCCAAATTTGCATTCCCATTACACATACACACACCACTCCACCTCTAGTTTCTGTGCTTTTGTAATAGCTGTCCCCTGTGCCTGGAATGAACTCCTTCCTCTCCTCCACCTCTTGAAATCTCTGGTTACCTTAAGGCTCAGCTCAAGCACCAGCTTCTTCATGAAGCCTCTGTTGGTTCCCCCTGGCTGCTAATGCCTTCGTCCACCAAAGGTTATCTTTTATCTGTTCTGTATGTATTTTCTATGTACTCATATATGTACATGTTTTTCCTGTTAGAATGTAAGCTCCTTCAGTACAGGAACTGTTTTGCTTTTTATCTTTATATCCCCAACCTCTCAGTGCTCTTGGCAACTCTCTGCCACCAAAAAGTTACAGAAATGGTATCATTCCCGTATTAGGTAGAGGGAGTTTACTCACCTGGGGGGGTTCCCAATAAAATCACAGGTCCAGTCCCTATCAATATCCATCTATCCCTCTATTCCCATCACCTAGCACAATGCCAGGCACATAATTGGTGCTTACTAAACTATTGGTTGGTTGGTTGATAAGCAGAGTTAGCTCATTTATAGAAAAATAGGCATCTGTGTTTGTCCTGTGCAGGTAAGCTCTATAAGGCAATAGAAACATATTCCTTATTTTAACATATATATTGAATTCCAACAATCTGTCCTAATGAAATGATTACCAGAGTGTGAGACAATAGAAAATCTGCCATGAGGACTAGTATTTACTATCAGGCAGGGCAAATGACTTGTTCCAGGACATGAGTCCTTGCCATCTGCGTTAACTTTACATCATTTTTCAGGTTGAGGGTGAGCCCTAGTCAAGTAGAAGGTGAATTGGAGGTCTTGAAGGATTAGGAGTTGGGAGTCTTGGAAACTTTTTGTCCTTTGTTTTTTTTTTACTAATTCCAGTTTTACAATTCAAGACATAAAACAGAGAGGGATTCCTAAATATTCACTAATACTGTACCAATATAGGAAATGGGTCCAACCAGATTGGCCTCAGAAGACCTTTATAACTCTATCAAAGATTGTATGATTTTATAAGGTATTATCATACAGTCATTGTTAGGGAAATCTTCTTTATGAAAACGTACCTAGTCAGTTGAAATGTGGAATAGTTGATTTAATATAAGAAATAACTTCTTAATAATTGGAGTGGTCTCACGCTTGGATGGCCTGCCATTTAATTGAAATGTTCCAGCAGAAACTGGGTGATCCCTGGGGCTCTTCCCATAGGAGTTAAAGTAAGTAAGCTCTGAAGTCCCTTCTAACTCTCTGTATAAATGTGCAGCAGCATTGTTCTGATGCCAGACACTAGAGGGCACTGTTATCATGTAGCATATGAGTCAAACTTCAATGAATCTCTGATCTCCTCAATGTAGATATTTTGTCTTGAATTTGGTCCCTTCTCATTTTGTCCACCTTTGGTTCATGTTCTCCTTTTTAAGGTATCCTAGGGAAGGAAAGGGGTCACAAATTATATACGCTATAGGATGTATGAATGTGATTATAATCCCTGAAATTTTATCTCCTGCATTTGAAGAAGTTTATGCCTCACATGGCCTTGTTATGTTTTCACTGCTGCTTGATTTGTCAGAAGCAATTACATGTCTATTATTGTCTTTAAAAGCAGTAGGGTGGAGAGTGTTATGGGGAGCAGAATGGGGCTCCACACAATGAAAATCCATTTCATGACCATAGACAGGCCTTTTCCTTAGGCAGTCACCTGGAGAATGTGTGTCATCAGTTAGGAGACAGCTCCGCAGAATCTTACCAACTCAGAAATACAAGTAATAATCGTATCTCCCCCATATCTCATACTGGCACATCACTTGATAGCTTTCAAAGCCCTGTGCCCTACATTATTTCACTGGACACTTACAATGGCCCAAAGTAGGCAGGTAACTGCTATTAGCTTTGTTTAATGGGTGATGAAGCCGAGCCTTAGCAAAGTGGTTAAGAAGCCTACCTTCGAAGGCCTGCGCGCGGGCACACACACACACACACACACACACACACACACACACACACACACACA
>NW_027185896.1:5773215-5885588 GCF_028583685.1 Petaurus breviceps papuanus | reverse complement strand
ACACACACACACACACACACACACACACACACACACACACACACACAGAGTAATTGATAGATCTGGGGAGGAGACTGGCTGTGTCCTGACCCCTCCTCCTTATCTGGGTTTGCTGTGTCATGCTGCCTCAGGTCCTACTATTACAAGTCAGTAGATAACCTATTAAATGCCTACTGTGTGCAAGGGAATTCCACATCACATAATGAAGATGGGTGGAACATTGCTATTACAAACACATTTTACTTGACATTGATCTTAAGGAGCATTTTATCAGTTATGCCCATTCTATCATTCTGAATTTAGGAGCTGGCAACAGCACCCATATAAGTCTTCACCATATTTAGGGCAGGATCCTGTGCTTCTGAGAAATGAAAATTAATCCTTGAATATTCAGGTCCAAACTTGGGATGTTGGCAGCCTTAACTATGTTTGGTAAGAGTCTCATTGTGATTAACAGTCTCAGAGTTGAATACATTTGCCCAGAGGGAAGCATTGTAGTAGGAGGGTTTTCTCTTCATTCTAACCATATAGGCTATAGAATGTAAGGTTTTCAAAGTGGAAAAAGAAAAAAAAAAAACCAGACATGCCCTTCGGCCCAGGGGTCCCAGAGCAGTATGACAATGTGTGGTGTGGGTGGAAAAAATGAGACTTAGTAGTCTCTGCCAACTTGTCTCTGGCCGACTGGCTTCTGGTCCCCACCCCAAACATACCCCTGATAAACAGAAAAGGAGCCATGATATACAGTGAACATCCCTCTGAGCTCAGTGTCTGGAACATCATCTGTCATCAAAGCCATCTCCTGTCGGTAGAGGAGGCGGCAGAGGAGACAAACACCAGGCCCAGTCAAAGAATTCCCCATTGTGCTCTCCCTTGCCTCAACGGCAGTGAGCTCCCTGGAAAGCCAGAGGGTTTGTAAATAACTTCTGTTGGTCCTGCCTGGGCTTTGTGTTTGTATGTTATTTTTTCTTTCCGTAACAATGTCCTTCCCAGCCTAGCCTGCAGTTCACACTATTGTCTGCAGCCCTTAGGCTACAGGAAGCAGAACCAGATTCTTATCAGCCTGGGAGGGAGGTTTAGAATCAACAAATGAGATCACATCCATGTCAACTACTTCTCTATCATTCTCCAGTTTTTTCTCTGCCATTTAGCTCAAAGACACTTGGCCCCAAAGGGCCAAGGACTTTGAACATCTCTAATAAAACTCCCTACTAAAAGTGCCTCAGACCTGTTGTGCTCCAAAATGAAAAATTTTTTTTTCAAATCTAGTTGTGTGGTCACACATCTGGATTTGAGGCTTCTATTCCAGTGATTCCCAGAGTGACTCCTTAGCAACTCCTTCTCCCTTCCTCTGTTTATCCTCTTGTAAAATGAGGGTACTAATGTTAGTAAGCACTGGAATATTTAAATGGGTAAAGAATAGAGTCATCCCTTCTAGCCCAAAATATGGACAGAGCACATTGAGTCAAACTCCAAAGTTTATTTCCAAGTGAACAAAGCAGGAAAGATTAAATGACTTCCCTAACGTTAGCAGTATAATGGAGTTGAAGGATATCGGCAAAGTAACACAGGTCGCAGTGCGAGGGCAAAAAGTGCAGTATGAATCTGATGTCTCCCTGGAGACAACAGCATTTCCCTTTCTCAGTAGAGAGTTTTTAATCTTTCTAGTTGATTAAAAAAAAAAAACCTGTGCAGAGGAACCAAATGGTTTTCTTTAACAAAATACAAAAGGAAAAATGAATGACTTCAGGTGGACAGACCCTTAAGGGTCTTTGAAGGTAATGAGAAGGTAGAGTGATATATGGTCAGAGAGAAGCAGGTCACATGGGCAAAGGATGCTATTTATCTGTTACAATGTGCCCTGGTTGGGGATGTGACTCAGGAATGGGCAAATGGATGGGACCATTAGGTCAGATTCAAGAACAATTCTGAACCCCTTATCACCACATTTGTTTCCAGCATTGGCCCCACCCTCCTGGCAACTGCAAAGCCAAATTTGTGACCATAGGAGCCAGGAGGAGACTGAGGGTTCTCAATGGATTGACATTTTACCTGCTTCCTGCCATAGGACAGGAGTACCTGTAGTCCACAGGTATTGCAATTGGGTCAGGAAAAGAGGCCCAAGGAGGAAAGAGAAGAATGAATGCCTGAGACAGATGGGAGTGTTGGCATTTTCCCCACCAGTGCAGGCCATTTCTGAACAGCTGTCTCTTGTTTCCAAGAAGGAATGCCACAGAAAAAACTTCCCAACCATTGGAATGCTCCCTCCCACCTGCTACTTCTGTCTCTCTGCTATAATCTGACTTCTCACCTCAGGCAGGAGTACCCCAGACTGATGTGGGTGAACAGTGCCTCATATGCCCCAGGTTTTAAAGGCTAAAAGGAAGGACAAAGGGATCTTGGGAAAGTTAAAGAAGTTGAAGAATTCCTTCTCTTCAAATTCTACGCCCTGATCCCAGAAACTTATCAGTTAAAGGGAAGAGAAACCTGTAGATTTTGGGGTGAGCCCCACCACCACAAAGGGGACAAATGGAAGAGCAGAAAATATCTTGGATACCACATGCTGGGAGCAGAGGGAAGGGGGCTTCTTTGGAGGACATGGAAGCCCAGAGAGGTGAGGAGCAAGGCAGTAAATATATTACTCAGTTCTCCCAGATCCAAAATTAAGGATATAACTCTGACATGGTTTGAAGATATGGATGTGGGGAGGGGGCATAGAGCAGTACAAAAAACAAGATGAGAGTAAAAAACAAATCACTGCAACAGTTGTCTTTATGTTTAAACCTCTGTGGTGTAAAAGGAGGTGAGCGTGTTCACAGGGAAAACCAAGAGATAAAAAGTGTAGTATGGAGTACTGTCAGAGCGGGAAAGGACCCTAAGGGATCATCCAGGCCGCCTCCTTTATTTTACAAACGCAGAAACTAAGGTTCAGTGAACCTTCCTTGGGCACATATGGTAAAAGGCAGTGTAGTATCAAGCTGGCTGGAAGGCCTGGCTTCAAGTCTCACCTCAGACACACTGCTGTATGATACTGGGGCAAGTCCTTTGTTCTAGGCTACCTAGAAGGTGATAACTTTGCTTTGGTAAAGAGAATTTCCTCCCCTTGAGCTCCATCACAGGGGCAGTCCTTATCCCTATCCCACGCAGGCAAAATCAGTGGCTCGGATCCAGTATTCTTTTTACAATGCTGTACTGCCTATCATATTGGTGGAGACATTAGAAAAGTCCCAAAGTAAATACAGTCAGGTGAGGAAATGATGTTGAGTTGAAATTAAAAGGTGAACAGGCTTAGAGAAGAAAGTAAAGCAGTAGTCCTAGGTCTTAGTTATGACTGTATAAGTAGCTAGTAGAGGTGAGAAATTAAGCCTTGCTCAAAGAATGGCAAGATAGCTTTCCCAGTAGAAGCCTTGAATGACCTACAAAGTAGCAGTTTAGCCTTCTTGTCACTATTTGACCCTCCTTCCCCACTGAATCAGATGCATAGTGCTTATTCCAGCGATCCCAGTGGGGCCAGACATGTACATGTGGAAATAAATCCTACCTAGGCTCCAGAGGAAAGAGGACCCCAGGCCCTATTGTGGCTTTTATGGCATATACCTCCATAACATAATGATGGGGGTATGGACCCTGGAAACCCTTCTTCCCCACCAACTTTCCCCCAAATCTCCCATGCAATCAAGTCTCTGGCATTCTCCTGAGGCATCGATCCAGACCCATCACAGTAACCCTCTCAATTGCCGTTTCATTGTGACCTATGCCCAATCTCCCAATTCTCTGTTACCTCTAACCTAGCCCAGCCCTTCATTGTTAACCTCAGGATCACCTCCTCCCCACCCTCCTTGATTCCATCTAAACCCCATTCTCTCTTGGCCATGAGGTCCAGGTCCCTGGCATTCACTTATGGCATCTAGCCCTTCTCTGTTACCTCCCAGTCACCCCAGACTACTTGCCCACTCCCCTTCAGATCTCTGCACTCCCTGACTACCATATAAAAGATCCATTTTGCCTCCATCAAAGTGCTCAGATTCCTTAAGAATATGGCCACTAGCATGGATTAAAGAAGGCTTGGGTCCAACTCACTTGAGACAAGACCCGAGTGTCACTATTTCAGGGTTCCAGCCCCCCTAAACCTCAACAATGGCCCCTCTCTTTCCCACCTTAACTTCCTCCACTCCCTTATAGGAATGTTCCAATCCAACTAGACAGACCCTGAGCATGTACCCAAGATTCTGCCTCAGGTCGGCTGTTTCCCATGCCTAGAATTTCTTCTCTAACTTCTTTCCTTCAAAGCCCAACTCAAGTTCACATCTCCTTGAATTGTATGAATTATTGAATGAGCCACTCATCTGTCACTGAACATTTGCTGCATTGTATGGCTGTCTCTTGTCTCCCCACTTACCAGGGGCTCCACATCATACTTCTGCCCACCTAGCAGAGGCCTTGGACAGAGCAGGTGCCCAGTGAATATTGGAGGATAGCATAACAGTTGCCGACTTGAAGGATAGGTTATTTGGAGAGGAGAAAGGAAAAGGAGGATCTTCTGGTATCAGTCATGGCTTTTCTATAGCACCCTGCAAGGTAGGTGTATTTTGCAGAAGAAGAAACTGACGCAAATGGGGTGAGTGACTTGGCCGGCATCCCATAAGTTACCAGAGGCTAAATTTGAATTTCTATATTCCTTACTCCAGGCCTTGCATTCTAGCCATTGCGCCACCTAGTGGCTATCCTAGGAACACGTTTTATTTTCCCTCTATCATTTTAGTTAGTCTGAGGCATTTATTGAGGATCTATTATGTTGAGCTGCTATCTTGGGAAGTACTGTGGCCAACTCATTTTACTAGTGGAATGAAGAGCTGCCTAAAGTCACTTCTACAGAGGTGAAGGCAGACCCTGTCTTTAGTGATGGAGCCCAGCCCCTAGCCCTTTAGACAAACAAGTGTTCTAGGCCTACCTATATTGGGGGGGGGGAGGGTTCTTTTCTCTCAGTCCCTAGGAAGTTCTTTATCTCCTGCCCCCACCCCCAGCTAACCTGATTTTGTAGGAAACGTGCATGATCCTGACTGGTATGTGGGAGTTCCAGGAGCAAAGGGGTTACTGCTGTAAAGTCCTGGGTTATGTGTGTCAGTGCCCATGACAAGGAGGGGGATCTTTCACAACAACTACATTGCTTTCTGGATTGAGATGAAAAGCAGGAAGCTGGACCAGGTGGTACTATTGCAAAATGTCAGGGATTATTGTGAAAGAACTCAGCTCCCAGGACCAAAAAGCCTAGCTCCTCCATCCCTACAAGCATTTTTTTGAATTCCGACCCATCCTAAGGTTCTAAGATCAGTCTCACAGATACACAAGATAAATTTTCCCAGTTTAATGAACAATCTTAGTTTCCCACAAACAAAATACTCTGCTTCCTTCTCCTTGTAAACCCGGAGCCATTGTTCACAGCCTCCCCGTCCTAGACTGGAGCACACAGCTCTCCATCCACAGGCCACTGACATGGGGAGAACAGCCCTAGTTAGAACAGTATATGCAAAGAAACAAAAATATAAATACTATTAACCTCCTCCCCAATCCCAGAGGCTTAATGCGGCAGTCTTCTGTAGATATCCTTCTGGAAGATTAAATAACATATCATAAAAAAATAGGGCATATACTCCAATGGCAACGAGCATATTCTATATACAAGGTCCATCCCAACATAGAAAAATAAAATCCATATATATGGTATATTTACAGGACTTATTCACAAGTGAAATAATACGATGTATTTAAAGAAACAGGATTCCAAACCAAGATTTGGTAGGACAGACATTTTATCCCTTTTTAATTGTTAAGTTCTCAGAGTCCATCTCCCCTCTGCTATATATGCTATCCTCCAGGCTGACTAGAGTAGGCACTTAATAAATGCTTCTACGCTTGACTCACCTCTCTAAAGGATAAGATGAAATCTGGGGCCCTACTCATACCGGGGATTGTTCATTGGTGGTCGAAATGGCCTTAGCTGTAGCCTCACTCTCTCATTCTTGCCCCTCCTTGGGGTAATACCATTTTCTACCTTCCACTTTCTCTTTTCCCATTTTTATCCCTCCTCTGTCCCCTACATTCTCAGCAGGAAGGGGAGAATTGTCTAATTGACCCTCCTCTCGTCTCATCCTTTGCAGGTTGGTTCACTTTGAAACCCAATGGGAGACAGAAGGCACAGATGCAGTCTGTGTATGGATTTCAGAGAAAGGAGCAAACCTCCCCCTACCCCACTACCTTTTTTTTTCCCCAAAGAGGAGGAAATGTCAGACCCATGACTCTTTTGTCCCCCCTCCTTTGCCCATTTTCTACATCGCTGACTAATTTGGTCATCCTCAAAATAAGAACAGTCTTTTCAATTTAATCCTCCCCCACTCCCCAACCCTAGGGCTGTATTACTCCTCGGATGGCTCTATGTAGCATTTGTCCCAGACATAGACATCTTGTTCCAGGATTTAGAGTTCCTATCTTTTCCTTCTAAATTTGCATCCTTTGGGGGAAAAAAACCCTATTTAAGCTGACTCTCACACCCAAAGTCATCTCTGGAACCCTGCCTAGCTGAAAATGAGAAACCCAGGATAACAGCTGCCTAGTTTCTCCCAAAGCTCCTGAGAAGACTATGGAGTGGTTAGTTGATGCCAACTGTCTCTTGGAGAGGGCTTCTTTCTCTATCATTACCCCCACTATGGGTCTCACACTCTTTTCCCTGGAGATCCTGGGACTTCTATATTTCTTTGGCTCTCTGCCAACCAGTTCAGACTGTGAAATCCGTGACATTGAATTTGAACCTTTGCCTTGACAGATGGAGACCTAGTAAAGGGGCCAGACCCCAGGCTCTGGGAGAGAGGTCATATGCAAGTCAGAGACAGATCCTCTCTCTAATCCACCGTAGTTCCATGCACATGCCTAGACTTGAGCCCCAGGTTACGTGCTCAGGTGCCAGGTTAAGGATTGGCTTCCACTAGTTCTCAGATACCCCTTCCTCTACTACACCTAAAGACATTTTTCTCATTTTCCCAGAATAAAAAAGATGGAAAACCAAAACCTTCCTTCCCTCTACTTTATCCCTACCCCTGTGCCTCCAGATCTTTCTGCCAAGAATTCCTGAGTCTCTCCGAGTCCAGTGGGGAATAGAGAACCTGAATTTTCTGAGTTCACATTCACCATTGCTACAGAGAATAAAGCTAGAACCTAGAGGAGTCCTAATGGGGGGGCAAGAGGAAGAGCAAAAGGAGGGAGCAGGAATTTGCCATCAGAAGACTCAGAGATCCCAGGAGTGGGAGGGGGCAGCTGGGCAATTTTTCAGTCCATCATCCCTACCCTGCACACAACTGTTTTGCCACAATCCTCTGCTTGCACATCCCCAAGAAAGCACAACGTCACCAGGTAGCCCACTCTCTTGTTGGGTCAGTCTATTATCTATTTAAAAATCTGACATCCATCTCCCTGGTGCTTCCACCCATTGATCCTAGTTCCACTGTCTTGGAGTTGCACAGAATATGTCTAATCCTTTTTCCATATGACAGCTCTTTAGATACTTAAAAACAATGGCCATGCTTCTCTCTCGTCCCTAGTCTCTGCCCCCAAGTCTCCAGGTTAAACATCTCCAGTTCCTTTGGTTATTTTTCATACAACAAGATTCTTCTTCAGCATATGCTCCACTTTGTCCATGTCCTTTGTAAAATAGAGCTGAAAACAGTGTTCTAGATGCTGACTAACCAGGGCAAAGGGTGGCAGGACTCTTACATTCCTTGATCTCCTTTCTTCTGGGCACTTGAATTCATGCAACCCCATATTGCATTAGCTTTTCTTTCTTTTTTTTTTTTTGGTAATAACTGATGACTCATATTGAGCTATGAGAATAGGCTGGGTCTTTCTTCTGCTGCCTAAAACTTGTCTCTCATTGGCATCCAAATGGTGCCCCAATTATCAGAGGGAAAATAGGACCAAGTGACTCAGATAAATCAGTTGCTTCATTCTAACAGGACTCCCCAAGGGCAAAGAAGACAGGGGTGGATATGGAGAGCCCAAGAGGTCCCTGGACTCTCAGTTTTGAAGCCTAGATTTGTAGGACTGAAGGCTGTTGTCCCATCTCTTACACAAGCCTCAGCTATGAGAAGATGGATAAAAAAGGCCAGTGATAGTAGAAGTAAAGGTGTATAACAGTGTGATACAGTAGAAAAGGTAGACCTTAGTTCAAACCCACCTTTGTAATTTTGAGTAATTCACTTAATCTCTCTGGGCTTAGTTTCCTCATATATAAAATGAGGGATTGGATTAGATGGTCTTTAAGGTCCCTTTCAGCTCTCCCTTCCCCCCCCACCAGCCAGCCCCATCTTCCAAGCTAGTCTCTACTGTCCCACCATCCGCTTGGAGGAAGATTTATTTCATTCTGTTAGTAGAAACTCTGCTATGAGTTTTCCTGTATTAAACAAGAATGAAAACATTTGGCCTTGAGCCTCATTGCTCTCTTTGATCTTGTCCTCTTCCCCCAGACAGTGAGCACTGAGAGAATCTCTTGTCCCACCTGCCACCACCTCAATATGAGACTGGTCCCTCTGACCCAGGTATCCTAACAGTTGTTCAGAATGGCTATTGTTTTACAGGCTGAGAAAGAAAAACAAAACCGCCCTCATCTTTGGGCACAGCTGGAAATGTGTTTGGAAAACCAGACCCCACCTCCCAAGGAGAACAAAGGACAGTGGAATATGAACAGGCCTCTTGGGGCTTGGCGGTCCCTGGTGACACTGGCAGGAAGGGGTGCGGGCTGTGGCACAGAGGGTTAAGGAAAGGGGCCTCCCAGTCCTCATCAGAAGCCTGGGGATCTCCAGGCCAGAACCCAACCCCTGGGTTCCTGCCTATTAGGCACTGGGAGGCCAGAGATTTCATTCCCTGCGAAAGATAGGGTGCTAAACAAGATGGTGAGTCTGTGCTCTGGACACCCTGCCCCAGCTATATGTGTTAGGGAGGCGGAATGTAGGGCAGGCCTTGAGGTTTCGCTCTGGGTGAGCCGGGTAGTACTGCTCCCCATCCCAGCTACCCCTTCCTCTTTATGTAGCCTCTACTTCCCGGGGGGTCCGATTGCGCTCCCCTTGCACTCGGCTCTTTGCCTTCTTTCCCAGCTCAGTCCCCAACCAGCTCTTGCCCTTGCTGTGCTTCCCCTTGCGTCGGTAACGGTCGCTGCACCACACACGCTCACAGTACTCCTCTACCCGGGGCAGATTGGCGTAGCCGATGAGCTGGAGGATGTCTTTGTACCATGTGCGGGATGGAACCGAGGCAGAATTCCTAGGGATAGACTCCTCTTCCCCATGCTCCTGGGGGAACAGACCCTCCAGCTGTTCAGCTCCTATCACCTCCAGGGCCAGTCTGGCCACCGTCTGTGCAAAGCCATGTTCCAGGGTCTTACATGAGTAAGTGCCCGCATCAAGGCGATTAAGCCTCCGGAATAGCAGCCCATGCTCTGTCTGTAGTATTCGTTCATCTGTCTTCACCTGTTGGGAACAGGCTCAGTGAGAACGGTAGAAAAGCATGACTTTTGCCTATACAAATACCAGATGTCCTTCTGAATTCACCTGTGGTCCTACTGCCCCCATGAAACCCTCCCCAGCTACTCCAAGCCCACACTGATCTACTATCACTCTCCCTCACAATTCCCATAGCCCTTTAAGTCACAGGTGAACATTTAGCTAATTAATTATTCAGGTTATTCATCATTTAAATATTAGTTTGTATTTAGTTCCTAGTCATTTCAGATATTTTAGGCTTCTTTTTCCAGCTCCATGGCCTGGCATTGGGCTAATTCACAGCAGGTATTCATATTCAGCTTCCCAAGACAGAGAAAACTCCTGCCCCAATGACCTGACAGCCCTTCTTGTACCCATCCCTAACCGCAGGGGGTACTTCCCAGACTTTTCAAGATAGAAAGGGAATGGCATCCTTGTGAGGGAGAAGAGTGTGAGTAAAGGTGTGGAGGCATGATGGAACTTGGGGTGTGTGTTTCTGCAAAGGAAGATCCTGCCTTTATGAAGGCCTCACCCAGCCCCACCTCTCAATCCTCTTCCCAAAGCTCAGCTTTCTAAGTTCCACTCCTCACCCTCTGCTACCACTCCCTACAAATTCCTCACAGTGCCCTATTTGCCAGCTGGCCCATCACTAGCCCTCCCCCAGTTCCCAAACCCAGAGGTTCCCTTTTTTGTAATCAGTCTGTCCTCTCCTCCTCTCTCCTCCCCCAGACCCTGGGAGCAGGGTCAGCTAGGCCTGGGATTGCTCCTTCACCCCACCCACGCCTGCCCCTCTGAGCACCAGACAAGCCGACTCAGGGGCCAGCAGGCTCTTCCGGATCTGCAGGGAGGACAGAGGGGGTCAGGGCAGACAGCTGGGCTCCTGGCAGGAAGCATCAGGACCAAGCAATGGAAAAAGGCCAGGACCTGGAAGTCAGGGGCCCAGGCCTAGTACAGAGGGGGGCTGGGTGGGAGCACCTGGTGGGTAGAGGGACTGGCAAGGATGAGGAGGATCGTTTCAAAGGTTCTCCAAGCCTGGGACAGAGAGAAGGGAAAACTTGCTGATGTGGTAAAGGATAACAAACCTGTACCCAGGAGGCCAGACCATGAAGCTTGAGTATCTAGGAAGGGGGTTCTTAACTTGGGGGTCTGCAAACTTGTTTTTATTTAATAACTGTATTTCAGCACAATGAAGCTTGAGTATCTAGGAAGGGGGTTCTTAACCTGGGGGTCTGCAAACTTGTTTTTATTTAATAACTGTATTTCAGCACAATCGGTTTATGTCTAAATCCTATGTATTTTACTTTAAACACTTAAAAACCCTATTCTGAGAAGGCGTTTATAGACTTCACCAGACTGTCAAAGGGGGTCATAACTCAAAAAAGGTTAAAAACTCCCTTATCTAGGGATGTTTGCTCCTGTCCCCAGGAGAAAGACCTGCCTGGCCCACTCTTCCCTGCAACAGACAGACAGACACACACACAAACACACACACCCCAAGTCCTATCCTGCCTCCACACCTTTACTCACACCCTTCCCCCTCACAAGGATACCATTCCCTTTCTATCTTTTCAAATCTTTCAGGGCTCAACTTGGGTCACACCTCAGTGAAACTTTGCCTGATGACTGTTTCAATCTACACTGATCTCCTCTTAAAATTAATGTTAGAGTGTTTAAAAGCCTATCCCACGTACTTCCATACTTAATTTTGCTATTCTGCAATTGTTTTTAAAATATTGCCTTTCCTCACAAGTTTGTTCTCCTTGAAGGAAGGTATCATATTCTTCTTATTTTTCGACATAGGGCTGAACACATAGAAGGAGCTCAGTGATTCATCCATCCATCCATTAAGCATCTACAGTGCATTAGGCACAGAGCATACAAAGACAAAAACCAGCCTCTGCCCTCAGATGCTTACATTCCATAGAGGGAAAACTATGTATTCATAGCAAATGCAAAGTAGATACAAAGTAAAATCAGTTCTGAGGGGTGAAAACCGGGGACAAGGAAGGGCTCCAGAAAATGCCTCTTGTGGAAAATGGCACTTGAGGTGAGTTTTAAAGGTAATGAGGGCTTCTGGGGGGTGAAGGAAGGCATGTGTTCAGGCACAGATCACAGCCTGTACAAAAGTATGGAGTTCAGTACTTAAGGAACAGCAAGTATGCTATATTGGTGGGCTGGTGTGTAGAGTGTGGTAAGGGGGGGGGGGGGGGAGGATGTGTAACCAGCCTAGAATGGTTGGTAGAGTCAGAATAGTAATAGCATGATTTCTTTAATGGAACAGGGTTGCCCTGCCCTGGAGGAGGAAAGAAAGGGGAAGGAGAGAGGGAGGGAGAGAGAGACAGGGAATGAGGAGATGAAGAGAAGAGAGAGAAAGGGAGGAAGAGATAGACAGAGGTGGGTGGGTGGGTGGGTGGAAGCCATGTTTACCTGGTCTGGCTGTTCATCCTTGGGTCTCTGCACAAACCAGTGCACAGTGGCCTGGGGTGACTTGGGCCGGCATTCCAAGAAGGTGCTATTGTGTTCTGTGCCATACACCACAATGGCCTCCAAGCTCCCCATGACATCCCCTGGAAAGAGGCAAGTGGGAGACTCCACCCAACCTCTTAAAGATCCCAACCTAAGGCCTTCGGCCTATGGGATGAATCAAGAGTGTCCATCTGCCCTCCCCCTGGAGATGGGCTTAGAAGTTAGAGTTTTCCAAACACTCTCACACTCATTCTCCCATTACCCCCTTATAATGGCTTCTGTGAGTTAGGCAAGGTGACTCCTTTCAGAAGTGGGGAGAATGAGGCCCACAAAGAAGTCACTGGCTCAGGGCCACACAGAGGCTGAGAAGGGCCTGTCTGGGACAGGTCTCCCTCCATTTCCTAGGACTCCAAGCTCCTTGGGAGCAGGGACTGTGACACTTTTGTTTTTGTATTAGCGGTGCTCAGCTTGGCACCTGGCACATATTAGGTGCTTTTCAAAATTCATTAACTGACAGTGCTGGAGAAGGAAGAGAGCTATATTTTATATATATATATTTATAGTTATGTGTGTGTGTATGAATATAAAATAACCTTGGACTGAGATGTCAGGCCCTCTTCTATAGCTCTAAGTAACAATCTCTGTTCGGTTTGGGTGGAGAGGGCCGGATGTCCACCCCCAGGAGATTCCCAGAGGAAGTCGAAGTGGATCCTTGCCCACCCCCACGTCCACACACATGCATACTCACCACTGGGGCTCTGGCCCAGGCACTGCAATGCTGGGTTGCCATGTCGGATGTCTTGCCTTCGGAATCGCCGTTTGTTAGAACTGGGCTGGTATTGAGTGCAGGTATTGCCATCCCAAGCACAGTAGGGATCCCGGGCCAGGCAGCACTCTGCACAGGCATTACCATATGTTTCACATTGATGTAGCCGAAGCTGGGCCACACCCAGCGGGGAACCCACGTATAGCATTTGCTAGATGGGGATCAAACAGAAGGAGCAAAGGAGTCAGTCTGGTACCCAATCCAGAGCCAGGGGTCCTTTAAGGGCAGTGGATCTAGAAGAGACCCAGTCACCTAGGATTAGAGAGGCAGGAAAGGCTATGGTGCTCCTGAGAGCCCAGTCTCAAGGAAGTCTTTCCAGATTGACCAAACTGAAACCCATGGTCTTCTCATTCCTTCCTGATCACTTTTAATGTCTTTTGCTACTTCCCACTAAAGAGACATGCCCTCGTCCTTCCCCCAGAATGGCAATGAGCCTATAGGCTGCCTCATAGACAGATCCCACTTTAAACAAACATGTCATAGGAAAATCCAGACTTATACTAATTATAAATTGAAGGAGGAATAAAAGGGGATTTTTTGTGTGAGACATAGTGCTTTAGAATGGAAAGTACACTGGATTTGGAGTCAAAGAGACTATATTCTTGGGCACATCACTTTCCTTATCTTGGTCTCAATTTCCTCATCTAAAAGTAAGTAAGTTGGCCTGTACAATTTCTTGGCTTCCTTCTTATTCTAAATCCCATGGGTGTGATTTATGGTATGACTCTATAAGTAAGGTCCCCTAATACCCTTAAAATATCGTTTGATAGACGTGAATTTTAAGGACCTGCTTCCTCTCTGAAGCCTTCTCAAAGTTCTGAAGGATCTCTGCCCTCCCTCTCCCAACTCCGCCTTGTCTGGGCCACACGGCCCAGCACTTGGTCAGATGTGGCACTTTTGTTCTTCGATGGTTTCCTGTGTATGAGTCTTCTTTCCCAACCAGACTGTGGACTCCAAGGGGGCAACACAACCAGTCAAAAGCTCAACATGATATGAATTTTGGAAGGAAGAAAGAAAAGATAGAGGAGCTAAAGAAAAAGGGGGAAGGCTAAGCCAAGGGAGAGAAGGAAGGAGCCAGAAAGAAGGAAAAGGAGGAAGGAAGAAGAGGAGGAGGGAGAAGAAGAAGGGGCCAAGGTGAAAAGAGACAGAGAAGGAAAAATGTTCCTCTTACCCGTTTGACAGAGATCTCCATCTTGATGATGGGTGTGGGGACCTGGGGGTAGAGTGGGAGTTCAGCTTTGGGACTGAGTCTCCACCCTCCCCTTTATTCCATTTTTTTAGTCCCCTAACCCAACCATGCAAGCTATCCCACAGGGCTCTTCTTCAAAAGTTGGCTCCCAGCCTGGATTCAGTTGAATACTTCTGGCTTTTACAAGGGTCCTTCCTCCTCCAAGAGCCAAGTTCTTGAAGTGAAGGCCAAGCAGCCTTCTCCAGCTGTTGTATTTAGGAGAAAAGTCTCCATTGACAGCCAACCTCCTCCTTGCTTAACTCTGTTTAAGTCTTAGTCTAAGGGCACTACAAACTTGAAGACTGATTATCTCCCCAGGTCCCTAACTCTTCTGTTCTTAATTAACTTGTTCTGACCTACCACTCTGCCCCCAATGTATACCTCCCATTTTCCCATAAGTACATGTCCAATCCCTCCCCAACACAGACTGCTCAAAGACACCATAATAGTATATATAATACCTTACTGCTCCTTAGTCTCTTTCACTGAATTATCACCTGTGTCCAGCACCCTAACTGTGGCTATTCCCCAAGGCTCTGTCCTGAACCCTCTTCTCTCCCTACATTCTCCTAGGAGGTTCATCAACAACTATAAGTTTAGTTACCATTTCTATGCTGATACCTCCTAAGCATACTTTCCATACTTTCTTGACATCTCTACCTGGATACCCCATGAGTATACCAAACTCAACACATCCAAAATGGAGCTCATCTTCCCCCACTAATTTGTCCCTCTAGCAGACTCTTCTGTTTTTGTTGAGCTCTCATTCTTCCAGTCATCCTGGTTCACATGCCCAGAGGCAATGGTCCAGACCAACAAGGTCGGCTCTTTACTTGCCTCACACAAGTCAGTTGCCAAGCCTTGGCAATCCTACATCCCTCCCATACATGCTTGGAGCTAGGTATCCCATCCTGCCCCTCCATGCCTTTCCCTAGGCTGTCCCCTACGACAGCTCTAGAATACATGCATTTCCCATCTCTGTCTCTTTGATACTACCTGCTGCCCACCTTGCCTGATTGCCTCGGTCCTTAGTGCTCTCATCCACCTTAAATTCTCTTCTATTTACTTAACTGTTCATATGTTGGCTCCCCCAATAAAAGCAGACACTACTTAAGACAGGAGCTAGATTTCCTTTGTATCTTTTTATCACTGAAGTCTAACATAACACCTCACACTTTGTTCTGTTATTCCATTGTTTTCGATCATGTCTGACTCTCTATGACCTCATTTGGGATTTTTTTGGCAAAGATACTGCAGTGGTTTGCCATTTCTTTCTCCAACTCATTTGGCAGATGAGGAAACTGGGACAAAACAGGGTTAAGTGACAGAGTCACTCAGCTAGTACGTGACTGAGGCTGAATTTGAACTCAGTTTTTCCTGCTTCCACTGCACCACCTAACTACACAAAGTCTTCAGCTTATCAAAATCTTTCTTAAATGGTGCCACCCAGAGCTAGACACAATACAAGTGTGACCTGAGCAGGAAAGGATACAATGGGCCTAACCCTGGGCACCATGCCTAAGGCCACATTCACTCTTTTGGCTGCCATAACATCCTGCTGATGCATATTAAGCTCCTAGTTCACTAAAATCCTTGTGATTTTTCCAGATAAACCTCTAGCCACACACTAGTTGATGAGGTGGATAGAGTGCCTAGCCTAGAGTCAAGAAGACTTGAGTTCAAGTCCAACCTCAGACACTAGCTATGTGACCCTGGGCAAGTCACTTAACCCTGTTTGCCTCAGTTTCCTCATCTATAAAGTGAACTGGAGGAGGAAATGGCAAAACCACTCCAGTATCTTTGCCTAGAAAACCCCAAATGGTGTTGTAAAGAGTCAGACACAGCTGAACAACTACAACAAAGCCACAAGCTAGAAGTAATTTGATTTGATATGAAATGAAGTTGATTTTTTGAACTGGGAAAGTCACTTAAGCTCTCTAGATCTCCATTTGCTGAAGGAGTAAGATTGCCCTCCAAGGCCCCTGCTGGTCCTGAATTTAAGAGTCTATGATGGGGGGCAGCTAGGTGGTGCAGTGAACAGAACACAGGCCCTGGAGTCAGGAAGACCTGAGTTCAAATCCAGCATCAGACACTTAACACTTACTAGCTGTGTGACCTTGGGCAAGTCACTTAACCCCAACTGCCCCTCCAAAAAGCAAAAAAAAAAAGAGTCTGATGAATTTACATTTATCCCTATTAAATTTCATCTTCTTATATTTGGGCCATCAATTTAGCATGTCAAAGTCTTTTTGTATAGCTATCTCTCTTAGATTTGTGCCATCTTCAAATCTGATAAGCAGCCCTTTATTCAAGTCATTGATAAAAATGTTAAACAGCACAGGACCAAGGACAGATCCCTAGGGCACTCCACTACAAGTTGATATCCTTCCAAGTTGATATCAAGCCACAATGACTATTCCTTGATTCTAGTTGTTCAGCCTTCTATCATCTAATCTCATCTCTCCATGTTGACCACAAGAATAACAAGAGAGACTTTATCAAGTGTTTCACTAAAGCTTAGATAAACTAGCAACAATATACTCTTGACCCACCAGAACAGCAGTTAGCAAGACCAGAGTCCAAATTCAGCTTCAAAGTCTTACTCTTTTTATGACCCTGGGCAAATCACTTAATTTCTATCTGCCTCTATTTCCTCACCTGTAAAATAGTGATTATAATAGCACCTAACTCCCAGGGCTATTGTGAGGACAAAATGAGATAATGATTATGAAGGGCTTTGCAAACCTCTAAGCACTATATAAATGCTAGCTATTATCATCACCCTATTTTTAAAAGGAAATGAGGTTAATTTGACATGACCTGTTCTTGATAAACTCATGCTGGCTCTTTATGATAACCACTTCCGTTTCTAAAAGTTCACTAACCCTCCCTTTAATAATGTTTCTAGATTACTTTCCCCTCTTTATCTTTCTTTCAAGGGGTGCATTGTTGAATGACAATAAAATCAAAATATATTGATACAAATGAGATTTTTTTTAATGTTCTAGAATTTCACCTGAAATCAAAGTTCTCTGGCCTTTAGTTTGTAAATTCTCCTCTCTTCCCATTAAAAAAAAATGGCACATTTGTCTTTCTCTAAGCAGTCTAGAAGCCCTCTAAGGGATTGTCTAGGTTTTCTGTTCTGCAATGATCTTGGGAATGGGGCCCCCAGCATCCTCCTGGGGCTAACTCTACCCTATCTACAGCTTACCTTAAACACCTGCAACTCTTCCAGGATTGCCTCCTCAGGCTCCATAGATTTTCCAGTCTGGAAAGCTATGACCTTGAGTACAGAGCCCACATCTGAGAAGCAAGAGGAGGGAACAAGATCAGGAACTAATGGGATAGAAAAAGTTTAAAACTTCTAAGAGCCTCAGCGTGGGCCTCACCACCCAGAACTGTAGAGGACAAGATGATACTGAGGGTGCGGTCAGTGTGGTACTTAAACCATACATTTTGGACCATTTCACTCGTTGGTGCAGCCTTCTTTGGTGGAGTGAGTCTGGCTAAGAGTCTGCTCTGCTGTTCTTCACCTACCTCCCCCCTCTTACCTGTCCCTCCACCACAAGCTAACATTCTCATGCTCATCTCAGAGGAAGAGAGGGGATCTGAGAGCACAGGGGAAGGGATCCTGGCCTGGGCATCAGGTAACATGGATTTTGGGTCCTTGTTCAATCATCGACTTGCTCTAGGAGGCCCATTCCCTCTCTGAGCCTTAGTGGACAAAGCACCCTCTAAGATCCCTGCAGGCCTGCCTATCTTTGTTATATTCATTCATAGTAAGCCATTGGAGATTTGATATGCTTTTACAATATGTAGGCCAAAAGAATAACTTGCTAGTAGTGGGATTTTAGGCAATAGAAGAGATGTTTAGGGATGTGATCAGTAATACCAGCTCTGGTGGAAAGGGAAAATCCACATAGCAAGGGAGTAGGGGTCTCAGCCTACCTACCTGTGCCCAGGAAGATGACATCATAGGCCCCATCCTCAGCCTCCACTCGGTCTACCACAATTTGGAGAAGTCGATAGGGCAAGTGAGTCTTGACAAGGATGGGACGACCATGCCGGGGCAGCACAGATTGGAACATGAGTGGGTGGGCCCGGGTGAACTGCAGCACATCATCTGGGTAGTCCTTGGTGCTGCCAAAGGGTCGGCCAGGTTGGGTTGTGGTCTTGCTGGGGCACTATGGGGCCAAGGGTCAGAAGAATGGGTGGTGGGACCAGAAAGCAAAGGGACATGAGCCAAGGAAGGGGAGGGCAGAGAGAACAGGAGAAAAAAAATGAGATGACTTCTGTCCCCAACCCCCCAGCCCACACTTCTCATCTCCCCACCTTTCCCTGACATAAACTTTCCCCCAACCCTGAGGTTCTTTCCCTTCCCTCTCCCTTTGGTGTGGTTGTTGGGAAAGTAATATGACAGATAGATAGCCTTCTCCTTCAAAGTCAGCTACTGCCTCTAATGAGTATAGAGCCTAGGACTATCTCCAAGGAGTGAAAGAACCAGGCCCATACTGGGAGAGTTGACGGTCTAAGACAAGTACCAGAAAGTAGGGAGCCTAGGACTATCTATCTCCAAGAGTTCAGGAACAATTTACCATCCCCCAGTGACAACTTTGCTAAAGTGAGGAAAGCCATCACCCCCTCAGCCCTCCTTCCTTTTCCCTTCCCTCTCCCTTCTCATCCTCCCTCTCACTGCCCATAGACCTCAGCTTACCACCCCTGGCCGAGGGAAGGGCACCTTGCCCCCATAGGGTCCCCACTGGTGCTGGGGACCATCTCTGTGAGCGAAGGGTCCATTGAAAGCCTCCCAGATGTCAGCCATGCGGTACACACAGACAGCAAAGCCCTGGAACACAGCACTGCCAAAGAAACACACAAATGGGTCACTCGGGGCAGAGAGGGCGTTTACTGAGGATGTGGAAGGGCCAGGAGAGGCGGGACAGAGGTCCTGAGGTGGAAGAGGAGAGGCTGAGAAGGCCGAAGTCTTGGGGCTCAGAGAGATGATAAACTCATCAAAAAGCATTATTAATTAAGTGTTTACTGTGTGACAGAGACAGAGAAGCCTTTGTAAGGGAGAAGAGCTGCCGAATTTGGGCTTCAACCCCAGGATGCTGGTGGGAGCCAGGACCAGTCACTGACCTCTCTGAGCCTCTGTTTATCTTTAAAATGAAAGGGTTAGACTAGATAATGGCAGGGACTCCAAGGTCCCCTCTATGTCTAAATCTTCTGGTTCAGAGGGACACAAAGAAAAGGATGAAGGAACAAACAGATACTAAGAAGAAGATCAGGGTACAGAGTTGAGAGGAAGGTGGAGAGGGGCCAGCATCTTACCTGAGGGTGCTGAATAGCGCATAGACTTCTGGACTCTTCCCATCCTTGGGCCACAGAAGGAACACATCCTCTGGGAGGTGAACATAGCAGGATCACAATCCTAACTGACCCCTCCCAGAATAACCCACCAAGTCAGCTTCCTCCAGGCCTCTGCCCTTCAGCTTACCCAGTTGGTCAAAGTAGGTGTCAGCACCCCCAGGGGTAGGCACAGAACAGATGAGCCTAGCCTTCAGAAATGTGCTCCATTTATTCACCAGCACCCTCTGGCCCCCAGCATCATTCTGGGAAGGGGAGAGAGGGTTACTCCAGAGGTAGGACCCAAGGAGCCCGCAGCCTTTGGGGAATCTGAGATGGGGTAGGCAGGGTCATTCGAGGGATGAACAACCTAGTATGATAGAGGGGCAAGGCCCAGTCTATCCCATGCCCATAGCCTATGTTGCAGGGACAAATGATGGGAACCTGAGAATTCAGAAACCTAGGACCTTTCCCTGACCCCAGCCTTGATGCCTAGATCTTCATTTCTCCTTTTGAAACTGGAGGGAGGGAAAAAAAAAAAAAAACTTGCCCATCCTCCTGGGAAGAGGAAGCCCACATGAGTAGGAGCTAGGACCTGTCGCCTCCAAGGGTTTTACCTCATTAGTCCCTGCCCACCGAACACCCCCAACCTGGCTCTCACCACACAGATGCGGCCCACGCGGCTGATGATTGCTTGGCCAGAGCCCCCATCAGGAAGGGCAACTGCCTCCGAGAAGAAAAAGTAGACCTTGTCATTGTCCCGGTCAGCATTATCGGGGATGAGGGCAGCACCCACAAACCTGGGGTCTGTGGGGGAGAGGCCAGAGAGTTTGTGGGGGAATAAAAGTTCTCAAGGAGCAGTACCTTAGTCTGAGAGATGCCAGTTAGAGTGGCACAGGGAACCATGGCTGGGCCCACCCCCAGAACCTAAGGTCCAGGATCCTAAGGACAGGTGGGAGATGGGCTTCTTCCACTCCTGCTTCTCCCCTTCCTCCAGATACTCTGGTCCTTCCTCCTCTGGCCAGTCCCCAAGAGAACTCTGCTGTTGAGCTATCCACACAGGGGCTCACCATGCAGGAGGCTCTGGTCAGTGTCAGAGCGAAGGGCAGGCCGGGCACCACCGCTGCGGAAGATCACAGCTTCTCGGCCCAGAAAGTCAGCGGTGAGGCCTGTGTACAGCTCTCCACCTGGGAAAGATGGGGAGTCAGGGGTGGCACTGAGAGCTACGGTGGGTGTGATAAGGGGAGAGGCCTCCAAATCTGCTGCTCTACCTCACCCTGCCCTCTCTGGACCAGCCCCATTGCTCCCCTCGAACCCAGGCTCTGTCCACAGCTACTTCTTATGGATCCCCAACCTACCAGCTCTGTCCATGCCAACGACCTTCCCATGTCTACTTCTGGACTCTGGCTCAGATCATGTCCCCAGGCTGGGCCCATTCAGAACCTTCCCCTCCCCCAAACTGCACCCCCAGCCCTTTCCCCTCTCTTAGCCCTATGGAGGAGACAGAAATAGAACCAGACCCGTCCTCAGGGAGCTCACAGTACAGTTAGATACAAGACTCGGGCAGCAAACCAAAGGAGTTAGTTATGGGATCGCACCTAAGTGCACTATCTCTGTCACTGGAATGGCCCTGAACCCAGGGTACTTTTCCGTTTGTCCCATGTTACCCAGCACTCCTTCCCTCTTCCCCCAAATGTCCCTCCCCTGCTTCTGCTGTTAGCTCTCTGCTTAGATTGTGTCCACACCCCCATTCCACCAAGAGTCACCCACCAACAAAGGTGCTGGAAAAGGGTCGGTCAGGCTCGTGTGGGCAGCGTCCCCGCCCCCCTTCCACACTGGCCCGGTCCAGGTTGAACACATGCTAAGGGGTAGAAAAGGGAGTGGGAAGGGGTAGCTATTGTGAAGAACCCCAGCCTGGTTCCCACGCTCCACCCATCCCTCCCCATCTTCCCTCCCATCCTCTCTCCCTCCCTACTCTTCTCTTAGGAAGACAGGATCCTTAGAGCCCCAGAAGAGTCTAGCTAGCTCCTGGTTCCCTGCTATAATCAGCCAGAAGGTCACCAGGGATCAGGCTGATTGCGTGAAATCAGAGGGAGTGCTTAGAGTGGGGTCAGGGGGAGGATTGTCTTAGATCTCTTCCTACTCACCACCCCCTCTCCAGGCACAAAGCCTTCCCTTCAGGGCCACCACCATCACACTCCCTCATGCCCCAGGGCTGGGTACTTCCCTTCATCTTCTACTCAATGGGGAGCCTTCAAGAAGGGTCAAACTCTGAAGCCAGGGGAAAGGAGGAGTGGGGAATGCCATTCTCCGATGGCCCCTGCCCTTTTGAATCCCCATGGCCAGTGGAGTTCCCAGCATAAGGCTGCTCAGTGCCACTGCCCCCGGGCCTGGAGCCAGGTGCTCCCTGCTCACCTCCCCACGATGGCCTACAGTGATGAGGGCACACATGGGCTGGAAGGCTCCAGTGCCGCAGGCCAGCAGATGGGTTCTGTTGTAAGTGTGTAGCACTCGAACGTAGTTGGCACATTCAGTCTGTGGGGGAAAACCAACAGAAAGATGAGGCCCAAGGAGGGGCAAGGAAGCCGTTGTCCATCTCCTCAACTCAGGTCAGCAGAGCAAGAGGGCCAAGTGACCAGAGGCTCAGCTCCTTCAGATCCCTCACTGGTTGCTGGTGTGGAATGCCCAGGTGAAGAATCTTCACTGATTCTCCATTTCCTACAAGTCAAAGTTCTGGCTCCTTACCCTTCCAGCCTTCTTTCTCACCCCATCTTAACTACCATGCAGTCAAACTGGATTATTCTCCATGCCTTCCATATGTCCTACACTAGTATGGTATAGTAGATAGGGCACTGGACTTAATCCCACCTTTGTCACTGATGAGCAGTGTGACCTTGAGCAAGTCACTTAACCATTCTGTGCTACAGTTTCCTCATCTGTAAAAATTTGTGATTTGGACTCAGTGTACAAAGTCACTTTCAGATCTAGAGTGATGACCTTCTGGCCTTTGCTCACACTGTTCCCTTTGCCTAGAATTCTGTCCTCCCATTTTTGGCACATAATACTACCCTTCCTTCAAGGCCCAGCTCAGCTGTCATCTCCTCCATGAAGCTTTTCCTGATTCTCTAGACCCTTTTGACTTCTTTCTGAAACTCTACAAGACTTTGTCCCTACCTCTGTTATGGCCCTTATCACCCCCTGCCTTATGGCAGTTATATGTCCTTGTTCCCTACCCCACCCCCAGACACGGAGCTCCACGAGAACAAAGATTAGGTTTTATTTGTTTTCGTCTCAAGCCCAGCCCTTAGCATTGGCTCCTACCTACAATGTTGACTTTGTGAATGTTGTTGGGGTGTAGGTGCATGGTTGTGTGTGTTGGATTGGGGTTGGGATTGTGCTCACTCCAAACTGCCTCTCTGCTGTTATTGTCCTTGGATAGATATCTAACAGGTTGTATTTCACTGGTCTTTGCCTGGTCTGAGACAGGCTGGGGAGCAGGCTGGCTCACAATCCCCTACACTTCAGATTGCCCTTCCCTCCTCCATTGATCTGTCCCTGCCTAGTCTGGTCCATTGTCTTCCTTGCCCAGGCAGGAAGGAAGTTAGGTCTCCTATTGCTCTGAACTGCTGATTTCTGAACTGGCAAAGAAAAGAGGGAACAGGGGCTCCGGTGAGGTCCTTCCTTACCCATTATGGGAGTCTGGTCCAGAAACCAACAGCACCTCTATCAGAGTGATAGTGTGACCAAGAATCAGGCAGTAGTAGCCCCTTTGTAACTCGTTGAAAGTCAAGCATCAGTCCCCACTGCACTCCCCAGCACACACACACCTGTGCCATGATTGGCCAAGAGCCAAGCATCTATTTCATTTGGGTACATTTTTTAAAAATGCATGCTAGAATTTATATCTCCTCCACCACCATCCCATAGTTTGGGACACTAGGTCCTCCTTGGGACACCAAAGCAGCAAGTAAATCTCCCTTGCATTTCTTTTCAGAAAGGGAAACCAAGGCAGGGCTTTAACTGGTACCCCAGTAACCTTAGACTCAGGCTGTACCATCTCTACTGGCATTACAAAAAGTCCCAACAATATGCTTTACCATCACTTACCAAGGGATCCCTGCCTTTCAGGATACATTCCTCCTTCTGGCCAAGTTGAGGAGGCCATAAGATCTGTGAACACATACAATATTGGGCTATGGGCTGAAGGTAAGGCAGGGAGGGACCAGGGGGAAATCTCTTTCTAACGTTTGGGAAAGGAATAGTAGGAACTTGGGAGCCCACATCATGCTTAGTGAGCAGGGGGTGGCAGGGAGAGAATGGATGGGAAGTCCTTCATCTGATCCTGAAGTTTGCCATATGAACTCAAGAATATTCTGTCCCCTCTTTGGACCTCAGTTTCCCCATTTGTAATATGAGCATGGCACTAGATGGTCTCTAAGGTTCCTCCCAATAAATCAACAAGCATTTATTGAGCACTGACTATGTGCCAAAACTCTGATATTCTCCGATTCTATGGATAGTCACAAGGGAAAGGATGGCTCTTTGGGGCCCTAGAGCCCTAGAGCCCTAGAGCCCGGCTCCTGACTCACCTCCTTGGGGTCAGGCCCTGCCTGGTCCAATCGCAGGGAGTAGAGGGTGTCCCGTCCACCCAGAAAGAGCCGGTCCCGATACTCATCCAGGTAGAGAGCCCTTAGGTCCAATTTACCCCGAGGACCCAGGAAGAGGGTAGAGCGGTTAGTGGCCAGAAGGTCTGTAGAGCAGACATGGGGAAAGGGCACATTACGTCCAGTCTAGACCCTCTTCCCAGCCTTTCCCTTCAGTATCAGATTGCCTGGCTCCTCAACCCCTACTCATCCTCTTGGCAGAGCTGTAACTAGACATTTTCTTACCTGGGGGCACAAAGGACAGTAGGACTGCATATGCAGGCAGCCCAGACCATCCCCTACCTCACCTCACCTGCCAGCCCACAGCCTGATCCCTTGCCCCCTTCTAGGGCCCACCTTCTTCCCAACTCCATGGGGACTATGAGATGGCGCACTCCAGACTACCTCAGTAAAGCAGAGTGCTTTCCACGTCAGCATCCTGGGCAAAAGTCCCAACTGTCCCACCCTGATTTTGACCTTATCCTTCTTCCCTCCTGTCCCCGCTCTTCTCTGGGAAATGAGTGCTAGGAAGTAAGGCTAGACAAGCCAGAATCACTTATTCCACACTGGAATCTGCTGAATGGGGATGTGGGCAAGAAGTCACAGCCCTGAAGGTACCAAGCTCCTAGGAACCTACACACTGTCTCATGACCACCCAAGGCAAACATGGCAGTATGATCTTGCCATTGCCACAGAGACACACACACACAATTCCTGCCTTTGCTTCCAGGTTCTGGCACACTACACACCCAGCCTGATCTCCATTTATCACCTTGACACATTCAATATTCATTGCACAGCTTTCTTTCTGATGAGCTTAGAAGCCACCAAGGAGTTGTTGCAATGAATTACCTTCTTCTTAGCAGTCCAAGTATCAGTGAGAACTGGGGAGGGAATCACACACACATACACACACACACACACACACACACACACACACACACTCCTAACACATAGGTGTGCTGCATCTCTCTCCAATTCTCAGTCAGTTGCCCTATGGACCCACTCATCACCCCAGTGACTTCTCAGTCCAAAACACCCCTGCCCGGCCACCATTTCCCCAGTTACAAAGTCAGTTCCTTGAGGGCAGACACCATTTTGCTTATCCCCAGTGCCTAGTACAATGCCTTGCATTCAGTAGGTGCTTGATAAAAAGATTTTTCCTTCTTTCATTCCCTTCTAGCTCTAAGGCTTGCTTCCTAATCTCACAACACCCAAGATGAGGACAGAGCAGGAGCTCAAGAACCCAAGCTTGTTTCAACAAACATCAAGGCAAAAAATGGGGCGGCCAGGTGGCTCAGTGAGTAAGATCACCAGCTTCAGTGTCGGGATAACCTGGGGATCAAATCCGGGCTCCAACACTTAGCACCACACCCAGAAATAACTGGCCATGTAACCTTGAGCAAGTTACTTAACCCCGATTGGTCATAAAAAAAAAAAAAAAAACATCAAGGCAAAAATCTTCCAAAATATGTGAGTTGTAATGATCTTCAGAGGTCCTCAAGTCTAATTGTTCAGAGCAGAGGACTGAGGCTCAGAAATATAGAAGAGACCTCAGTCTCTTCTAGTCCAAACCCTTCCCCCCATTTAACAGATGAGGAAACTGAGGCCCAGAGAAGGTCAGTGATTTGCCCATGGCCATATAGGTAATGACAGAGGCAGAATTTGAACCCAACCCCTCTGACTCCAAAGACAATGCCATTCCCACTGGACAGTCTCTGGGCCTGTGACTTTCTGAGAGTTAAGGCATTTTCTATTCAAATGTTAAGGCAATGAGAAAACTAATTGTATGCATTAGGTATCTGTCATCTCCTGACTTTGAGTGGAGGGAAGACTTCCAGTTAGTCAAAAGTGACAATATGCCACTGTTACTTTTCCAGCCTCCATGTTCTCACCTCCCTGTCCCAAATCCTGGTACTAAGTAGCTTTATTTTTCCAAAGGTTTAATTTCCTTCCCAAAGTGGATGATCTTTGCATTTATTTCTTTTGCCTTCTGAGCAAACCACAGGTAAAAAAAACCAAGCTACTTTTTTTTGTTAAGTCTGGAGGCCATGAAGATAGAGGACAGAAGAGACAGAGGGACAGGATGACAAAAGGAACAGAAACCAGACCAAGGTACCTAGTTCTGGTGGCCACAGCAAGAGAAGGGGTCAGGTGTGGCCAATACATATGGTCAGGGGGTCAAGCAAGCCTGCAGCCTCAAGGAGCTAGAGTCCAAAGAGCAGGGACATTTAATAAGGTAGGGAAAGTTAACACTCTAGGACTGAAGGCTGTGCTTTTCTTTGAGGAGGCAAAACACCTTCCATGGGGTACCTAGGAAACTCATACACAGCTACATCACCTTAGCCCAGGGCTAGATTCTTTACTCATACCCAAGATCACGGGACTTAGCCCTAGATCTCCTAACCCCTAGTTCAGGTCACATTCATTCAATAAACCCTGATGAATTACCTGCTGTATGCAGAACACTGCAGTAAGGACTGAGGAAGGTATAGTTTCAGTTAGACAGAGTTTCTGTACCACATGCATCAAGGGGACCTGGGTGGAAGATTGGACTGCACTGGTCCTGCCAGGTCTGCGATAATCTGGGTCTATCGTGATCATACTTCAGTGCTCACTCTGTCTCTGTCTCTGTCTCTATCTCTGTCTGTCTGTCTGTCTGTCTGTCTGTCTGTCTCTCTCTCTCTCACACACACACACACACACACACACACACACACACACACAGTGGCAGGGGCAGGCTATGAGTTCTGGACATCAGTAGGGTCCAGAGTGGGTTTCCTGCCCAGTTACTCAATGTCTCCATGCTGACCTCCCTCCCCCTCCCCTTTGGCTCCTATCTAGGGCCCCATCTCCCTCCAGGGACCAAGGGGAGGCATTGGCAATTAGGTCCCCTACCTCTGCATTTCTTCCTCCGCCCCTTCCATCCTGCAACTTGTCCTACTGAACATCTGGAAAAACTCCCCTGCCTGCCAGTATCATTCTGGCTTTGGAAGCAGCAATTTCACGTGTCATCTGCAGTTCCAAAGAATAGTTCCCCACACAGCCCAAATTCCCAATCCCACCCAAGCCCTTCCTGTCCACCCTCCTATTATCCCCTCTTGGCAATTCCCCTCCCGTCCTTAACCCTTCCCCACAAACATCGCCCCTGCCCTCGTGTCCCCAGCCTCTCCCTCATGGGACAGGCCAGCCTCTCCTCCATCTCTCACCCCTCTATCACACTCCAGTCTTTATTTTGTGTCCCATCTCCAATTTATGCTTTGCTCTATCACATCCCAATCTGTAGCCCATCCCAACTCTTGGCCTCTCCCCTATATCCCTTTCCTAAATTTTATCTCTCATCAGAAAAGAAAAAAAGAATCAGAGAAAGCCAGGACCAGTTTCCAGAAAACATTAGTCAATAATATGGGCCCTGGGGGAGGCCAGGATGACTGAGCCAAGGCTGGAGTCCGGATGAGGCCTGGCAGCTGATGAAAGGTGCGGGGGAAGAGAGCAGCTGGATGGCACACGGTCACAGCAGGAGCCACGATGGCTTGGCCAGCTGCAGCCACAGAGGAGGCCCCAGCACACCTGGTCACTTACACAACCCAGGGGCCTTCCTCCATTCAGAATCCTTCGAAAACCCTGGCAAGCCCTGACTAAACTCATAGAAACTGCACTTCTTACATCGCTAAGGGAAGCTAGAAATGATTTTTTTGTTATCTTTCTGTTCTTAGCGTTCTGTCTCAGTCTCAGGTCTCATTGCTAGCAGGAACAATGCCTTCCCCTCAAATGGGAAGCACTCTGAGGGCAGCTCCTTAGGCCCCCCTCAGAGCAAGGACTCAGTGGTTTATAGAACATGGGAGCTGGAAAAGCCCTCATAGGCCTGCTAGTCCCAGTCTGACATTACAGATAATATTAATATTCAGTAAACTCCATTGGCTTCCTATCACCTCCAGGACCAAATAGAATACCCTTTGTTTGGCAGTCTGCCCCCTTCTTATCATTCTAGTCTTCTTGAATTTTTTTTTTTTTGTCTTGGAGAGGGGAAGTCAGGGCAATTGGGGTTAAGTGACTTGCCCAAGGTCACACAGCTAGGAAGTGTTAAATGTCTGAGGATGGATTTGAACTCAGGTCCTGATTCCAGGGTCAGTGCTCTATTCACTGTTTAATTTTATTCTCCTCCTTGAATTCTCCCAATCAGGGCCTTCTCACCCATGTGATTGTTCCCTGACTGTCCCCTCCGACATCTGTTGCTTCCTTAAAACTGTTCAAATTCCCCCTTCTCAGAGACTTTTCCCATTACTCCCAGTGCTGGCTCCTATCCTGAGAGTGTCTTCCATAGGCCTCCTATATGCCCTCTTGGCAATAGAGTCCCCTCACTCTGCATTCTTTATTTCTCCCATCCCTTCCCTCCAACAACTTGTCCCTCTGAACATCTGGAAAAACAGCGGTTTTCACATTGCTCTGGGTTTTTTGCCTTTCTTTGTATTTCCTGGGCTTGGCATAGCAGCTTTGAGGCCACAAGGCCTCAAGGCCGCAGGTTCCCCACCCCTGGGTAGTACCTGGCATACAACAAGTACATAATAAGTGCTTTTTGACTATATGACTTGCCCAAAGCCATACAGGTAATGAATGGCAGATCCATTATTCGAACTCAGCACCTAATTCCCTCTTTCACCCTACTGAAGGCAGTATAGAGTCTGAAGGAGCCCCTGTCTCTCCTTTTCTTGTTCTTCCATAGTTCCCAAAGTGGTACACAAAGAAAGCTCTACCAAAGTTAACTACACCTAAATCCTGGGACTCTGCCGGGCCTGGGCCCCGTGCCAGCCGGTTTGCTCTCAGAAGAAAGGAGAATGTGGTCTGGGCTTATCTCAGAGTCTCCAGGGGCCCTGGGCCCCAGATAAGTCTCTGGGAGATGGTGGGGAATGACTTTGTGCCTTTGAAGAGGTCAGAGACTGGCACTGTTCTTGGCTCTTGCCTCTAGTTCTGCAACCTCAGGTCTGGCTGTCCTGAGCACAGGATTTTAAATCTTTCTGGGCTCCTAGTGGCCAGGACAAGAGCCAAGTCTTCTGTGGGCAAGCCCTTTCCTGTCTTTGGGTCTTTTTCTTCACCTGTGAAATGAAATTCAACTTAGATGGTTTTTGAGGTCCCTTTTCTTTCTGATATGTATATAAATGAAGACTGACAGCAACTTCATCTAGACCTTCCAGGAATTTTATGTGGGAAATCAGTCGTTTTCTCATCCTCACAGATCAAGAGAACACAAAATCCCATCTCCATGAGAGATTCGGGGTTACACTGATTACAGGGCATCCTGGGACTAAGGGGACTCAGAAGAAGGCTAGAGAAACCCCTTCCCAGAAAGGAGCAGAAGGAAAGGGATGCTCAGAGGCAGGGTCTCTCTGGGTAGGTGTGGCAGGGGAAGGCATCGCTAATTTTCGCTCTGTGAGCTCTTCTAGGTTGTGGGAGAATCTGGGTTCCAGGAAACACCCAAGCTGGACTTGAGATGCATTTCTAACTTGCTAAAGCTTCCTATCCACACCTCAGCCCCTTTCCTTCAGCCCTTAGGGGCCTCTGAAAGTCCCATTCAGATGGCTCTCCCCATCCACAAGCGCAAATATCCTCTCGGCACCATTCCATCAGAGGGCAGAATATCGTGTTTCCAGGCAACTGGATTCCTGCTCCCTCCCTACATGTCTGAAAGCTATGGCTACAGACACCCCAACTCAAGGAGTGTCTGCATAACCTAAGTTGATAAGCGTCTGGGCCCCCCTCCAGCTCTGAGTGACAATGTCAGTCCCTAGCACTCAGTTGGCTGGCTGTTCCCAACTGGAAAGCCTGCTGCATTTGGCGAACAAAGAACCTGGGTTCAAACCCATCTCTTCCACTTTCTGTGTGACCTTGGATGGTCATTTTACCCTCAGACTCTCAGTTCCCTCATCTGTAAATAATCTGATAACAGCCTGCTCACCTGTTGTAAGGAAATTAATTTGCAAACCTTTTTTAGAGAAATGGGAGGGTGTCACTACTCTTAGGGACTTTCAAGTTGTTCATGTTTCAATTTATTAACAGATTTTGTGGGAGAGTTTTTGAAATGGCCATGAATAAAAGGCTTTGCTGCCTACAACTCACAGAACATAAGGCTATGAATTTGATCCAAATGGCGCTTTGTTCGATTTCCCAAGTTTGTGTGTCCTTGGAGGGTTTGGGTATATGATCATATTGCTAAAGGACCTCAGAAGGCATCTAGTTCAATCCTCTCATTTTACACATGAGGAACTGAGACCCAGAGGGGAAGTGACTGGACTAAGGTCACACAGAAATTAAGTGATGACGTTTGAATTTGAACTGGGGTCCTCTGAGTCCAAATTCAGTGCACTTTCCACTGTGCTGCTGCCCAGACAGGGTTCGAGTGCCTGAGGGGTGAGTTCTGGAGGCTGTAGGTATCTGGGAGATGACAGCACATCCCTCAGGTGTAGATACTAAAGGGAAGGGGGAGTGCCAGGGGGACTGTGGCTGCTCAAGCCGCAGGCATGTGTGCCTGGTTGGATGTAGGTCTGCAGAACCCAGTCTTACCTCTGTAGGAAAGTTGTAACCGGGGCATGTCACTCTTGCCAGCTCCCAGGGTGACCAGCAGACTCCCCAGCAGCCACTGGGCAGCCAGCAGCAGGAGGTCCATCTTGCCCTGAGGAGTTGTCTGTCCCGATGCTGCTGGGCTCCCTGCCTTTAGTCCTGGCCCAACCACAGGGAGCCCCTGCAGCTGAGCAGGGCTTGCTCGGAGGTCTGAATCTGCAGTCTCCCTCCCTGGAAGTGAGTGTCTCCGCTTTCGACTTGGGAGGAGCCGCTTTGGCAAGCAACACCAGCCCCTTTATAACGCATTCTTGGCCCCACCCAGTTTCTCTGAGGAGCCTGTGAGGAGGGGACTGAAGGAAGGACTGGGAAGGGACTCTGGAGACCAAAGGGCTTTGCCTGATCTCTCCTGCCTCGCCAACCTGACCACTTTGGAAGTGACAGCCATCATAACTAGTGCTATATGCCATCTTCCGTCAGAAGCAGTGTGGTACAATGGGAAGAGCCCTGGGCTGGGAAGACCCTAGGCTCCAGTCCTAACTCTTAAGTCTCTCCCCTCCCTGGGCCTCAGTTTCCCTACCTCTGAAATGAGGTGGGGGTCTGGAATGGATCTCAAAGATGCTTTCCAGTTCTTGCATTCAGAGTTCATTTTTTTCTGAGTTTTCTAGTTGTTCCCTATGGAAATCGTACTTTGAGCTCCCTCCCTCAGCTCCCCAGGCACAGGACCTGCAACCTGCTTCTTCTCTGCCTTCCCCCAGCTGGGAAGAGGAGGAGGGTAGGGGCAGGCAGGGATCCTGGAGAGGTCACTTTGCTGCCCACATCGATCCATGGAGTAAAGAGGGGCTCAGATAGAGCAGAGACAGACCTACCACAGAGAGCTAGAGGGCCAGGACAAAACTATCTAGGGCCCCTGAGACAGCCGCTAGGTCTGACTCCCACCTCTCCAGCGCCCCTCATATCTCCTGTAATCTTTTATACTGTTGGGGCCGCTAGGTGGTGCAGTGAATAGAGCACCTGCCCTGGAGTCAGAAGGACCTGAGTTCAAATCCATCCTCAGACACTTAACACGAAAACTAGCAGTGACCTTGAGCAAGTCACTTAACCTCAATTGCCCTCCAAAAAGCAAAAATAAAACAAACAAAAAACCTTTTATCCTGTCAAGTTCCCAGAGAGAGTAAAAATGGAGGGATTCAGTCAGATGGCTCCGGACTAAGTGTCAGAGAGCCTATTCCTCAGTCCAGCACCCAGAAAAACCCAGTTCCCCACTTAGTAAATCAATGAACCAAAAAATTCACTATTTTATTTCTCCAAGAGGGATGCAGGAGTGGGGGTCGAGTAGATGGCATTGTTGGGTTTTTGTCCTTTGTCCTCAAAGAGGATAATGACATCAGGAAGGTGATGGCATGACAGGCAATTAAGTGAGGGAAAGCTGTGCAAAATCACCAGCCTGACTTTCTAGTGAGAGATGAGAGAGGGGGTTCCCAGGGATACGGGGGCTACAATGAAGACATGTGTGAGGACACAAAGTCCTGGGTTGGGAGTCAGGACACATGAGCTTGATCTAGACCAAGGTCTGTTACTGCAATGTGATCTTTTTTTTGTTTGTTTTTGGTTTTTGGAAGGCAATTGGGGTTAAGTGACTTGCCCAAGGTCACATGGCTAGTTTTTGTGTGTGTATGTGTTAAGTGTCTGAGGCTGGATTTGAACTCAGGACCTCCTGACTCCAGGGCTGATGCTCTATTCACTGCACCACCTAACCATCCCTGCAATGTGATCTTAAACAAGCCCCTTTCTCCCCCTTAGCCTCAGGTTCCCTATCTGTACAATTAGGGGATAGAATTAGATAATTGCTAAACTCTTTAAACTGTAAAACTCAGTGTTCTGGGAGAATATTCACTGAGGAGGCTGAGACCTGGAGTGGGGCAGGATCCTCTCTGTGGACAAAGGCCTGCCCTTACTGTGGGGTCAAAAAACAGAGAAGAGTAAGCCTGGGCCCTAGAAAGATACTGCCCTAGATTACCCCCCCCCCAAGCATACATAAAGAGACCTCCCTCACAGAGATCATCCATGAGGACCCAGCCCCAACTGGAGAGACCCCCTACACAGAACCTTCCACACCAGAGCTATCCCCCAAGGCCCCCAACCTATCCCAGAACTCCCTGCTCCCAAGAAACACCCAAGCCACCTCTCACCATTCCCCAAAGGGCAATCCACTCTCCTCCAAGTCCTTCCCCACCCCCAGGCCCAGCCTCCTGCCTGTTCTGGAACTTGTACCTCCCACATGAACTACTCTCTGCCTTCCCTGAAGAGGAAGAACTGGAAGCTGGAGCCTTATGGAGGTTGGGAAAGAAGGAAGGGGCCCCTTACCATCTCTGGCACTCCCTTTTCCAAACGCTTTCCACTGCTATTTGGTTTCCACCCTTCCTCTCCCCCATTCCCACCTCCTTCCGGGAGTCTCACTTGCCCAAGGGGATGGGAAATAATGGGTCCAAGCTTCTTCTCCACCCACTCTCCCACATAGAGTAGGTCCAAATCCTGGAATCTTAGAATATCTGAGGGGGGTAGGGCAGGAAGAAACATTTTAGAGGTCATTTTACAGATGGGGGAACTGAGATCTAGAAAGGGGAAGAGCCAACCAGAGAGACCAGACAAGGTTCCAGATCTCTCGACTGTTCTTTCTCTTACACCCTTTGATGCCCTTCTCCCCTACCTCCTGATGAGCAGAGCTCTCACTCCCTTCCATCTCCCCCATCCCAGCCTCAACCAGAAGTAGTCAGCTCCAGCCCTCAGCAGCCCTGCATTCAGAGGTCTCTGGAGCTGGTGGGGTTCAGAAAGAACAAGCAGCCAAGAGATCAGTCCTTTTCTCTTCATCCTTCCTTCTAAGCGACTTTTGCCCTTGGCCAGTAGGTTTAGCCCTACCATGTGGCTTCCAGCATTAGGAAAGAGACCCCACAGTCTCCCCATCTCTACACTTCCTAAATTATTGCTATCCCAAAGTGAAATGGGGACCTCTTTGAGGGGAGTGGATTCCCCATGACTCAGGTTCTTCATTCAGAGGCTATTAGGACCACTTGTCAAGGAGATTCTTTTCAGCCACAAGAGGTTCTCACTCAATGCCCATTGATGTCCCTTCAAGCAAGGAAAGTTCAGTCCCTTCCCAGAAAAAGGGAAGGATCTACTGGTCTCATTGCTGGGAACAGTGTCCAAGACTCTCAGACCTACTAGTTCCCTTCCCTTCTGCCACCAAATGCCCCCTTGGTAGAGCATCCCTTCCCCTTATCCTTCTGACCAGGTGGATTTGGGACAATAATGGAGGGTGGGGGATTAGGGGCAATGAGAGGTATGGTTCACATTGAAACTTGAATGTGAAAACCTGGGGAAAATCTTGGAGGCAAGAAAATGGATTTCTTGTTCTCAATCTGCTGGGTCTCAGTTTTCCATTCTGTAAAGTGAGAGGTTCTGACATGGTGGTCTCTAAAGGCCCCTTCTAGCTCTAAAATTCTCTGAGTCTGGGATTAAAACTTCCCTTTCCCTCCGGAGACTTCATCTCTATAGCGCCATCCACCTCCAAAATACCCATATACACAGCCACACTACGACCCCACCCCTGCAGACACACACACACACACCCAGAGTAGACACTTATTAAAGTCTTCATGTGGGTTTTAGCCAGACTATGGGGTTTGGGCTCCACCAAGTGGTCATTATGAAGACTACGGGGGACCCAAGTTTCCTAGAGCTCTGGCATCCATCCACTCTGACCACCGAGGACAGTGTGTAGAGGTGTATGTGTTTGCATCTGATGTCCATATATGTATATGGAGCTCTTGTGTGTGCATTGTGTCTTGCACATAGAATCCACACATACATATCAGTGTGGTCCTTTCATGAGTGTGTGTGCGTGTGTGTGTGTATTTGCAAAGTGTAGGATGGGCTAGAAGATGTGCTCCAAGGACATTTTGACATTTTCAGTACTGAGATTTTATATCTATGTTTCTGTGAATTAACATAAAGCCTGAAGAGAGTTGATGGCGGTAGTGGAGGGGAGGACCCTGGAAATGAAGAACTGGAAGGTGGGGTGGGAAGTCTGGGCATCAGCTCCTCTCTGCCCAGCCCCAAGATGCCTGACTGGGTCCAGCTGTCTTCCAATTCCTTCAGGCTCACCCCCGCTTCAGTTCAGGAATGCCAACACTGAAAGGACAGGGCTTCAAGGAGGGGAGGGACAGAGACAGCTGGCATTCTTGAGAAATAATGTTAGAGGCAGCTGGCTGAAGATCTAGGGAAGAGATGGGGGGCAGGTGTCTTCAACAACTTCAGATGCTCTTCCCTCTCCCCTCCCCTCACTGGTGTCCAGTTAGGATACACCTTCCTAGCTATTCTTTCAGTGCATCCTTGATGCCCCCACTCCTACACAAGAGGCTGGCAGGGCAGGCACTATTGTCCCCATTGTTCTGAGTGGGAAAGGGGGGAGAGTAGGGTTTGCCAAGGTCACAGTCAGGGCTATGACTGAACCCAAATTTCCTGACTCCCAACCCAAGGCTCTTTCCCCTGAACAGAACAGACTCTTTCTTCCTTAGGGTGCCTCTTGTCACCTGAGAACCTTTCCTGAACCTCCCCCCTTCCCGCCCATGACTACATCTTTTTTTTAGACACTTCATGGTTTCCAAAGTGCTTACAATGCATTAGTCACTGTCCTTGGTTCCTGTGTGTATCAGAAGTAGGGTACTAGGCTGAGGGAAAGCCTAGGATGGGAAAAATTAGCCCTTTCCCCCACTTACGTTTGGACCTGATCCAATGCAAAGGGCTTTGGGCTGGGAGCCAAGAGCTCTATTTTCTAGTCCATACTCTTCTACTAACTTGGGATGAAACCATTGGCAAATCTTTCTCTTCTCTGGGCCTCAGTTTCCCCCTTACACAAAGAGTAGGTTGGATAAGTGGACGCTCCTGGGTCATAGACTTAGAGCTTGTGTAGCTCAATCTATCTTACAGATGAGCAAAATGAGACCCAACGAGGTTTAGTGAATGTTTACGGTCAAGTGGCTAGTTAAGGAGCAGAGGCAAGATCTGAATGTAGGTCCTCTGACCCCAAAGACAGTGTTCTATCCTTTATAGGATATACTGTGACTCTAAGATGTCCTCCAGGGGAGAAGGGATCCATGAGAGTGAGTATCAGGTCAGAACGTGCAAGAACTAACTTGGACCCAAGCCAAAGCTAAGAGGGCATTTCCTGATGTGGAAGCATAATCAGCTGAAACTTCAAAAGCCAGATTGGTGTGTTAGGTTTGATGCCAAGCTGGATTATTCCATACCTTGTTATTTATCTATCGATATGAAATCAGGTGGCTCAGTGGATAGAGCATGGGCTTGGAGTCAGGAGGAGTTGAGTTCAAATCCAGCCTCAGACATTTCCTAGCTGTGTGACCCTGAGCAAGCAGTTATTTGCCTCAGTTTCCTCATCTATAAAATGAACTGGAGAAGGAAATGGCAAACCACTCCAATATCTTTGCCAAGAAAAGAGAGTTGGACATGACTGAAACAACTGAACAAGAACAAAATAGAATTTTGCGCTTGAATCAGCTGCCTGGACATGCAAGAGAATCACAGATTCAGAGCTAGAAGGCACTTTAGAGGTCACCGAGTCCCACTCCTGAATTTATAGATGAGGTGACAGTTTCAGAGAGTCTGACTGATATGCCTAAGGTCACACAGCTAGGAAATCAACAGAATCAGGATCCTAACCAAAGTGCTCTTAATTCCAAATCCAGCCCACTGCCTCCTAGGTGTAAATGCCAAGAAGGAGAGAGGAGAATGGCCCAGTGTGCAGGCAGGCAGGCAGGGCTACACCAGGATCCCAGGGTTGAAATCCAAAGAGGAAAAATGCCCCTGCTCTCCTGGATGCTGGAGGTGGATGGAAGTGGACAAGGTAAAATCAGGGCTGGGCAGGGAGGGACACAAGGTTTCTCATTTAATCATTGAAGCACAGGGTCAGGGGCTTCACTACCATTTAGTCCAGTCCCCTCATTTTGGAGACAAGGAAGCAGAAGTCAAGAGAGGTTACACTGAATTTGCCCAGGGATAAAGAGGAAAGAAGTGGCAGACGTGCTTCTGGGTTTGGGGGTTATAAATTCACAGCTTTCCAGGACACTAAGAATGGTGTCCTACCCAGCTCAAGGCATTCCCACCTTTTGTTTTCATGATCATGATTCCCTCAACCTCAAACTTCCTCAGGATCTCTCCAAGGCCCTGGTAAGAATGCCAGGGCTCCTGGAAAACCACTTTATTTGCATTATTCCAGGATTCTCACTCATCCAAGGCAGGGCATTCTTCAAGCTTGGGAAAGGAGAGACAGCAGGGATGGGGAAGGGGAAGGAAGGGATCTCAGTGCAATGATAGCTGAAGGGCTAGCTTTGGACTCTGTGGCTCAGTGGTTCCAGCCATTGTAGAGTTCAGAGTGGCAGGCAGCAGTCCCCAAGGGCACAGGCATGGGGAAGAGGTGCCCAAGGCTGGCAGGTACTGCCTGTTGGTTTCTCCATTCTTGGGCAGCACCATGGAGAGTCCACTATCCCACAGTTCCTCTGGCTGGCCTGGCCACTGACCTTGTGCTCATGGGTGTGCCAGGTGCCAGGCCAGATGGGGGAGGGGAGAAAAGCAAGGGAAGGGTGCATGTACACAGCTCCGTCAGAGTCTTGTCTATTCCACCCCCTTCATGAATTCCAAGAACTCTGCCCAGAGAGAAGAAAAAGGAGACTGGATTAGAGAGAGCCAGTCAGGGGAGAAGGCAGGGTGTGATATTATGGCTATAAGATCTTCCCTGCCCACTAAGAGGCTCACCGTGGAGACCATTAAGGGAAGCTTGCTTAGGGGAGGCTTGCTTTCAGGAAGGCTTGCTTTCAGGAAGGCTTTCACACCTTTTGTTAATTTCTAATTAGGCACTGACTCAAGAGGGCTGGGACTCCTGGTTGGGATGGTTCCCTCTTTGAGGCAGAGCCCAGTAGCCCTTGGGTGAGGGAAGTCCATCTTACCATCATAGTCAATCCTGCCATCATTGTTCTTGTCCCCGTCCTTCATGAGCTCCTCAATGTCATCCTCAGTGATAGTCTCCCCGGTGGCCTGAAGCATCATCTTTAGCTCCTCCAAGTCAATGTAACCATCTGCATTCCTGTAGTAAAGGGACAGTGAAGAAGACTTAAAGATGGGCTCCTCTACAGCCACCCTCTCCCCCCTTCCCCAGGGGACCTCACCCACCTCAGCCAGAGGCAGAGAGAGGAAGCCCTGGGCGGCACCAACCATCCTTCAGCCTGGGCAAGCACACTCACTTGTCAAACATTCGGAAGAGGTCGGATAGCTCCTCCTCTGATTTCCCTTTGCTGTCATCCTTCATACATCGAACCATCATGACCAGGAACTCATCAAAATCCACTGTGCCACTGCCTAGGGCATGGGAAGTCAAGGGGAGGCTGTGGTCACTCTGGAAAGATTTCACAGTGGCCCCTTCCTTGGTGACGTGGGAGCCAGAGTTGGGGCTCCCTGAAAATGTCTCTTAGTGGGTAAGAGGTTAAGAGAAGCCTGAATTCCTGAATGCTCAGCCTCAAGGGCTTACAGTTCTATCATGTATGGACTGGCAGGGAACTTAGAGGTCATTTAGTTCACTGCCCCTATTTTCAGTCGGAGAAACTGAGTCCCAGAGAGGGGAATTATATTGCCCACAATCACATTAGTAAATAGAAGAGTCAGGATTTGAATTCAAGTCCTCTGACAACAACTTTCATTTTTACAAATAGAGAAACCCGCCCCTCCAAAAAAAATTAGGAACTGACTCATCTTTACTCAGAGTCAAGGGCAGAACCAGGACCTGACTCCCAGGACTCTTTCCACAATTACTGCTTAATCCACATCATTGACCTTCTTGAGAAAAGAAGGTCTTTCTTGACTCTTGGGTCACTAATTCTAACAACCTCATATCAGGGCCACACAGGAGGATAAAGGTGCTACATAGCCATCAGGGGAGGGTAGAATATGAGGGCAGAAGGTATTCTCAGTACTTTCCAACTATCCCCCCTCCCCTCTCACCCATCAGAGTACTATGGAAGGGAAGTCCTCGTTGTCCTCATAGAACCTTCTCACTTGAAAGGGAGGCCCAGGGGACGGGAGAGGGCCTTACCATCCTCATCCACCTCGTCTATCATTTCCTGCAGCTCCTCCGGAGTGGGGTTCTGGCCCAACATACGCATCACCTTGCCCAGCTCCTTGGTGCTGATGCAGCCATCTTCAGCACCCAAAACGAAGATGTCAAAGGCAGCCTTGAACTCTGCAGTGGGGAGGTGGGAGGGGCAGGGGTGCAAGGGATGGTCCCAGAAAATCACCATATATTCAAACTGGAAAAATCCTCGGGGACAGAGTCCATCAACCTCAATGAGAGGAGGAAACTGAGGCCCAGAGAAGGAAAAGAACTAGCCCACGGTCATCTAGCTAGTAACAGAATAATAGAATTTAGAAGTAGATGTGCCTTTCAAGGATCATTTAGAGTTCATTGGTCCCCAGCTGGTAGACCACAGACCCAAGCTATCTTTCCAGGCTCATTATATACTAACCTACTTCACACACTCTCTGGTCCAGTCAAACTGACCTTTTTGCTATTTCTCACATGGGGCCTTCCTTCTCTCATCGCCATACCATGCCCCATGCCTGGAATGCACGCCCTCCTCACCTCAGAGCTTAGCTCAAATGCTCCCTGAGGTCTTTCCTCAGCAGCAGCTCCCTCCTCCCCCTGTTCCTAGTGCCTTTTCCCCTCAGTCACTTTGTGATTATTGTGTATAGGGCAGCCCCTCCTGGAATAAGGAAGACCTGAGTTCACATCCAGACACTAGCTAGCTGTGTGACCCTGGGCAAGTCACTTCACCTTGTTTGCCTCAGTTTCCTCATCTGTAAAATGAACTGGAGAAGTAAATGGCAAACCACTCCAGTATCTTTGCCAAGAAAACCCCAACTGCAGTCATGAAGAGTCAGATACAACTGAGAGACAAAAATTACTGGGTATACATTTTGTATCTATTTATATGTGTACATATTGTCTTCCTTCCCCAAGAGAATACATCAAACTTGCTGCAGGCAGAGAGGATTTACTAAGGGCCCTCCTTGGTCTTTGGCAAAATAGTTCTTAATAAATGTTTGTTGATTGGATGATTGATTAGGGTAGCTCAGAGTTATTGCAAAGGGTCCCCAGGTGCAAATTCATTACCAGGTCTGTGTGTTATTATTTGCCAAATGTCTCTAATTGCTGTTGTCACTAATCAAATTCAAGTTCATTTAAAAGCATTATGAAGTTTCTCACTTAACAGACCCTGAGAGTCCAATCACTCTATCAGGTGGTGGGGACCAGGGAAGGGGGCCACTCACCATTTTTCTGTTCTTCGGTCAGCTGTTCCACCTGAGGAAATAGGGGAAATGGGAATGAACACAGACCTTCTTACCATGCCCACCCATGGGTCGATCAGGCCTTGCAGAGGGAAGGTCCTTCAACCAAGGTCACCCCTTCTGGCCTGGCCCAGACAGAGGATGAGTAACAATAGTCCTCTGGCCCCCTGCCCTCCCAGCCAGGCCATGTCCTGGTGAAATCCAAGCTATATGCTCCCCACCCCCACCCCTACCCCCACCTGCCTCCTACCACTCGCCAGGCAGCTGCCCGACCTCTTATTGTGGGGACAATAAAACCAGATCCTTTCATACAGCAAAGGCCAGCCTGGTCAGGGGCTGGAGAGAGGGGGAGGTAACTGAGTCTGGCTCCCCCTCCCCCATACCACTCCATCCCATCCCTGAAACCAAACCCTGGGGTAGAGATGGAGACTATTTTTAACAATGGACAAAGCTAAACCTGGTGATTGTTTCCTGAACTAGGGGCTCTGGCATGTGAGGGAGGGCTGTTATCTGCACACTTGTCCCAGTGGCGCCTACAGAGCCAAAATTAGCTCAGAGGCCCCTGGAGCCTTTTATGGACATGGGGTGGAAGGGACTGGCTCCCCTTTCTAGGGCACCCTAAAGACCCTTCTCTCCAGCCTGATATGACCCCAGTAGTTTGCCCAAAGGCAAATCTCAGCAAGGATGGTCACTGGACAGAGGGGAGGGCCTTTAATAGGGCCTAGGCGGCAAGTTCTGAACTCCTCTCCCCTCCCCAGCCCTCTCCCACTGAGTATCCTGTAACCTGGCTGGAGCTGAGATGTACTGAAGGACCTTAGTTGCAGTTTATCCTGGGGCAGGTAAATTGTGAGGGGTCTTTATTGTACCCCCTAAGGAGAGAGAGGAAGAGGGATAGGGAGAGGCCCAGTTTGGGGTTTCCAGAGGAACTGCTTCCAGCTGTACCTAGGAGAGGGCCAGAAGGATGGTTAAGTTTCCCACTCCCATTTCCCCAGCAGAAAGTCATGGGCAGAGCTGGCAATGGCATTTAAGACCCCTGTGTCCTTGGGCCTCTGTCCTTATACCTCCCTATTTGCTAAATCAGGGATACTTTGACTCCCAAGACAATCCTGTCAGGGCAGGGACCTGGGAAATTCCAATTCTTTCAATTCTCTCCCTACTGGCCCTCAGTCCTCATATTTATGGGGTTTTCTCCTGTTCCCCACAATATTCTCCCACTTCTTCTGCTCACCTATAAGCAAAGAGCTATAGAGGAAAGCCCTACCCACCAGCCCAAGGGCCCCCTTGCTTGGAAGCACGCTCATGTTTCTCCTGACCCCTTCACAGTCCCCTCAGCCTATCCCATGCTTATATGGGAGGGAGTCAATGTGAGAGTGAGAAGGAAAAGGAATATATGTAAGAGAGAAGGAATGAGCAGAAGCAACAAAGAAGGAAACAGAGACAGAGAAATAGAGAGTCAAGGGGAAAGAAAAGATGAAAGAAGAGAGAGGAGAAAGACAGAGACAGAAAGAAGAGAGGAGAGAGAGAGAAAAAAACAGAAACAGAGACAGAAAAAAGAGAGAGAGAGGAGAGAAGAGGAGAGGAGAGGAGAGGAGAGGAGAGGAGAGGAGAGGAACATTGTGGCGTTTGTATTCAGACCAGGTCTCTGATGCCAGTTAAAATAATTCAATATTGTAAAAAGGTTGGGCATCTCCTTAGAACTTTTTACATCTTGTCTCTGCCCCTAACCTCCCCCCCACACACACACACTCATCTCTTCTCCCAGACTCTGTTGCTGCTCAGATGCTAAGCTCTCCTCTTTGCCCTCATCACCTTCCAGATTCCTTCTCTTGGCCCCTCTTCACCTTTCTGTCCATTTCATCTCCCTGCTTCTAGGACCTTAAGATTTAGAGCCAGAAGAGACCTTTCAGGTTCTCCAGTCTAACCTCCTCAGATGAAAACTCTGAGACCCAGACAGTTAAGTGACTTGACCAAGGACAGGTCATATGTGTAATTAAATGGCAAAAGTGGGATTTCCAGTATCTTTTCTGGGCCTTCATTTTCTCCCTGCCTCTCATCTCTACCCGATTTCTTGTCTTCCTTCTTTAGCCTCTATTCATCCTTATCATTTCATCTCCTTTCTGGCCCCATCACCTCTTTTCCACCATTACCTCCTTGCCATCTTATCTCTTCCTCAATCCCCACAGTCCTGCCAACACTGGAGACATCTGATATACCCACAGGCAGGAGCCTGTGACATTAACGGGGTCATTACAGGTATAGGAGCTCAGTCCAGCAAAAGGAGATGAGGATGCCCTTGAAGCCTGCTGCTGGGGAGCTCCAGGCCAAAGGCTACATTGGTAGGATCATAAAATTGGAGAGCTAGAAGGGAGCCTTTGAGATCATCTGATTCATCTCTCCTCATTTTACAGAAGAGAAAACCAAGAAGATCTAGAAAGATGAAATGATTTGCCCAAAGGCATACAACTATTAAGTAGCAGAATCCAAATTCAAGCACAGGACCTCAGACTCCAACCCAGTGCTCTCTGTAATACAGCAGTTACCTCTAAGAGCACCTTGGACCTGAATGTCCTGAGGCTGGGCACCAGTAAGTTCATGCTTGCTTATTCTTAGGCACTGCTGTTGGAGCTAATCCCTCACCCCGACCCAACCTATGGGAGTTATCCCAGGGAAAGGGCTTCCTCTGTGTAGTGGACACAAAATCTCCCCATCCAGCTGAACCTCTACCTCTTCCTAGGAAAATCAGCCCTGGAGCCCATTGTCCAGGAGGGCTAAGGATGGGAAATGTGCCCACTGAACAGGTGCCCTCCCCCCAGGTGAAGATGGCACAGCCTTGGGGATGGGATAGGATGAGGGGGCATTGCGGGGGAGGGAAAACCTGGGGCATCTAGAGATGCTAAGGAATCACTCACCGCTGCTTTATAGATATCATCCATAGTGAAATGATGACTGTGGCTCGCCTGTGGGAGAAGGGGAGTGGCAGCTCACATACAGCAGGGTACTTGTGTGAGGCTATTATCCTGCCCTGGGTTATATAGCACCCGGTCTGTCAATCAGCATTCCTCTGTCTCCAGTTAGAAAGGGGGTGGGGAGATGCATGGACCGCTGAAAGCCTTCTGGCCCTGAGGGTGGAGTGGGGGGGGGGGGGCAGGAATAGGACTGTCACCTCTGCCACTGTCCCTTCAGGGGCTTATGAGTCACAGGGAGTTTTATCTAGGTCCTGCCTCATAGGCATCCTGTGTCCAGATATAGGGCAAGGCTAGGGAGAAGGAAGGCGAGGGGGGGGGGGGGGCTTTAGTGGGAAGGGCCCTTCAGTTAACTTTGCTTCTCAACTTGGCTATTTACTGTTTACAACTTTGGACAAGTCCCTTCCCACTCTCCAGGCATCTGTTTGTTCCTCAACAAGGAAGGAGATTGGTTGGCTCTTTTCAGCCCTGGATCTATGATCTTCCCTTCCTTGCTCAGAGCATGTACTTAATTCATATTTGTTGTATTGAGATGTGTGTTTGTTGGGGAGGTGTTAATTACATACAGTTCCCTTCCCACATCTCACCTCTGTCCCCCTCACTCTTAGTTAACAAGTCTGACCCATTCACTTTTCCCCTGCCATTGAATAACTCCAGGACCTCTCTATTACTTCCAGAATCTAATACAAAATTTTTTTGTTTTAAAGCCCTTCATAAGTTGGCCTTCCTACCTTTCCAGTCTTCTCCCTTTCTCCCTATCAGAGTACTCTGTACTATGTGATCCATTGTCCCATCAGTGGCCTCATTGCTGCTCCTCATTCGACATTCCCCATCTCCCAACCCCAGGCATCTCACCGGCTGTCTCCCATGCCTGGAATTCTCTTCCCCTTATCAACATTTCTTGGCTTCCCTGGTTTCTTTGTCCTGCCCCAAATCCCACTTTCTGCAAAGTCTCTCCTAGTTTCCCTTTTGTGAAGGGCTTAGCAGAGCACCTGGAACATTCATAGCAGGCACTGTGTAAATGCTTATTCCTTCCCCCTTCCCCTCTGAGACTACCTCCAATTTAACCTGTATATCTTTGTTTGCACCTAGTTATTTACTTGTTGTTTCCCTTTTTAGACTGGGAGTCCATTGATAGCATGCACTGTGTTTGCCTTTCCTTGCATCCCCAGTTTAACACAGTGCCAAGCACACAGTAGGCAATTAATAAGTGCTTGCTTGACTTTTTAGATCTCCGGAGTTCATTCTCACAACAAACATTTGCAATGTGTCTCTTGGGTACAGGACACTGTCAGGGCACGATGACAAAACAGTCCCTGCCCTCAAGGAGTATACGTTATACTGTGGGAGGGAGGGGGGAGGAGGATATGTACACAGAGAAATAAAAACAGAGTACATTCAAAGGAATAGGGGCCAGGAGCTGGGATTTCTACATCACTGTCTTCCCCGGGCTGCCCATCTGCCCATATACTCAGTGGGACTGGGGGGGGGGGGGGGGGGGGGGGGGGAAGGAAGAGGAAGTGGTGGGGAGGGAAAGAGGAGGTTGAAAAACGGCTGCAGTTTGGTTAAAGGCACAACCACCCTCTTAGGCACCGTCACCAAGGTTCCTAACCTCAGAGTCATCTAGGACTCTTCTCTCCCTCACTCTGGTCCTATCAGTTGCCAGACCCTTTCATTCCTTCATTCTCATACTTGCCACCCTAGTTCAGACCCTTATACCTTCTTGGCTATTGTACTAGCCTCTTAATGGGTCTCTTCTGCTTTCAGACTCTCTCCTTCTTCAATCCATCCTCCATACAGCAGCCAGAATAATTTTCCTAAGGTACAGAGATCATTATACTCCTTTGGCCAAATACCTTCATTGGTTCCCTAGTGCCCATAGGCTATAAATTCCTTAGCCTGGCATTTAAAGCCATCTTCAATATGACTCCCACTCACCCTGAAATCTGATACTTCATGCCACCTGCCTCTATGTATTCGAACAAGTCATTCTCCATGCCTGGAATGCACTTCCTTGGGCAAATAAATCAATGAATTCCTCTGGGCTTACCAGCTATGGGTCTACAATCATCACATCTCTGCCTCTCAGAATCCTTGCCTTCCTCCAAGGCTCAGCGTCAGTACCACTTGATGACTCCTATGATCTACCCCTCCCCTCCACTCATTAATATCCTTTTTCTCCTTCTTTTTCCTTATGCTACCCTTCCATACCCATTGTATACCCCTCAGCAGAATGTAAGCTCCTATTTCATTTCTCTTTTTATGCCTAGCTCCAGTACTGTGCCTGGAACATAGGAAGCAACCCTATGAAAACATGCTCCAAATCACTAGCAGTTAGAGGAATGTAAATTAAAATAACTTCAAGATTTTACTTGTTGTTTAGTCATTTCAGTCAAGCCTGACTCGTCAAGATCCCTTTTTGGGATTTTTCTTGGCAAGAGATACTAGTTTGACATTTCCTTCTTCAGTTCATTTTACAGATGAAGAAACGGAGACACACAGGATTAGATGACTTGCCCAAAGTCACACAGCTTTGTGAAATCTGAGGTCAGATTTCAACTCAGGTCTTCTAGGCCTGGCACTCTACCCACTGCACCACCTAGCTGCCTCCATACAATTTCACTTAGAAACGGCAAAAATGACAAAGAAGGTTAGGAACCTTGGTGACTAAGAGAATGGTTGTGCCTTTAACCAAATTGCAGCCTGTTTTGAGCCTCCCCTCTCCCTCTTTCTCCCCACTGACTGCACAGACAAACCTGTGCTTGGCCAAGCTGGGGGGAAACAGTGATGTAGAAATCCTAGCTCCTGCCCCCCACTCATTGGTCTGTGCTCTAACTCCTAAAGTCACACAGTATTCCTTTGGATTGAATTAGGACACTTAATATCAGTGTTAGAGTAGCTGTGTGAAGACTGGCACACTAATGCACTCTTGGTAGAACTATGAAATGGTCCAACTATTCTTTTTTCAAATTCAATTTGCAATTTTGATTTTGCAACAAAAGAATGTGAACTATTCATATCCTTTGAGTCACTGGTAGGCATAGAGCCCCAAAGAGGCTAAAGAACAAAGGTCCAATATATACAGCAGAGTGCTAGTAAATGTTTAAATGCCATCTGGGATGGGAAGGGAGGAGAATGGGGCATATGCAAGATACTTTTAAATTTAATGCATTTTGCTTTAAACATCTATTTTTAGCATTCTTTTTTAATTTTGGGTTCCAAATTCTCTCCCTCCCTTGTACTCCCTTCCCCACTTAGAAGGCAAACAATATGATGTCAATTATACATATGGAATCATGCAAAACACATTTGTATATTAGTCATGTTGCAAAAAAAAGGTGAGAAAATTAGATTTCGATTTGAACCCAGAGTTCATCAGTGCTCTCTCTGTTGGTGGAGAGCATTTTTTCATCATGAGTCCTTTGGAACTGTCTTGGATCATTGTATTGATCAGAGCAACCACATCTTTCACAGGTGATCATCATCACAACATTGCTATTACTGTGCACAATGATCTTCTGGTTCTCACTTTACTTTGTATCAGTTCATATAGGTCTTGCCATGTTTTTCTGAAACCACCCAACTCATCATTTCTTATAGTACATACTAATTTATCATGGTCATATGCCATAACTTATTCAGTCATTCCCTAATTGATGAGCATCCCCTCAATTTTTAATTCTTTGCCACCAAGAAAAGAGCTGCTATAAATATTTTTATACATATAGGTCCATTTCCTTTTTTGTTTAGGTACAGACCTAGTAGCAATATTTCTGGATCAAAGAGTTTGTACAGTTTTATAGCCCTTTGGGCAGTTTCAGATTTTTTTTCCAAAATGGTTGCACATCTCTTTTATGGGAGAAAAACTTCCCCCTTCTACTTCTCCCCCCTTTTCCCAGTGTATCACTTTTTCTCATCCCCCCGCCCTTTTTTTGGAGATCATTCCAACGTAATTGACTCACACCCCTCCCTTCTGTCTACACAGATTCCTTCTAACTGCCCCTATAATAATAAACTTGTTAGAAGTTACATGTCTCATCTTCCCATATAGGAATGTAAACAGTTTAACTTGGAGTCCCTCATAATTACTCTTATGTAATTACCTTTTGATGTTTTTCTTAAGTTTTGTGTTTGAATGTCAAATTTTCTATTCAGCTCTGGTCTTTTTCATCAGGAATGCTTTAGACGTTCTCTATTTTATTAAATATCCATTCTTCCTCTGAAGGATTATACTTACTTTTGTTGGGTAGGTTATTCTTGGTTGTAATCCTAACTCCTAGGCCTTCTGGGATATCATAGTCTAAGCTCTCCACCCCTTTAACATGGTAGCTGCTAAATCTTGTGTGATCCTGACTATGGCTCCATGATAATCAAATTCTTTCTGGCTGCTTGCAATATTTTCTCTTTGGGAGCTCTGGAATTTGGCTATAATATTCCTGGGAGTTTTCATTTTGGGATTTCTCAGGTGATAGGTGGAGTCTTTCCATTTCTATTTTACCCACTGGATTTAAGCTATCAGGCCAGTTTTCCTTGATAATTTCTTGAAATATGATGTTTAGGCTCTTTTTATCACGCTTTTTTTTGGTAGTCCAATAATTCTTAAATAATCTCTCCTCAATTTATTTTCCAAGTCACTTTTTCCAAGTGAAGTATTTCATATTTTCTTCTATATTTTTTCATTCTTTTGACCTTGTTTTATTGTTTCTTGATGTCTCATGGAGTCATTAGATTCCACTTGCCCAATTCTAACTTTTAAAGAATTGATTTCTCCAGTGACCTTTCCCATCACTTTTTCTATTCAACCAATTTTGCTCTTTAAGTTCTTTTCTTCAATGAATTTTTGTGCCTCTTTTAACATTATGTTAATTCTCCTTTCATAATTTTCTTGCATCTCATTTCTTTTCTCATTTTTTCCTTTTCCACTTTTCTCTCTAACTCTTCTAGGAATTTTTGTTGGGCTTGTGTCCAATTAGTATTTTTCCTTGAGGCTTCCTTGCAGAAATTTTTGTGTTATCTTCTGAGTTTGTACCATGGCTTTCTCTGCCACAATCGTGGCTTTTTATGGTCAAGCTCTCTTCTTCTTCTGCTGTTTGTTTATTTCCCCAGCACATTTCTTGACTTTGAACTTTATGTTAAAATTAGGCTCTGTTCATTTTCTGGTGGGGAGGCCCTGTGCCAAGTTTCAGGCTTTTTGTGCTGTTATCAGAACTAGTTCTAGGGGTGTGCAAGTTTTTGGTGCTTCTAAGGTGATGTGACCCAGGGAGAGGTATGGTCACTGCTCTCCTGGCCTGACCTCTGGTCTTTACCCAGGAATGGCCCCTGCTTCCCCTGAAGTTCCAAGCCCTCTCTACTTGGAAATGTGACCAGTTGCCCTGTAGTTGCATATCTACTCCCCTCTCTGCAACAAGGGCTCCCTTATGAATAACTACCAGTGCTCTACTCCGCCTTAGAACTGTGACCCAGAACTGCATATAGGTAATAAAGTTGTCAATTAGTGCCAACTGTGTCCAGTGCTGACAATGGGTCCAAGGTAATCTTTCTGACCAGTTGTCCAACCCGTTTACATGTCTTGATTGGGAGTTTCTGAGGTTGCTGCTGGTACTGCCCCCATGTGCCTGTGTTCAGGACAGGCCTCCACTCAGGAGTCACTCAGACCTCTCCTGCCAACCTCTTAGATTTTCTTAGGTCAGAAAAATTTCTCATCCCGACCTTTTGTTGGCTGTTCTACTCTAAAATATGATTTGAGGCATTAAAGTTATTTGGAGGGGAATGTTGAGAGAGTTCAGCAAGATTGCTGCCTCTAATCTGCCATCTTGACTCTGCTCTAATCTATATTTTTAGCACATTTTAAAGTCTAGATAATCAAGGAAACAATAAATTAAGTCCTGATTTATGGTGGTTGCCTATTTCTGATGTGTACATGCACAACACCGAAAATTTAACAATCTGAAACAAAGTCTGACTAACTGAAAAACCAATGGAGTTCCTGAGTAAGATCTCATTCTTTCATGGCAGAAAGGTGGGGGACTTCTAGGCCAGAATAGTGTATACACTGTCAGACACAATGTCTGTATATCATTTTTTGCTTGTCTTCCTTTTGTCATAAGGGAAAGAAATATGGTAAAATAACTGTGACAGAAACACCAAGTGTATTATTATTTTTTCTTTCTTCCTTTCTAGTTTTTCCTTCTTTCTTTTGCAGGCCAAGGACCTTTTCTCAAAGAGCTTACAAGTGTGAGGAAAAAAGAGAAGGCCAAGTCTCTAGGGGAGTGGCTAGAAATGGTCAAGGGATAACTATAATGTGAGGCAGAATGTGATAGATGAATAAAAAGAAGTACAGACATTCTTCTCTAGGGATTTAAAGGAAGATCACTACCAGCCTTTAGGGAAGAAGCCTTCATAGAGGAGGCAGTACTTAAGCTGGGCTTTGAAGGATGGGTAAGAATTGACTGGTTCAAAGGACACTCCTCATGGATCAAAGTCAGAGAGAGGCAGAAGTCAGTAAGGAGAAGAGCAGGAAAGAGTAAGTAACTGGAGGCTAAGAAGATCTGTTAGGAACAGCGGTAGGTGGCAAGGCCTTAAATTCCATGTTAAGAAGTCTGGACTTTCAGCTTGCCTTTTTTGTGACAGTCATGCTGTAAGTTTTGAATTATTAGCTACAATTACATTTTAGGATTAAATGTCACCTGAATTTTAGACTATTAGTTATCTGAATTTTCTCTATTTCCATCAGTCAGTCAGTGAACAAGTTTTTATTAAGTGCTTATTATGTGGCAGGCTAAGCATAAATAAGCACACATACCCACATACAGAGGCACTGTCATTACCCCCACTTTATAAGGAGGAAACTGAAGCTTCAGGAACGTAAAATGACTGGCCCAGGGTCCTTCGTAGCATGCAAACATTTGAGGTGGGGTACGTCGAGCCAACGGGGAGCATGCCTGGCTTTGGCAGTCAGGATCCCCTGGTACAAGTCTTACCTCTTCTACTTTTACTCAGTTTAGGACTGGTCACATCCCAGGATCCCAGAGTTGGAAGGGGCTTCAAAGGCCAACTAATCTTAGCCCAACTCCTCCATTTTGCAAGGGAGGAAACTGACACCTAGGGAGGTTAAGCATTTTGCCTAAGGTCACATGGGCAGAGCAAACATCAGAGGCAGTACCAGAGCCCAGTGTCTTCTGACTTTCAGGTTCACACTCTTTCCACAGTATCACAGTGCCTCTTGATTAACCAGAGGCAGTGGAATTCTTCGTTGCCCCCTTTGGGGTTTTCTTGGCAAGAATACTGGAGTGGTTTGCCATTTCCTTCTCCAGCTCATTTTATAGATGAGTAAACTAAAGCAACCAGGGTTGAGTGACTTATCCAGAGTCACACAGTTATCAGTGTCTGAGGCTACTCTATCCTGTTGCACCACCTGGATGCTCTCCCTGGCATGTAGCAAGTGCTTATGCAGGAAATGGCAAACCATTCCAGTATCTTGCGGGAACAAATCTACTTGCCCTATCTCTCTCCCTGGGTTGTTGTAAGAGGGAGAGCCTTTAAAACCTCAAAGTGCTATAGAAAAATGAGTTGTTCTGAATAAGGAAGATAAAATAAAAGTAGTTTTTTAGGTTTAGAGGTATTAAAAAGGTCTTTTTTTTTAATGCCCCTTAGGAACTCTCCCCCAGAGTGCTTTGGAAGACGAGCATCTGGGCAACTCTTGCGCTTCACAGCCCCTGCCAGACTTGCTGTGATTCTAATTTGCTTCCTCTCATCATACCTCAGTTTCCCCAACTGTAAAATGCGCTGAAATTTCTGGTTTGGAAGGCATGAATTAAAGGCGGTAATAAATAAGTTGGTGGCTGCTCTGGGAGGCAGGGGGAGGAAGGGAGAAACGGCATTGAGACGTTAATAGAAAAACCTTTTAACCTGCTACTTGTTTGGTCAAACCTTCAAGTAAGCGCACGCAGAGTCACGGTGCGCATGCGGGACGGGGGGGAGGGGGAGGGCTCCACCACGGCCCCGCCCCTTCGCGTGCGCGTCCAGTAGCCGGCGATAAGGTTGGGCGGGGCCTCCTCCGCGAGCCGGATGCAAACAAATATGGCGGCGGAAGCCGCGGCCGGAGCCGGGTTGCAGGCCCGGGGTGGCGGCGGCGGCCTCTGTGGACTCCAGGGCTGCGGTGGGGGCCGGACTGGGGGCTGCGGCAGGGTCGCCGGGAGGGGGCGGCGTCAGTGACCCCTCCGCAGGCGGGCTTCGCGGGCCATGGCGGCGGCCGCCAGGGGCTTCGGGCCCGAGGAGGAGGAGGCCGAGCCAGCCAAGGAGGCGCGAATCCCGGGTTCCGAGCTGGTGGAGAACTACACGGTGAGGAGCGGTGGAGGGCTGGGCATCCGATCATCCTGAAGGTCAGGCGGGCGTCGAGAAGGGCGAAAACCGGGCCCTGCCCCCCTCCCCCCCGGGCAGCTCCCCGTCATCGGAGCCAATCGCTAGGAGGGCCTTAGCAGCGGGGGCGGGCAGGGGGACCCGGAAGGAGCCGAAGAGGACCCTTGGAGGGGGCCCCTGGGACGCGCATGCGCTTCGGGGGGCGGGGAGGGTGGAGAAAAGGGGGCGGATGTTAATCTTGTTCATTTCTTGGTGCTGGGAGGGGGAGGGGGAAGGGGAAATGATGAAAAACTACCTTGGGGAGAATCCTAGGGTGGTGGGGTAGGGCTTTAGAGGAAATGGCTCCTCTGGCGCTGGGGGAGAGTGGTGTTGTCAAGCATTTATTAAGCAGCTGTGTACCAGGTACTGAGCCCTGGAGGATGCAAGAAAGGCAAAAGACGACCCTGCTTTCTTGGAACTCACTGTCTAATGGGGGCAGAGGGAACAGGGAACGAGACTAATGCAAGTGTGCACGGACCAAATCTAGGCGGGACAGGGTGGGGCTATCCACGGGGAACGGCTTTTAGGCTGTCTGGGAAAATTGTTCTGGAACAAAGTAAGGTGTGCCCCTCACCTTCACCCCTAGCAACAGTGAGGTGAAAACCCTAGGTGAGAGACTGGGTTTTCCACTGCCTTGAAATCACTTCTATGGGCCTAATGATTTGGGGTTGTCACCACCCTGGTTTCCTGACTCATTCATTGGATGATAGAGGGGACAAGCAAATGGAGCTTAGGCTATAAGATTTTTCTAAGTCTCATTCTTTAAAATCCTCCAACTCCTGGCCTCCAGTTCTAAGCCTTTGGGAATATTTTATCCTGAGGGGCATTAATTCCTGGCCTCTCCTCCCTCTCAGGTTGCTTTAAACTTATTTTCTTTTAAAAAACCGAGGAAGAGGTCTGAAAGGTTCTAATGTGATTTTGAAGTATGGTAGGTAGCAGCTTATTTTCTCTGTTGCAAGAAGGGCAGCTAGGTGTCACAGTGAATAGAGCACAGACCCTGGAATCAGGAGGACTTAAGTTCAAATCTGGCCTCAGACACTTAACACTTACTGTGTGACCTTGGGCAAGTCAACTTAACTCCAATTGTCCTGCCTTTCCCCCTCCAAAAAGACAAAAAGAAAAAAAAGAGAATACTTAAAATTCATCTGAACTGCTTAGGGGAGCCACCTGGTGGGGCCTGTAGAGTTATCAGAGCTTAAAGATTTGAGCTGATAAGCTCCTTTACTGGCTCCTGGATGAATCATGAAACATCAGTCAACTGCCATCTATGCAATACTGTGCTATAATGGGTGAGGGATACAAAGGAAGGCAAAAACTGCCCCTTCCCTCAAGGAACTCATGTTCTAAAGCAATCTCTAAAATGTTTAACTTGCTTTTCTATTTGTAAAATAGATCATAGGGTCCTTGTTTTGGACCTGGAATACCCCTAGAGCCTATCTAGACCAACCTCCTTTTACAGTTGAGGAAACAAGTGCAGAGAGGTTAGCAATGACTGTTAACTGCTTTTTGGTTGGTTACACAGGGTATGTGACTGAGACAGGATTTGACCTCAGTCTTCTTACTCCAGAACCAGTGCTAGAAATTTGACTTAATTGTGTATGACAAGTAGTTTCCCACGTTTGACAGCTCAGTTTTAAATCACTCTGAAGGCATTGTTCAGTTTTACTTGAAAAATTTCCCCAGTGGTCTTGGTTTTATCAAGTAATACTTGTAGGCAACTTCAGTTGGGTCTTTACAGCAAAGACCCTAGACATCAGTATACTGTAGATCAAGCTTCTTGCTTGTATGCCAGAAGTTGTGGAGCAAAGACAACAGTCTTCAATGGATGTTATTTAGAGTAGGTATGGATTGAACCATACAAAATCTAGATCAGTTGCAACCTGATTCAGTCCTGTTATGTAGAGACTTTTCTGAAGAGGACTGATGTTCAAACCAGAGCTTTGGCGTTTGTGTTGAGCTTACATATTAAGCTTGCCACACTGTCCCTAAAAGCAGAATGTTAGACCTTGGTCCTCTTAGGGAAGGAAACATTAACTAATTGCTTGCCTTTGCTACCCTTACCTAATCTGCCACTGACAGAATCCTGCTGTGACCTCTCTTCTGTCTGCAGAAGATCCTTTAAATATTACTTTACCCATAATGTCCTTATAGCAGCGAAAGTTACAGGTATCGATGTGTGAGAATAAGAGCTAACATTTATAACACTATTGGCTCCACTAGACAAGACAGATTTTATTAAATCTTGATTCCAGTCCCAACATTAAAAGAAAAATTTTTCCAGACTTGCTGTGATGCAAGAATAAGCTTGCAGTGTCATACCTTTTCTCTAGGGCTCAGTTTCTTCATGGGTCTGATTTTAAAACACTTTACCTAGGTTATTTTATCAGATCATCCCATTCCTGTGTAGTAGGAAGGAAACAGGCATTTATTGAGGTTCTACTATATGCCAAATACTTTACAGATATTGAATTTGAACCTCTTGACAACCCCAAACAATAGATGCTGTTATAATTCCCATTTTACAATTGAGGAAGCTAAGGCAGGTAGAATTTAAGTGACTTGCCTAGGGTCACACACCTAAGCTGTATCTGAGGCTGAAATTTGAGTTCAACTCTTCTTGACTCTAGGCTCAGCTCTCTATCCCTTGCTCCCTTAGCTGCCTCTAAATGAGGGGTTTGAACTAGAGCTCTTAGACTTGTATTGCCAATGCAATATTTATAGTGCCCATGAACACCGATAAAGACCGTGACTATAAATATCTCATGACGCTCAGTTGCAAAATATAACAAACTCTCTATGTAGAGGACAGAACTGAAGCATTTATTTAGACACCAAAAAAATGAATCCCCAAACCAGTAAGCTAATTCCATCATAGTATCAAAGATATTAAGAAGCCATAATAATGCCAAGAGCCACAGCATCCTTTAGCCTTCCCACAAATCAATATTAGATCAATATCTACTCATGAGCTTATCTGACTTCTTCCTTGAATTTCTTCTCTCTCCCACCATCTCTTTGGCTCTGCCCAGCTTCTTGTGGGCTCTGCTTCCCTTCAGCAAACTCCTCACACCACAGGCTCCACGTGACTATATTTAGCCTATTAGATTTACTTTCAGAGCAGGGAAGGTCTTCAAATTCCCCCCTAGGGCCACTAAGAGGTAGGGAAGATCTTCAGACTCCCATTCCCATTACAAGACTATATTACATTGAACTTTAATAATCCTAATAGCTAATATTTACACAGAACCTTAAGGCTTATAAAGTACTTTGCAAAATTCTCATTTGGGCCTGACAACAAACAGTTTTTGAAAAATACTTAGAAAACTACTACAGGTAGTTTATCATCTCTTTTTCACTGAGGAGAGGAACCTGAGGCTTAGAGATTGGCTTTTCCATGGCTACATAGCTAGTGTTAGAGATAGAATTTGAGTTTAGATCCCACCCAACGTTTGAGTCTAGTATTTTTTCCATTATACCAAGCTGCTTCCCTAATTGCATCAAGAAGGAAAACCAGTATGAAGAAATGCAACATTCCAGTTGAGAAGAATATTGACCAGGCCTACTCCCTTTTGCCAAGTGTTATTTTTTAAGTAAACTTATTTATTCTTAGCATTCTTTTTTTTAAAATTTTGAGTTCTGCATTCTCTCCTCTTGCCCTTCCCCACTCATTGAGAAGGCAAGCAGATTATATCAATATCAATTATACATGTGAATCATGCAGAACATTTCCATGTTAAACGTGTTGTAAAAAGAAAAACCAAGAAAGTGAGAAAAAAGTAAGTTTCACTCCGCCCTCAGAGTTCATCAGTTCTCTAGCTGGAGTTAGATAGCATTTTTCATCATGAATCCTTCAAAATCGTGTTGGGTCATTGTCTTGATCAGAGTAACTAAATCTCACAGTTGGTCATTGTTGCAGTATTGCTGTTACTGTGTACAGTTTTGTCCTAGTTCTGGTCACTTGACTTTGCATCTTTGTATAAGTCTTTCCAGGTTTTTCTGAAACCATCCTGTTTGTCATTTCTTATAGCACAATAGTATTTTATCACAGCTTGTTTAGCTATTCCCCAATAGATGGGCATCCCTTCAATTTTCAGTTCTTTGCTACCAGAGAAAGCACTGCTATAAATATTTTTGTGCAAGTAAGTCCTTTTCCTTTTTCTGTGATCTCTTTGAGATACAGACCTAATAGTGGTATTTCTGGGTCAAAGGGTATACAGAGATTGATAGCCCTTTGGGTATAGTTCCAAATTGTTCTCCAGAATGGATGGACCAGTTTGCCAACTCCACCAACAGTGTTATTAGTGTCCCAGTTTTTCCACATCCCCTTCAGAATTTGTCATTTCCTTTACTATCATGCTAGCCAATCTGATAGATGTAAAGTGGTACCAATTTCTAGTTAGTCTTAAAGAATGCAATGAAATCAGTATTATGCTTTGAAATTCTCTGGTAGGCAAATGACTGGTGTAAAACTAAAAGGCGTAATTGCTGTTTTTAAAAGAGATAAGTGATAAGACTAGAAAGATAGGTTGAGGGGAGGGTATAGAGAGCCTTTAATCCCAGACTCAGAACTTGGACTTTATGGTGCAAGTAGCAGAGGGCCATTGAAGATATTTTGGCTAGATGGTAATGTGACATGATTAGAGCTGGGCTTTAGGAAAGTTATGCTTGCTTATGTGTTAGATGAATTGGTTTGAGTCAGAGTGAGTCCTTGTAGGTCTGATTCATGAGAAAGCCTCTAAATGTGATATTTGTTTTCAGGGACTAGGGAACTGCCCAAGGCATATGTACAATATTCAGTTGTGGGTTGTGGAATCAAGGTGACAAGCATTTATTAAGCACTATGTGTTAGTCACTGTGCTAAGACCTAGAGATACAAATAAAAGCAGTCTCTCCCCTCAAGGAACTTACCCTCTAATAGGTAAGACTACATATAAAAGGAGCTGAAAAGGAATGGAGACGTAGTCACCTTGAGACCATGGTGGTGAAGTCTGGAGAATAAAATTTAGCTGATCTGGGCCCTTTCTCACAGTGGAGAATGAAATATTGTTCAACTCCATAGTTTTCCCTAACTAAGCCTCCTTGTCTTTTCTTGTAACATAGACCTGGTTTTCACAACTCTGTTGTTACTCTATTTTAGAAAAGCAGAATAAATAAAATGTATATGTCTTTATAATGTTATATATCTATGTTGTATGTATGCATTTGATACTTCTATGTGTATATACATATAAATGCGTGTGTGTGTGTGTGTGAGAGAGATGTGAAATTCAATAATGGATAGAGGTAGAAAAGCAAACTATTCAGAAGCCATGTAACAGGGGCAGAGATCTAGGTAGGTGTGCCTAGGCTATAAGTCACTTAGTCCTTGTTTGGTCTTGTCACTCTGTTCTATGGAATTGTCATCTCTCGGAGGGATTGTTGAATGTTATACCTGTTTCTCTGACCTGGATTTGGCAGAGGGATTTTTCTTTCATGTTACTGTTGATTTCCTTTTTAGGTCTATATAATCCAGGTTACTGTTGGCAGCCATCAATGGACAGTCAAACATCGTTACAGTGACTTCCATGATCTACATGAAAAGGTAACATCTCTAGAAGGTGATAGCTTTGTTTTCTTGGATTGTACACTATTTGAGCAAATTTTTCATTGTGCTGTTTTGTGAGGGAAAAAACATGTTAAAAAGTCTAGAGTTTATTTCTCTTTTTTTTTTTTTAACTAAAAGCAATGTACATTAATATTATTAAAGAAAAGTTACAATTAGCTGACTCCCTAAATGTTGATCTCGGGATTTTAAAAAATGCTTTAGTGCTTTGAAATTTTATGTAGTTCATCCAGAGTGTATATTGACTTTTATTTTGAGTTCTTTACTAGATAATTAACCCTCCAAAACCCCTCCCCCCATGATCTTTATCATTAAAATGGGCTGGACAGAAATAATTTGGAGGATTTGAACTTTTTGTTCTGGTGTATGTATCTTAGCTACTCAAGTTTTACCCTTTTTTACCTTAGTATCTACTTTTGCCCAGTCCAGTGTCAGATCTTGCTCTAGTTTTCCTTTAGAGAAATCCCTTCAGCTGGGTTACTTTCTGTCTAAATGTTTTAAAGGAAGCACCAGTGCTTCAGTTCAGGTAGTTCTTGGGGGGGTTGGGACTGGGGTTCATGATGTTGCTTTTGTGATTATGCCTAAAGGCTTCCAGATGATGTTCCTACCCTGAAATGTGCTGGTGTTTTTAGTGATTTAGTTTAGGGAATCAGATTTGGGTGCTCTGATTCCCAGAGCCATAGTCCAGTCATTCTGTCCCACAGTTTGGATGAGGGAGTATGAAAGATTAGATGATTGCTTTGCTTCGAGCTTTTTGGCCTCCTTTTTTGAACCAAAACTATTTGATGTTAATCTGGATATGTTCTCTTATAGCTTATTGCTGAAAAGAAGATTGACAAGAACCTACTTCCTCCTAAAAAGATAATTGGAAAAAATTCCAAAAGTCTGGTGGAGAAAAGACAAAAAGATTTGGAAGTCTACTTGCAAACGCTTCTTACAAAGTTCCCTGTTGCTGCTCCTAAAGTGTTGTCACACTTTTTACATTTTCACTTATATGTAAGTTTCTTTCCTATGGGTTTATGGATGAAGGAGAAAAGCATTAAGTGTGAACAGTGTGGGTTGGACTAGATGATCTTTGAGATTCCTTCTACATCTTAAATTCTGTGGTTCTGGGATCTTGTTTACGTGGCATCACTCGATTTAGCAGAGAGGGGTATGCCAAATCTCATATGCTGTGGCTTAACCTGTCTGGTTAGAATGATAAAGCAACATTAACTAAGTCTGATTTTTCAGTGTGGGCAGCAGAGGTTTGTTTATCATATTTGTTTCAAATTAAATAGCTTTATTAAAACCACCCCCTACCACAAAGCATGCTGTGTAATTGAAAATAAGTGCAGATATCCAAGCCAAGAGGACTTCTGAAAGGAGCAGAGATGTATTTTTGAAACTTTTTTTAAATAGCTCACTTGGTTTTGTTAACCTAAAAATTTAAGTGATCCTTTTAATGGGACCAATGCCTGATTGAAAACATTAATGATTCATTGTTGTGGTACTGATTGCCATACTCTAAGGGTCAGAGAGCTCCCAGATGGCCTTGGCTGTACAATGGTTCAGTCTTTACTTCATGCTTAATAGTCAGAATTGAGGAATCATTGTCAGACTCAGCTATTGAGATGGTAAGGGAAGAACATGAATGTTTTTTACAGATGGAGTGGTTTTCATGGAGCTTCTTATACAAATCTAAAGTCTTCTAGAGTCATATAGGCTTTATGTTAAAAAACAATAACCATTGCTTCTCATGTTCACTATTTGGGAAAAAAAGCCAATTGTCATTTCAGTAAATTAAGTGTTTCAGAATCTTAAACAGCCATCCTACACCTCTCATGCTTATGAGGTTTTTTGTTTTAAAATTTTATGCATTTTTCCAATTACATGTAAAAAACATTTTTTTATATTCATTTAAAAAAGTTTTGGAGTTCCAAATAAAGTTAAAAAAAAGTACACTTGGATATGTATTCACACTTCATCAGTTCTTTCCCTGGAGGTAGATAGCATTTTTCATCATGAGTCCTTCAGAATTGTCTTGGATCTTTGTATTGCTAAAAATAGCTAATTCATTCACAATGGTCCATTGTTGCAATATTTATATTACTGTGTACAATGTTCTCCTGCTTCTGCTCACTTCACTTTGTATCAGTTCATATAAGTTTTTACAGATTTTTCTGAAACCATTCTGCTCATTATTTCTTATAGAACAGTAGTATTCCATCACAATCATATACCATGCCTTGTTTAACTATTCCCCAATAGATGGGTACCCCCTCAAATCCAGTTCTTTGCTATCACAGGGCTGCTATATCTGTTTTTGTACAAATGGGTCTTTTTCCTTTTTCTTTGATCTCTTTGGGATACAAACTTAGTAGTAGTATTGCTGGGTCAAAGGGTATGCAGAGTTTAATAGCCTTTTGGATATAGTTCCAAATTGTTCTCCAGAATGGATGGACCAGTTCCCAACTCCATCAACAGTGTCCCAGTTTTTCCACATCCCTTTCCATATTTGTCATTTTCCTTTTCTATAATGTTAGCCAATTTGATAAATGTGAGATGGCACTTCAGAGTTGTTTTAATTTGCATTTCTTCAGTTAATAGTGATTTAGAATTATGAGTTATTTTAAAAGTAATTTAGCCATATACCTTCTTAGTTATAAGTACAGACTATTGTACTTGGTTATAAATACAGACTATTGCAATTTGCCTATATTCTTTTGCTGACAAAACTCATATTTGAGTTTCTTATATTTTTAATATTTGAAAGATGGCAGCATTCAGCAGTTGAAATATACATATGTATATATAGTTATATAAATATATATCGCTTAGTACCAGTACAGCACATTTCTTATTACTCATAGCCTGTGGTTAGCTAGTTTCCTGTTGTGAAATTTTCAGACTTCTTCTTTGAAGGAAGGTGAAGATTATAATTCCCTTATAAAAGTGCTTGACATTCTTTGGTTGCTTATGACATAAAAATTGATCTGGCACTTTAGGGGACAAACCTAAAAGTTATTAAATTGAAGATAATTAAAAATCATTATAATAGACAAAAATAGTTCCTTCTCATTTTGACTCTAGTACTTATAGTGCCAGGCACATAGTAAACACTAAATAAATGCTTGTTGATTGATTGAAGTCTGTATTATAACAATGGATGGAACAAAACTGAGGAAAGCCTATGACTTTGTAATATCAGATAACATGTGTAGTACCCTCCTTGATCTTTTGAGATCTCTCCTTCACTTGCTTTTATCACTGCAAGGTCCTTATGAGAAGAGTGTACATTAACTTGGTCTGGGCCATCCTCTGCTGCTTAAAATGGGTTGAAAACACATTAGAAGCTACCTGTATGAAGCATGGTACTATGAATGCAAAGGTTTCCTATTAACACTTTGCTCTTTGAATGAACCTCCATGGTCAGGCTGCATTGACACCACCTTTGAGATCCCAGGTTCTCCTCCATGCCACAGTGAGGAATGGAACTCTAAGGGAGATCTGACCATGTGTTCCCAGACATTTTTTAAAAATTGTTTTTTAAAAATTCTGAACTTTAAAATAGTATAAAGCATATGCACATACATAATAGGACAAAAAATTATATTGTATGTGAAACCAAAATCTTTGTGTGTGGCTCATTTTACATTTGAAGTATATAATAATAATAATAATAATGCTTTCAAAACTATCCTCCTTGAGTAACCTTTCTGGCCTTCCTTCTGTTCTTTTCTATTTTTTTTAAAAGAACATTCATATAGTGTTTTTAAAGTTTGCAAAACACTTTACATGTTATCTCATTTGAGATCGATAACCTGTGAGGTAGGTGTTGTTATACTGACTTTACAAGAAAGAGGTTAAAATTTTAAATGATTTGCCCATAGTCACTCAGCAAGTAAGTGGCTGAGGCAGGATCTGAATTCAGAACTTCCTGACTCCTAAATTCAGTACTCTATCCACTGTGCCACCAAGCTGCAGAATGACTTAAAAAAATGCCTCAGTAACCCTCTTTGTTCTGTTACCCTAACCCTCTTTGCCCTCCTGTTCTACTTTGCTTTCTCTATTGAGGGGGAAAAAGGGAAAACAAAACTCTCATAATAAATATACAAGGTCAAGCGAAACAAATTCCTAAGTTGATTATGTCTGGAAATTAATATCTCATTCCATATCTTAAGTCCATCAGCCATCAAGAGAGGGGTTAAATAAGCTTCATAATCAGTCCTCTAGAAACGTGTTTAGTAATTGCATTCATCACAGTTCCCCAATTCTCACTGATTTATGTTTCCTTATATGAATTGTCTTCCAGGTTCTGCTCAGTCACTCAGTTACAGTTCCTCTCAAGTTTCTCTGAAATTGAGCATTTCCTCATTTTTTATGGTACAATAGTATTCCATCATATTCATATACCATTATTTGTGCCATATCCCAATACATAGTTATCCCCATTATTTCCAGTTCTTTGTGACTAGAGCAAGAGGTGCTATAAATATTTTTGTATATATAGGGCTTTTTCCTTAGTTTGATTTCTTTGGGAGCCTGTTGAAACTAGTACCTCATACTTGTTTTTAATGCTTGTTAGTAAACACTTGTTCGGTATTTTGTACTAAGAATCAGTTCTTTGGAGACGTTTACTTAATCTGGCCATTGCGTGCCAGCATAACATAGCTAGCATAACTAGAATGTTGTCTTCTGATTGATAGAACTACATGATTGTGAGCAAGAAAACTTGATCCAGCATGTTCGGGAACCCCTGACAGGAAAAAGTCATCAGCCAAATGACTGAACTGGCCCTGAGCGGGTTAATCTTTATAAAGCTGATGACAGGAACAGCTTTTTGCTTACTATATAACAGATAATGAAGTTGGCTTTTCACATCCTGCCTTTATGGATCTCTGTACATATCACTCAGCAGGGATTGTCTCCTTGGTGCCAGACACTGGGCTAGACACAATGACACCCTTGGTGCTCACAAAGAGCAAATCTTTGCACGTTACCTCCCATGTGTTATCCCTGTCTTGTATGTGTCCTGCGATTTACATGTTGTTGCCTCCATTTGAATGTCTTCTCCTTGAGAGCAGGAACTCTTTTTGCCTTTCTTAGCCACTCAGTCATGCTTCTTATCACTTAGCAGGGTGCCTGGCTCATAGTAAACGCTTAGTAAATGTTAACTTGGCTGAGTGACTAGGTTCTCAGGATACAGATGCAGTGAATGAAACAGTACTGATGCTTGGGGAGCTGACATTCTAACCAAGAAGCAACCAAGGACAGAAGATGAACGAAGGGTACTCTGAGAGGGAGGTACTAGCAGTTGAGGGGCTCAGGAAGGGTTTCATGCAGAAGTGGTGCTTGAACTGTGTATGGACAAAAGATGAGGACTCTGTGAGTTGGAGGGTAAGAATACATTTCTAGCTTGGGAGCCAACCATTGAAAAGGTATGCAGATGAGACAGAAGAGTATTAAGTGACAGTGAGAAAGCCAATTTGACTGGATCACAGAGGGACAAAGGGGACAGTGAGGCTGAAAAAATAGTTTGAAACAAGATTGTGAAGGGCTTTCAGTGCTAAACAAAGGAGTTTATTTTCAGTTCCATAGGTAATAGGAAGCCACTAAATTTTATTGTGTAGGAAAGTGAGAGTAACACTTAGGATAACTCACTCTGGTGAAGAATGGACTGAAGTGGGGGAGATTTGGGTCAGGGAGTCTGATTAGGAGGCTGTTAAAATCATCCACATGAGAGGTAAGAAGAGCCTGAACTAAGGTAGTTGTGTGAGTAGAGAAAAAGAAGAGGTTAGGTGCAGGAGAGGTTGTGGAGATAGAAACAGCAAGATTTGGCAGCTGATTGGATATATGTAAGGTGAGAGAGAGTGAGGGTGTCAGAGATAGCAAAAAGGTCACTAACCTGGAAGATGAGAATGATGGTGCCTTTAACAAAAATAGGGAAGTTTGGAAGATGTGTACATTGTAGGGGAGAAAGATACAGATTCTGTTTTGGATGTGTCAATTTTGAGATGTCTCTGAGACATCCACTTTGAAATGTCCAATAGGCAATTGTTGATGTGAGATTGAAACTTAGAGAAGAGACTGGGGCTAGAGATGGGACACTGGGAGTCATCTGTATGGAGATGATCGTTAAACTATGGAATTGAGGTAGAGCCAAGATGACAGAGTAGAAAAAAGAAATACAGCCAATTTCTACCCTAACACTCCTCCAAACAGATCTAGAAAATGTACCAGACTATCTCAAAATTGGGGTGCGCAAATAGAAGTCTATACAAACGGGGAGTGGGTGACACTTGAATCTCACCCTCATCTGAACTGGTCAAAGAGAGAAATATACATATACAGTTGGGCGTAAAAATAATCTCACTCAACAAGGACATAGGATGGGTGGGAAATCTGTGGCTCCTAGGTCCTCAAGTGTGGCGCTTTGACTGAATCCAAATTCACAGAACCAATTCCCTTAATAAAAGGATTTGTTCTGCAAAACTTGGACTTAGTCAAAAGGCCATGCCCAAGGACCTGTTTAATGGGAGGAAAAGAAAAGGAGAGAAAAGAGGGTAAAGCAAACTAAAGAATTAGACCTAAGTAAGCAAAACAAACTCTTAAGAATGTTATATCTATATCTGCCTACCTATATCAGTTTTTTTGTGGTACCAAAGAATTGGAAAATAAGGGGGTGCCTACCAGTAGGACAATGGATAAGAAAGTTGTTGTATATAAATGTGGTAGAATATTAATTAATGTGTGCTATAAGAAATGATGAAGAGGGTGGCTTCAGAGAAAACGGGAAGACCTGTATGAATTGATACAGAGTGAAGTGAGCAGAACCAAGACAACAATTTGTACAATAATAGTATTATAAAAACATACATTTTTTTTTATTTAAATGCTTTATTAACTGCTGATTTACATCATTCGTTTCCGCCAGATTTTGAGTTACAAATTTTCTCCCCGTTTTTCCCCCACCCATCCCCCCAAAACAGCAGTCCCACAGGATATCCCCACCTCCAATCTGCTCTCTCCCATATTTTCTCCCATACCCATTTCAACTTTTCCAGTAGATCTCTATGCCTCAGTGCCTGTATATCTTTTTTCTTAATTACATGTAAAATGGTATTAATAATAGTATATATACACACACACACACACACATATATTTGAATATTTGATTTTAAAACTTTCGATTCCAGATTCATTCCCTTTCCCCCCTGCCACCCACCCCCACTGGGGGGACAAGCAGTTCAGTATAGGTTGTACATGTGTGGTTAATGCAAAACAATAACATAGTAGATGTATTGTAAAAGACTGACTATATTTCCCTCCCTCCTATCCCACCTCACACTTGTTCTATTCTCTACTTTGATCCTGTCCTTTTTCACAAGTGGGTGCTTCCAACTTCCCTCCCCCCCAGCCTGCCCTCCCTTCCATCATCCCCCCCTCACATCCCCTTCCCCCCCCTATTCTCCTGGAGGGTGAGATCCCCTATTTAGTGTGTATTTCCCTCCCTTCTCAAGCCAGATTCAATAGGAATAAGGTTGACCTATTCCCTTTTGCCTTCCTATTCTTCCCCTCCATTGTAACCATTTTCCCTTGCCTCTTCTGTATGAGATAGTTTGCCCCACTCTGTCTCTCCCCATCTCCTCTCATTATATTCCTCTCACCTCTTAATTTCACCTTTTAAGTATCATGCCTTCCTGTTAAATTGGTCCCGTGCCCTCTATATATGTATACCTGTAAACGTATATACACACATTCACATATGTATTCATATGCCTGCATACCCTCATATAAAGACATATATATATTTCTAATCCCTTCAACTACTGAGAAAAGTTTCATAGGTTACAATTATTGTTTTTCCATGTAGGAATGTTAATAGTTCAACTTTGGCCAGGTGGCTCAGTGAGCAAGAGCACCGGCTCCAGTGCCGGGACGACCCGGATCAAATCCGGGCCCAGACACCCAGCACCACACCCAGAAACAACAACTGGCCATGCAACCCCGAACAAGCCACTCAACCCCGATTGTTTAAAAAAAAAAAATAGTTCAACTTTGATAAGTTCCTTATGATTTCTTCTCCCTGTTTACCTTCTCATGCTTCTCTTGCTTCTTGTATCTGAATGTCAAATTTTCTATTCAACTCTGGTTTTTTCAGCAAGAATGCTTGAAAGTCCTGTATTCCACTGAATGACCATATTTTCCCCTGAAACATGCTGGTAGGTGACACTCTTGGTTTTAATCCCAGCTCCCTTGACCTCCGGAATATCACATTCCAGGCCCTTCGATCCCTCAGTGTAGAAGCTGCCAGATCCTGGGTTATCCTGATTGTGTTTCCACAATATTCAAATTGTTTCTTCCTGGCTGCTTTGTAATATTCTCTCCTTAATCTGGGAATTCTGGAACCTGGCTATAATAATTCCTAGGAGTTTTCTTTTTGGGATCTTTTTCAGGAGGTGATCGGTGGATTCTTTCAACCTCTATTTTGCCCTCTGGTTCTAAAACATCAGGGCAGTTTTCTTTGAGAACTTCCTGGAGGATGCTTTCCAGGTTCTTACTTTGGTCATGGCTCTCAGGCAGTCCAATAATTTTTAAATTATCTCTCGTAGATCTATTTTCCAGGTCAGTGGTTTTTCCCATGAGATATTTCACATTGCCTTCTATTCTTTCATTTGTTTGGATCTGTTTAACAGCATCTTGATTTCTCATAAAGTCATTAGCTTCCATTTGCTCCAGTCTAATTCTGAAGCAATGATTCTCCTCAGTGAGCTTTTGAGATTCTTTTTACATCTGGCAAATTCGACTTTTTAAGGCATTCTTCTCCTCATTGCCTTTTTGAGCCTCCTTTGCCATTTGAGTCAGTCTGTTTTTTAAGGTATTATTTTCTTCAGTCAGGCTGTTGACTCTCATTTCATAATTTTCTTGCATTGTTCTCATTTCTCTTCCCAATTTTTCCTCCACTTCTCTTATCTGCTTCTTAAGGTCCTCTATGGCCTGTAACCAGCTTGTATTTTCCTTTGAAGCTTTTGGTGCAGGAGTTCCGACTTCACTGTTTTCCTCCTGTTCCATGCCTTGCTCCTTCTTATCCCCAAAATAGGAGTGTAATGTTGGAATCTTCTGTCTGCTTTGTTTCCTTTGCCTGCTCATTTTGCCACTCAATGATTTGACTTTTGGGCTTTTTGCCACAGTAGGACTCTGCCACCAGACAGGGAAGTTTTCGTCCCAAACGCTGGGGTTTTCTCAGCTGCCGGAGGTATTAGATGGGTGCCCTCTCTGAGGTCGCCACACGCTCTGGCAAGCTGGACACACACCCCAGGACCTCCACCCTAGACTGCAATCCAGATCCAAGCAGGTTAAAGCAAGAGCGATGACCCCTCAGACTGGTGCTTGGTCCCCCTACACTCTGCAGACCAGGAGCTGAAGCCGCCACATGGCGCTGGCAGGCTGTGCTGGCGTCTCAGCGGTTTCTCGCTCCGGGGGTAAAAGCCACGCACTCCCACTTCCTGGGTCCCAAAGTCCAGACTGCACTGGCCTCTCACCTTGTCCTTCGCATCTATGTATTGATAAATCTGGAAATGGCCACAGCTGCTGCTGATCTGGAGTCCCTCTGGCTGGCGGCTGGTCAGGCCTGCCCTGGGGCTAAAGCCTCTGCGTGGTGCTGGGCTCAGCTCCCAGACCGCTGCATTGGCCGATTCCTGCCGGCCTGCCGGGCTGTCCTCAGCGGGAGGTTAGCTTCTCTGTGTCATTTTGTGGGTTCTGCATCTCCAGAGTTTGTTTAGAGTCCCCTTTTTACATGGATTGAGGAGGGTGGAAGCCGGAGCCGCGGGAAGGTCGTGCTTCTACTCCGCCATCTTGGCTCCGCCCCCAAAACAAACAATTTTGAAAGACTTGGGGACTCTGATCAATGTAATGACCAACCACCATTCCAGTGCGCAATGAACTATGCTGCCCACCTCTTGATAAGGAGGTGAGGGTCTCAGAGTGTAGAATGAGACCTTTTTTTTTTTTTTGGACGTAGCCAATGCAGAAATTTGTTTGGCTTGTCTACACACTTTTGGTAATGGGGTTCATTTTTCTTTCTGATTTATGAAGAGAAGATGAGAGGGAGAGAAGGCAGATTTTTGTTGATTGAAAAAAATAAAATTTAATTTCAAAAACAGCTGCAAGGAATGATGCACAGGCAGACAGCCCACAAAGGGGAACCCTGAAGTGGAAGATCCAGTGATACCACCCACCACTAGAGCCATCCCCAGAACAGTGCTGTGATTTCTCCAGATTTAGCAGGTCTCCAGGACAAAGGGCACTCGTTAGCTGTTCACTGTAGGTTTGGTTAATTCCTGTGGTCTTGAGTACAAATCTTATATATTTCTGTTAATTTGTAAATAAAATTATTTTATGTTGTGAGATAGAAATCAACAAGCATTTATTAGGTACCTGCTATGTACTGGGCAATATCCTAAGTGCTTAGGAAACAAAGAAAGGCCAAAAATGATCCCTGCCCTGAAGGAGCCCATAGTCTAATAACTCTGGATGAATAGGATATAAGAGGGAGGATGGGAGGACATTGAATTGCTTGGTGCAAGAGGGTTGAATTAAGATTAACAGCCAAAAGTCAGAGAGAGACTTGATGTAAGGAAATACTTCCCCACGGTGAGGGCTATCCAAAAAAGTGTCTGGATGACCCTTCATAGGGTATTCTCATTCAGAGATCTGGCACTCAGTGGCACCTCAAAAGCTGTATAGTCCAACTCCTCATTTTATAGGGAAGGAAACAGTCGTCCCAGGTAGATTAAGTGACATAATTCAGTTTGAACCAGATGACTTCTTAGTTCCCTTCCAGTTCTGATATTCTGTGATTATCTGTAATGCCCCTGTCAGTTGGATGCTACAAATATTTTAATCCCCATTTTATAGATGAGAAAGCTGGGGCTTAGAGTTTAGGTCACTTGCACAGGTTTATGTGAGCTAGGTCTGAACTCTTGTCTTCTTGATTCCAGGTCTAGTATTCTGCTTACTGTGTTACCTGATTTTCATTCTAAGAGACATGCATTGAGCCGTTATCCATTGTCCAAAGTGATCCATTACAATTGCATTCCTACCAGTGAAAGCTTTATAAGATCTGTAAAAGGCTGCATCTGCATAGTTGTTCTCCACATATCAGCCTCCCATATGCATCTGCATGACCCTGGAAGCTGGAAGCCCTGTTTGTAATGCCCTTCTTCATCCTTTTCAGTGTGCTCACTGTGTACATCAGAGTCGGGTAATAGGTCTCTAATTTAGTAGGGAGAACCATGAGGTCTGATGAAGTTGTGTAGTGAGGTAAGAGGAACACCCCCCATTTGGGGAGTGTGATAGAAATGAAAAGCCAGTAGATGAGATGGAAAATGAGCAGTCCTATGGAGAAGAACCACAAGGGAGTAGTGAGGTGAACATTGGAGGAAGAGAGAGAACTGAGTATGAGAACTGAGAAGGTTATGTAGAGAAGCGGGGGGTGCGTGGGATGAAGGGCACACATAGAGGAGTCGGCCTTGGTGAGGAGAAGGTCTGCTTTATTGTCAGGACCTGGAGAAAAGGAAGAGAGGGTAGGAAGGTGATGTCAGGAGATTTTGAGATGAGAGGGGAAAGAAAATTTTCAATTGAATGGCATCAGAGCCCTCAGCTGGTGGGGAAGGGATAGAAGGGGTGAGAAGCTTGAGACAATAGGTTTGGAAGAGTTTGTGGGATTCAGAGAAAGAACTTGGGAGTCTAAATGCAGACGGAAGCGTACTGTTTGTTCTCCATTTCTTTTGTTGCTTTGTTTCTGCTTTCTCATGGTTCTTCCCGTTGGTTCTAATTTGTCTTTACATCTTGACTAAAGTGAAAATATGTTTAATATGAATGTGTAAGTAGAGCCTATATCATATTGGACACTGTCTTGGGGAGGGGAGAGGAGAGGGAGGCAGAGAAAATTTAAAACTCCAAATCTCATGCAAGTGAATGTTGAAAATTAAAAATAAATTAATTATATTTTTAAAATTTTTTAAAGAAAAGTTTGTGGGGAGTGAAGGAGTCAGGGAAGAATACAAGAATTTTCTTGCTGCAGTGAAGGCCCAATTGAAGTTGGGTAATGTGAACTTCTGTTCCTGATCATTATAATTGTATAACTTAGACTGCTGTTCAGCAGCACTGTGAATTTGATGAGCAGAGGTGAATGGTGGGAGTAGTTGAGGACTGAGACTTGGCAAGTTATGAAGGCTGATGGAATGAGGGCTCAAGGGGTCTGAGAGTAGAGCACAGTTAGAGGTGAACTTGCTGACTCTAGAGTCAAGACTGGAGAGAACAGAGGTAAGTCAGAGCAGAAGTCATTGAAAGTGCTGGGGGGTGGAGGTGTCCAAGAGGGCAAAGCATGGGTGTAGGAGGGGTGAGGGAGAGAGCAGCTGAGGTCAGCTAAAGGAATAGCCTTTTTTATTTAGGAAAGTGGAATGTTTGTGGATGGGATCTGTCTGTGGGGTCCCTATGTGAGGCCAAGGGACAGTAAAAGAGTGCTTGGAATGTAAGGAGACTGAGGGCCTGGGAGATTCAAGAGCTGGAGGAAAGGTCATCATGAATGTGTGAATGTGGAAGTCCGTGAGTCAGGTGCTGAACTGTGGGAGAAAGTGAGGAAGATGGCCTGGGGATTAGAACATGACTACCAGGATAATTCCAGCAGTGTGGACAATTTGGATTCTTGGAACTTCAAAGCCCAAGTTGTTGAGTGATGGGAAGTTTTAAAAAGTATGGAGTGTAGCTGAAGGGCAGTGGTCAGAGGTGGAGTGGGATTGGGGAGGAAGGTGGTAAGATGAGTGGAGATGTGGGTTGGGATGGATTTTTCTTGTATGCCTGGTGATTGATTAATACAGGTTTAGGGGGTGAGTAAAGGTGGAAAACTTTGTGTCTGTTAATATATCTTCTCCCAATAAAAAGTTGGTGTCTTTTTTTAAACTCTGTTGGCTGTCTACAAAATTTGATCTCTTGCTGATAATCATATCTAAATCATGAATGTATTGAGAGGCAAGCATGACATAATAGGGGGCTAGGCCTCAGGGTCCTGCCTTTGAGAAATATTGATTGTGTTACCCTGGGCAAGTCATTTAACCTCTCTCAGCCTCAGTTTCCTTATCTGTAAAATGGGCATAACAATAGCACCTACCTCAAAGGGCTGTTGTAAGAGTCAAGTTAGATAATACAAGTAAATCACTTTGTAAACTTTTAAAACTAACTATATGTGTATCAGTGCTGGCTGTGACTGTTTTGTTTTTGTTATTTCAGGGCCGCCCAGGCCATTGCTTTTAAGAAGGCAGTGTCCATATCTGAAGCTTTTGACACCATCAGAATCTCAGTTCTTAACAAAAAAAAAAATGATCGTCACATGCAAACATTTCCTGTAAAAATAATCAGCTCAAAACAAAACCAAAAAACCCACCCAGACTTGTTCCCAAACTGTTCTTGACCAAAAGTGCTCTAAACATAGAAAATTATGAAGCCTGTGCTCTGGTAGCAGGGTCTCTCATGCTTGCTTTATTTAAGGAAAGGCATTATATTAGTTATGATTACTAAGATTAAATATAAAACTCAAATTATTTGAAATAAAACATTAAAACCTTTGGTTTTCTGGGCAATGGGACATTATTTATTTCTTCTAGAGAGCTCCGTGAAAAGATATTAAAGTTCACTTTGTCTTATGAGAAGCAAAACTTCTTTGTTCAGAAATAGTCTCTTATCTTTGAAAAAAAGTTTTTCCTAATGCTGTCTTCCTAATGTATGACTACTCGAATGTTTATTGTATTGATTCCTCTTAGCATTTCCCTTCTGACTCCTGCGTTTTGACAGCTGTTTCCTAGTCATGAGACTGTTCAGAAATAACTATCTTGGGAAGAATTTTTAGTGTGGCAGATGTCCCGATAGCTTCTCATTGGAGGCTTTTCTGTTTCTCCTCTTCATATGCAAAATTCTTTTCTAGAAGATGATGGCTCTGCCTTTAACTTGAGTCACCCTGATCCAGAGGAAAGAGCCAGGTATCTTGGAATCGTAGACCCTGGGTTCAAATCCATTCTGCCACCTCAGGGACTTTAGGCAAGTCACTTGAGCTTGTTGAGCCGAAGCTTCCTCATTTGTAAAACGGAAGTAGAAAACTAGCAGACCTCCCTTAAAGCTCTAAATCTACAGTCTGTGATCCTTTAACTGGTGTGGAGACTCGACAAGTTACAGTGGCCTCTCTGGGCCCTTATATAGAAAATGGAGGTATATTAGAGAATATCTAAGGTCCCTTTCACTTCTAAAGTCCTATGATATGGCTAGCACCTCTGCTTCTACTGTGGAAAGTAGGAATAATTAATTGTTGCAAGAGATTTTAATACATTAAACCTTAGAGTGAACTTCCATTCAGTGAAGGTTTTAACAAAAACTCATAAGTTAGTGGAAATCAGATTTCTGGCTTACGTGACATGGTAGGATCTGAAGGAGCCCAGATCCCCCACAAATGCCCCAGTAAAGTTATTAAAATATACTAGAAGGAACAGTGATGAAGAAAACCAGATAGGAATAGCATAAGCTCTGTTCGGTCCCTGGCCACACAAAAACCCTGCCAGAGACTTTCAGGGACTCAGAGGGGAGATACACCAGAGCAGGTGGAGGCTACCACCAGAACCCAAGTTGAATCCCTAGGAGACTGAGCCAAAACCCAGGAATTCCTGTACAGGGCAGGGCCTAGTCAGAATCACTGTGTCCGGGAACCTGCAAGGTAGAGCCCACCTCTTCTACAGATGTGGGAGAGAATAAAGATTCGGTCAAGATGCTGATGCTGGGGCTGTGAGTAAAAAAATGCACCAGACTTAATGAAGAAATAGTTGATTGAGAAGAACCCCAAGAGGTAAACCCAACAGGAAAGAATTAACTCTACCATAGGCTCCAGGTAGAGCCTCAGAAGAATGGCGTTGCCACAAGGACTACAGGAGCACCTGGGAGAAGCGAAACAAGATCTGAAAAGTAATATTAAATGAAATGACAGCTATGGAGGAAAGAATGGGAAACATAAACCTATGATATGGACAAGAAATTTTAAAACAAAATCAGATGATTGAAAATGTACAAGTTAGAAAGTTATATGTTAATGTACAAGTAATAAACCATTCTCTTTCTGGAAAGATGTGTAAATAGAACTGATAGCCATGTTTCTGAATTATTTGATTTTCTATTTATGACCCCTGAGGAAACTTGAAAAGCCAGTGGTTCTAAAGTTGCAAGCCAAAGCCTGGTGTATTATATTTGACACATTTCCTTTTGACTATACCTCTGCATTATTTCAAAAATTAATATAAAGAGAAGAATCCCAGCTTTGGGAGGAAATTTTTTTGCTCTCCTTCACTCCTTTAGAAATATTATTAACAATTTTTTAGGCTTGTACTAGTCAGGGAGCAGTGGTTCTTCACTTAGTGCAAATATAGTGAAGTGCTGGGCTTGAAGCCAGGAAAGGCTCTGATAATTACTGTTTTGCAGTGGACAAGTCAGTTAAACTTCTCTGAGCCTCAGTTTCTTATCTGTAAAATGGGAATGCTACTATTGTAGTACCCACCTTACAGGAAAGATTAAATGAGAATGTATTATTGACACTTTAAAGTGGGAGACGTGCATGTTTGCTTGCAAAAGGTATAAAAAAATCTGTCCTGTTGGTCCCCCTGTTCCTCATCCCCCTTCCTGTTACTAACCTTCAGGAACATTGTATTATTTTGCAGTGGTAGGTAACAGCTTCCTTCCTAGGACTGCTTTCTTAGAGTGAAGTAGACTCTGGAGTTACTTGAAGGCTGTGGTTGCTGAATTGTTGCCTTTAGGGGATTTCATTTTTGCTCTTTGTCTTTTAAGCAAATTTTGCAGGTTTATATGCTACAATCTGTCTTAACCTTTATAAACACAACTTTAAGAACTTTGCCTTAATTTTGCTTAATTTTCTATAGTGTAAGAGTTTCAATAGTTTAGGGGGTCTGCAAGTATTCATTTTTCTGCAATTTGGGGAATGTCTAAAGCTGGGTGAATATTAAGTTAACTAAAACTGTTTTAAATATGGTGGGGTCCTCCCTCTTAGCGCCATCATTCCCTTTTTTTTTTCTGCAGGAAATAAATGGCATCACTGCTGCCCTAGCCGAGGAGCTCTTTCACAAAGGTAAGGAAGGACTAGAAAATATTTTAACTAGCCTTCATAGGTAGTGCATTGATCACTTTTCTTTTCTCCTGCATTACTTTTCTTTTACCTCAGACAAGTTTCTGTAAAATAGATCCTCCTCGGCCTCAAATTAACTAGTGGTTAGTGAATATAGACATACATGCCAACTGATAAGGACCCTAGTGACACTAGCTAAAGATTCAGTCTCCATGAAACAAATCATCTCCCCAAAATGTTTGGGCACAGTTTTATCTGTACTTCTGTGGGAGCTATCCCTAACTTTTGACCTTTTATGAGCTCTTATTCCCCCTTCTTTGAAAGACAGCTTACTATAGTGAATGAAGAGCTGGATTGGAAGTCAGAAGGACCCAGGTTTAGGTCCTGACCAACACAGACTGGTGTTTGTGACCATGGGCAACTCTCTGAGAACTATGGGCTAAGGGGAATTAAAAATCAAACTGATTTGCAGAGAGCCAGCCCAGTAGGAGGGGTTTTCTCATCCTTGAATTCCCCTATTAGTGACATCAAAGGTCTGGGATCTCACTATCTGCCCTCCTTTTACCAGAGCTTCAAGTATGCTTCCAAGTTTAATTTGTGCTGTTGGAGGGAAGGAGGGAGAGAGAGAGTGTGTGTGTGTGTGTCCTTTTATGGGGGTCGAGGTGGTGTTCAGAGAAACCGGAGTGGTTTGCCATTTTCTTCTCTCATTTTACAGATGAGGAAACTGAGGCAAACATGATTAAGACTCTTGCCCAAAGTCACACAGTTAGAAAGTGTCTGAGGCCAGATTTGAACTTGGGTACTTCTGACTCCGAGGCCAGTGCTTTATCCACTGCACCATCTAGCAGCCCTCTTCCTGGTGGTGTACAAGTAACAAAACAGGATTCCTTTGTGGATTGTAGGACTTCCTGGGCCTTACTGTGCTTGCCTTTTGTAGCTGTACTTAGAAGGCATCTTTTGACAGCAACTTCCTGAGCCTCCAGTAGGGAATAGAGCATCCAAGCAGCTCAGGTACCACATACTGTGCAGGTGAATTAAAATACTTTTTCTAATGGGAACTAACTTCCTTGTTGTTGATTTTCAGGAGAACAGCTCTTAGTGGCTGGAGAGGTTTTTGCCATTAGGCCTTTGCAGTTATATGCGATCACGCAGCAGCTTCGGCAAGGGAAGCCCACCTGTGCTAATGGAGATGCTCAGACTGACCTGGGCCACATTCTGGACTTCACATGTAGGCTGCGATACCTAAAGGTAACTCACCTGTGTGTGAGTGGTTTGTGTATCTCAGAGGAGTTGGGTAATGCTGTGACTGTTTAAGTAGGTAAAAATTTACTATATTATTTCATGGTAGGGTGGAGATTGTCCATGGGAGATGAACTTTTCTGCATCCTTGAATGTTTTCCTTTTTGTCCGAGCCGTTAAACTTTCTACTGGATGTGCTGAGATGCTTGTGTATTGCCCCTGCTGAGCACCAGGGGGCAGCAGGAGCTCACAGTTGACCGCTGGCCTCCCTTAGCTCAGTTGGCTTATTTTATTTTTATTAAACACACAGACCCTTGTCTAGCTCTTCATTGTAAAATGAACACTTCACAGCAGAGCTCAGCTAAAGCTGGTGTTAGCTTTGTTTGGAAAAGCATGATTCAGTCCTATGCCGTTTGGCAGCTAGCATAAACACTGATGACATGAACATTTGTGGGGGATCCTATGAAGCATCATGCCTAATGAAATTTTTAATTCTAAGGTATCTGGCACAGGAGGACCTTTTGGGACCAGCAACATTCAGGAGCATCTCTTGCCTTTTGATTTGTCAATATTTAAGTCTCTTCATCAGATAGAGGTAAGGTTTCGATCAATATCGTTTTCTGAGAATTATGAAGAAATTTTCTTTATTTTGGTTGTCTTTAACACAACCTAGTTTTTTACATCAAGTAGCAGACCTTAACCAAAAGGTATTTCTTGCTTTCAGGTGACACATACATTTCGTCAGGTGCTTAGCATCTTTTTTACTGTTCCCCTTACCCTAGCAGAGAGGTTCTTGAAAGCAAAATGTTTATGTCAGTTAAACAAAGGGAGTATCCACGTGACTCCAGGTGTTCTTTCAGTCATTAGTATGATTAAAAGGGTTTTTGTGCTCAAGTCACGTTTCTGATGGTTGGTGGCACTTTGTTAGCCTGTGACACAGGTGCCCTTACCTTACTATTAAATGTGAGAATGGGAAGGACATCATTGAGTTTTTAGAAAACGTTCACTTGGTGTTAAGTCTGTTGCAGGGGTGACTCGGGTCTTGATTTGGCTTCCTGCCTTGTAGTTCCTTGTATTGTTTATTGTAAAGGAAATTGAATTTGTGAATTATGTTGTCTCTTTAAACAGATAAGTCACTGTGATGCAAAGCATATCAAAGGGCTGATTTCATCCAAACACACCTTAGCAACACTGAGTGTCCGTTTCTCTGCAACCTCAATGAAAGTAAGTTTATGCCCTTTCCTGTCCTGAAAAATCACCAAAGGTCTTCAACGTTAAATTCAGCTTATGCTCCGTGAAAAAGTTGAAGGTCGTGGTCCAAGCAGTTATTATTTACAGCTCTTTTTCATTGGTGATTGAAATAAGTGCCCTTTCCCTGTCTCTGATCTATGCATTTAGTATAGTGGGAAGAATGCTACACTGAGAATTTCAAGGCTCAAACCCTAGTCCGATCCTGCTAATAATTAGTGATATGTATGACCTTGGGCGAGTCACAGCTAGCATCAACTGGTTAATTACTAATGGGCTTTCTTAGCTCTGAAATTCTAGGTTATCATGATCATATTGGTCAGTCTAAGTTAAATTACTTCACTATGGATATTAGTTTAAACTAGTGAGTGGTATTAATAAGATACTTAATGAAATTGTGTAATTTTTCTTTTTAAAGTGAAAGATGTATGTTAATATTTAGTACTAATGCAACTTTAGCTTGAGCCAGATTATTAAAAGTAAATACTACTAGGACTTTTCCTAGTATAATGAAATGTCTTTAAGTAAATTGGATTATAAATGTTGTCATTAGCTTAAATACAGACTTAAATTATGATGTTCATTTCTCATTCTTGGTGGATTTTAAGGGGGGCTCAAGGTGAAACAAATGAGGTCATGGATGTAGAAATTTTTGAAAAAGGATCAAGTACTAGATAAATGAAAAGGATATTGGCTACTAAGGGGACTGTTCTGACTTAGCAGGAGAGGTATTTTAAGTGAATTTAAAAGGTTTCTATTTTTTTTAACTTTGAATCGACTTATTAATCCTTCTCCAGGTATTAAAAAAATGTGCCTTTGCTTATACAGATTTGGGGCATGTGTGAAGAATCTTTAATTGGAGTTATGTACTGAAAACACTGCCTTTGTGTAGTAGGCAGAGGAACACACTGTAAGGAGACCTAAATTCCAACCAGGTCTGCCTGTGTAACTCAAGCAAGTCTCACTGGTTACACTATCTGTAGTAAAGAAGAATTACATTAGATTAGGGGTTCTGAGCCATTGTTGTGTCGTGAAGCCCTCTGACAGTCTGATGAAACCTATGGGCCCCTTCTCAGAATCATGTCTTTAAATGCATGCACGTAGGGTTAAAAAAGAAACCAATTATATTAAAATACAGTTTTCAGAATATTTCAAAAACCAACAACAACCAGAGATATAGATCTCAGGTTAGGATCCTTTAACTAGTTTCTAAGGTCCCTTCCAGCTGTAAGGCTTTGAGTCTAAATTGGGCAGCTATTAGATGATCTCTTTTTGCTTTTCTCCTTTCCTGTCTCAAATCTCAGATCATTACAGAAGAAATTTTGCTTTGTTTTCTGTAAGCATTCGAAAAGATTTCGTGACCTTGCTTTTGTGTATTAAAGATTTTATTCCTCTGTTCCATTGGTTTTAGAGTTTGAATAAAGCCAAATAGTATCATCTTGTCTCCAGATTAGCCTTTGTTTGACTTCTGAAGTCTGAGGGGGAATTGGTGAAGTGTAAACAAAACTTTTATCCTATAATAGTGATGGAGGATTTTTGAGAAGTATTGTCATCCATCTACTGAGTACCTGCTAAAAATTCATGCTACTACTCTAAAAGGTTATGATACCACCAGTCACATGTATAGCAAACTTTAGTCAGTTTGAGCCAGAGGAAGCTGTTGATACATAGCAACAAGGCTCGAAGGATTTCTTTTGTAATGATTTGAGATTTGAGACAGAAAAGAAAAAAAAACAACAGAAAATAAGGCAAGATGGGACAGTCTGATAGTTGTTCATGTATTTAAAAATGCCACACTTATTAAACATCACAGATAGGTTTTTTAAAAGCTTCTCAATTGGGCATCTAGGTGGCGCAGTGAGTAAAGCGCCTGCCCCTGAGTCAGGAGGACCCGAGTTCAGTTCCGGCCTCAGACACTTAACACCCACACACAAAAAAACTAGCTGTGTAACCTTGGGCAAATTAACCCCAATTGCCCTCCAGAAGGCAAAAAAAAAAAAAGCTCAATTTATCAAGGTGGTATTAGTGCAAATAATTTGAAGCTTTATTTTATTGGGAGTATCTGTGTGTTAGAATTTATAGAAGTCTTTTTAATAAGTCTTTAAAACTTTTAAGTGATTGTCAAAATGATGAGTTTTAAAGGAAAGCATTCACTACATGTTCATAGATGTTTGAAACTGTTTTTACACAGGAAATCATTGTTCCCGAAGCATCAGAATTTGATGAGTGGGAGCCAGAGGGTGCACATCCTGATTGCCCTGTAACTGCAGTTATTCCAACATGGAGAGCATTGACCACTCTAGATATGAGTCACAATAGCATCTCACAAATTGATGATTCTGTGGTAAGAATTTTGAAATCTCCATTTAAGTTCTCAAGAGTGGACTTTCCACAGAGCTAGGTAATCAGTAAATATTTCTTAAATAAATGGATGAATTTTGAAAAGGCTGGGTCTTGGGGAATTTCTCTGGTTTGCCAAAATTATAAAGCACATAGGCTAACCAGACCTTAAGACTCCATATGTTGTTTGTGTAAGTAAAGAATGAATTTTAGAATGAAATAAAACTAATTTTTAAAAATATCCTTTATTTATGCCTTTGCCCTTACACTTCAGTCATTTTGTGCACACTCTTCCAGATAGAACCTTTCCAATACAGTGACTATAGCTGACAGTGTTTATAATGTTCTGTGTTAGGACCCCCATACCTCTGCCATAAAGGTGAAGTTATATTTCATTATCTGTTCTCTGGGATCTTGATTGGTTTTTTTATTTACTCAGGGTTTAACTTCTCTTTAGTGATTTTTCATTTGCAGTGTTATAGTCATGTATTGTTAACTTGGTTCTGCTTTTTTTTTCCTCTGCATCATTTCATACAAATATTTCTTTAAATTCCTTATTCATCATTTTTAAAAATCTTTTTTTGGAGGAAGAAGGCAGGGCAATTGGGGTTAAGTGACTTGGTCACACGGCTAACAAGTGTTAAGTGTCTGAGGCTGGATTTGAACTCGGGTCCTCCTGACGCCAGGGCCAGTGCTCTATTCACTGTGCCACCTAGCCACCCCCTCGTCACTTCTTACTGCATAATATCATTCATTACATGCATATACAGATTTTGGTTTTCTTTTTCCCTCAGTTCCCCAATCAGTGGGCATGCACTTTGTTTTCCCCTTTATTGTTAGCACAAAGAGCAAACTATGAGTTCTTTGGTATGTACTGGACTTTGTTTCTGTCTTTGACATCCTTGGGTATTGCCCAGTAGTGGGATCCACTAGCTCAGAGAATGCAGACAGTTTGGTCATTTGACATGATTACAAGTTGAAAATCAGAACAGTTGGGGGCATTTCTTTCTAGTTCTACCAACAGGGAATCTCTGTATCTATATTCCTACAGCTCTTTTAAAAATCTTGTCAGTTTGTATGGTGTAAGGTAAAACCTCAGAGTTGTTTTAGTTTTCCTAGAAAGAGCTGTATTTTGTCAATACCTGCTGTGTATAGGACCCAATGTTTTTCACCATAGAAATAGCACAAATGAGGGGAGGCCAGGTGGCACAGTGAGTATAAGTGCCAGCCCCAGCGTCAGGAGACCTGGGATTGGTTCCAGCCTCAGATACTCGGCACCCACACAAAAATAACTGGCCATGTAACCTTGAGCAAGTTACTTAACCCTGATTGCTTATTAAAAAAAAAAAAGAAAGAAATAGCACAAATGGTAAAGTTCTACATTAAGAATCCAAGGATTGGATTGAAGGTTGAGTAGAGAAGTTCATTTGGTATTTAATAGATTATAAATCTCAAATCTATAGAACCTATATTAACTACAATAAATCTTCCCCTACACCTGAGCCTCAGTTTCCCCAGCTATAAAATGAGTTTTGAATTAAATGATCTTGAAGTTCTTTGCAGTACCAGTATTCTATGTTTCTAACTACGATGATTAATTACATAGGGGTGTTGATCCCTATCATCAATGATTTGGAACAATACTTAGTTTTAGTAATGAAGAATTAGAATTGAGAAGCCTGTAGCTTCTAGGGACATGTTAGCATGATTTGGAACTTAGTCATCATACTTATCCTTAAAGAATTCTGTTGTAGTCTTGAAGTGACTAGTCTTCATCTGTATCTTCTCTCTACTCAGTCAGATAATAGGCTGGAAAGGTAAAGAAGTGAACATAGACAGGATGGTTTTTCCTCAGCCCTTTTAAGGGGAAGTAGCAACCATGTGTGTATGTCAGAAGAAAAGCAAAGAAGGTTTGTTCTTCCACGGTCATGTCGAAATCCTCAGAGGCCTAACCAAAAATTATTAAAATGTACAGAAGTTCTCTTATTTCCCTTAGAACTCCTAAGGATCATGAGCAGTATCAAAGATAAGATCAATAAAAGATAATTTATATGAAAATGCTTTAAAATGTAAGTTGCTATGCAAATATGAGTAATTATCATGAGATTATTACTAGTGACCATTTTTTTTCTTCCTCAGAAACTTATTCCAAAGATTGAATTCTTAGATCTAAGTCACAATGGAGTGATGGTAGTAGAAAATCTCCAGGTAATTTGTTTGAAGAAATAATTCCTTTTATAAACTATCCATTTTAATTTATGTTTCAAAAAGCAAAGTTTAAGCATTGAAACCCCCAAGCAACCAAGAATAATTTAGATGTACCAAAGTTCTTTAAATCTTATGATCTTCTTTCCTATAGGTTGTAAGGATTAAGGATTAAAATCGAATGAAATGATTAATGTGAAAGTGCTTTATGGGAGTCCTGCGTAAAGCTAATTTCATATTCTGGCATGTCAAGAACTAAGAGTTCTTGGCTATGAGCTTAGAGCACCACTTTGGTCTGGGGCAGCAGTCCCTAGCCTGAGCCACAGACATCTGGGTTGGAGGCAATTACTTCTTCCTGTGAGTGTAGGAACTGAGAGGAGAATACACATCTGAATAAACATTTTCTTTAGTCTGAATAAATAATATGCCACACACATATATGTAGGTGCTGTTGTAATTAATGTAAAACATTGTGGGGTTTTTAAAGTCGCATGTCAGAAGACCAGAACTTATATTACAGAGAAAGCTTCATTTAAACATTCACTTATGTACCTACTAATCACAAGGATTACTACATTACAGGCATTTTTAAATAGGTGGTTTCTTTAATGATGAAGATGAGTTTATTTTATATTTTGTTTTAACGTAACCTTCACTCATGTTGAATTGATCTGGCTCTTCTTCCTCTGTTCTGTTCTCATGGCCTGTAGCACCTGTACAATCTCATTCATTTGGATCTGTCATACAACAAACTCACATCGTTAGAAGGTGTTCATACCAAACTAGGGAACATCAAGACTCTGAATTTGGCAGGGAACCTCCTGGAAAGTCTGAGTGGGTTAAACAAGCTCTATTCTCTAGTCAACTTGGACCTCAGTAACAATAACATTGAACAGGTGCGATAACTTCTTTTAAGGTAGTTGCTATGCTTAAGTGATATCTGCATTGTTGGTAGTGGTGGGGAGTTTAAAAAGGTTTCCTTGTGTTTCAGAAAAGACAATTTAACTGTCTTTAAGTCTACCGAAGTGGCATTTACTATGTTAAATTTGAGAACCAAAAGGTTTCAACACTTTCCTCTTTCAGATCGAGGAGATAAAAAACATAGGAAGCCTCCCTTGCTTAGAAGAAGTGGTATTATCCAGCAATCCTCTGAGCATCATCCCTGATTACAGGACCAAAGTACTAGCTCAGTTTGGGGACAGGGCCTCTGAGGTAAGCCACACTTGGGAACCACTAAGTCAGATAGTGGGCTTGAGCTGCTACAAGCTCTTGGATTCTTAGAGCCCAGGGGAAGTGAGGGCCATATTTTGCTACATGTTCATTTTCCATTTAATATCCATTTTGAGAATCTATACCAAGTGGTCTCTGAACTAGGAGAAATATGGGTTCAGATATATTGTCTTTGCCCTCCCTGAGCTTGCAGCTAATAGGGAGGATAGAATGAATATGAGAGGGGAGAGAGAGCACAGTGCTAAGAAGAAATGCTCGGTTCCTGCCTTTGGGAAATCAAAAAAAAATCTTTTTGACTTTCGGATGGTTTTTCCCAGTTTAAAGAAAGTGCCTGGCTTTTAGTTTTGAGAAGTTGGCTGTCTTTTTCCAGTGTCTTCTGCTTGCCTAAGTTGATAGCTGTGTCAGGAAAATAGTTGAAATATGTCTTTGATAAGCATTCTTCAGCCTTCTTTTTGCCAGCAATACCAGAACTGAAAAGGACCTCTGGGGCTTCCATGTGAGGCTTCAAGGCAAGAACCCAAATCGAGACAGGCACTTTTGAGACTGTTTTATCCATTAATGACTTGTTGGAAAAAAATAAACATTTAAAATAATGATTTGATGACCTTGACTTATCCTTTTAATAAATCCCAAATGACTTTTTGTTCATAAATTTTAGGTTTTACATATATATATATATATATATACATATATATGTATATAAACATTATTTATATATATTCTTATATTTCTATTTTTATGCCTTTAAGACATATCCATTTGGGTGTCCTGTAATCTTGAACTCAGCATAAAAACCCAGCTTCTATCTTTACTCCAATCCCTTTCCAACTTTTCCCTTCTCTATCAATGTCACCCCCATTCTCTTAGGAATAGGTGTTTATAGGTATCCTGTATCTAGTTTGTTACCAAAACTTTTAGATTCTTCCTAAATATTTTATGTATCTGTCTATGCATGGGTATGGTCACAACATTGAAAATCATTCAAAGTGTTGTCTGCTGAGTGAAGTTCTTTATCCTTAACCTAATGTTCAAGGCCATCTGAATACTCTTTCCCAGTCTCAGCCCGACTAGGGTACTCATCACCCTCTGTACACACCCCTCCTTTCCCACCTCAGTGCCTTTAAAAAATCATTATTGATATCCTTTGTTTCTGCCTCACCTACATTTCCCAGTGTATCCCTATTTCCTTTCCCTTCTAAGAGTAATCTCTTGTAACAAAGCATAAAAGAGGGAGGAAGATAAAAACAGTTCAGAAAACTAACCAATATATCAAATCTGACTTCATGTGCAGTGGTTCATAGCCCTAGTTCTCCACGTCTGCCAAGAAGCAGAGGGCGGTGGCTTCTCTCTCTTCTTTGGGACCTGCTTCGGTTACATGGCATTGTGTGGTGTTGTTTACTTCCTTTTGCATCAGATCATATGTGGTTGTCCTTTCTTCCAGGACTCATTTTTGAGAACACGGGAACATTCCATTCCATTCCTGAACCCCATGTGTAGCTGTGCCCCAGTGCTGGGCATCTGCATTGTTTCTAGCTCACTGCTGTGGCATGCCTCTGTGGTGCCTTTGTCCTACTTTCTCTAACTGAAACGTTGTCTGCCTGCCTTCCTTTCTCTTCGTGTTTCCTCACCCTAATGTACTGAATCCTTTCAAGAAAGCCAAGCTCTTAAGCCACATCTTCTAGGTAGCCTTTCCGTTACTCCAGTTATCTTTGGATGTCACACAGTATTTGGATTTCAGTTCTCCACTGCATTTTACTGACACTTATAAGTACTATGGAAGTGTGAAGTGTGTCTTCCCCAGTGCCGAACATTTTGTTGTGTATGTACTAGGCACCTAATGTATATTGACTGAATAAATCTTTCCATTCAGCTGTCTCTCCCTTAGTAATTTATGGGCCCTCATCCCTAATTGGTCTCCCTGCCCCCCGATCCTAAAACTTGCCAACCTAAGCTTCCTAAAACACTGCTGCTTTCTATTAAATCTCCTCATTCCCTGGAGTATAAAGTGCAAAGTCGTCTTCTGGCATTGAAAGCCATTGTTCCTCTCTACCTCCAGCTTGATTCCTATTACTCTCCACTCCAGTCAGCCTAGCTCCTCTTTGAATTTCATGTACACCCTCCTCTTGCCTGTCTCTTACCTTTAGTCACACCCTTCCCCTTTCCCTTCCCCTTCGCCTTCCTCTTCCCCATCTGCCTGGAATTCACTTCCCTTTAGCCTTCCAAATCGTACCCATATCAGGGAGAGTCAGGATCAAAGCCTCAAGAGAGGCCATCATGGGGCAGACCTGGCCCCCCTCAGATGAAGGTGACGACCTAGGGCAAAACAAGGTCACCTGGAAGAACTGGTTTCATGAGAATCAGCAGAAACACTTCAGTGAATTTTGGGTGGTTATAATATGTTAATGATAGTATTGTCAATCCTGTCTTGCTTTCATGTTTAAAGTGTGGCCATGTGGTTAGGTAGACAAAAAGCCAGGGAGGGTCTTCTTCCTTGGTATTTTTTATGGAGCCAAACACAACTGTAGAGGTTGATTAAAGGCTGGTTTAATTCTTATTAGCACAGTACATGTATGGGACAGTCCTGAGGACTTTCACGAAGTTGTTTTTCCTGTGGATTTTATTTAGGTCTGTTTGGATAATATCATTACTACAGAGAAGGAGCTTGATACTGTAGAGGTGTTGAAAGCGATTCAGAAAGCAAAGGAAGCTAAGTACAAACTGAATAATTCTGATAAGAAGGTAAGTCTTATGTTGGGGGCATTCTCATGGTGGGGGATAGTGTGGGCATGAGGGGGGCCCAGGAATATCTCATGGACCTTAGACAATGCTGCTTACATGGCCAAGGACAAGTAATTCATTTTGTAAAAAATGAAATGAATAGCTCTGCTCATGTCTCTTCCATTCCATTTACCTGCTCAAGAAGGACTTGAAAATTGCTTGGTGTTTTGTGCAGTTACCTCCCCACTCCCTTTGCTTGTTTTATGTTTGTTCTTCCCAATCTTTCTTTTCCCTCCTTCCCTCATGAAATTATCAGATGTGAAAAAAGACTTTGGCATTGACCCGCACAGCTAACTTACATGTGTGGTTTGGTCTGTGGAGAGAGGGAAGACAGATTATGACTTAAGATACCTCCACTGAAGTAGGCCCTTGTGTGCTTGCAGTCCTTGGTGGTGCTTGGTGGCTTCTTGTCTTTAACCCTGCCTGCTTTCTTTATTAGATCAGTGAGGATTCCCGGCTCACTGCTGCCAGCTCCAAATCAAACTGTTCTTCTCTCCCTGTTCGTCCCTCTTCTCCCTCTCTGCCTCGGCCTCTCGGCCCCAGCCAAGGTAATCATGTATGTATCGTGCTATTGAGCAAGGCAGCTTCTGGGTACCGCTTCTCCAGGCCATATTAGAGAGAAATAGAACAGGCAATCATTAAGCACTTGCTTTATAACCAGGCTTCTGCTGTAATGGAAACATCACCTCGGAACCAAAGCTGTCCTCTACTCCTGGGGTGTCAAACTGTAATAGAAAGTCATCCCTGCTGGCCACACACTGACTTAGAAAACCACATATTAACATTGTCTGTGGTGTGTTGTATTTGTATTGCTTTTGTTAAGTATTTCCCCAATTACATTTTAATCTGGTTTAGGCCGCACTGGGGAGTTTTGCTCAGGCTGAAGGTTTGACACTTCTGGTTTACAGAACTAAAAATTAATCTATAATGATAATTGAGAGTCAACTGAAATGCTAATCATTTGTTCATTAATATGCCTGGTTGAGAATTCTGGGTGTATAATTGTGAAAAAGATAGACTTTTCCATTGCCATATATGTGCTTACCTCCATTCTGACTTGTAGTTTTAAACTTCTGCATTTGTAGAACCAAAAGTGTCCCTCTAAACCAGTGAGCATCCTTTAGTTGTGATAAAAACAATGTGGTGTCATGGAGAAAGAGCACAGACCTTACTGTGGAACCCTGGGCAAATCATTTCACTTCTCTGAGACTTGGGAAAATGGAGTAATCGGGGGTAATAACCCAGTGTCACAGGGCCCTTCAGAGAATGAAGCAAGGTAATACATGAGGAAGCACTCTGTAGATGGTGGAGTTGTTTTTTCTTTTAGCTGAACTTGGAGTTTCATCTTTTTAGGGAGGTTTCAGTGAACTTTTCCTGCCTTTACATTTAAGCACTTCCTCTGCCACTCATCTCCTTAGAGAGTTGCCTTCAGTAGGGTCATTAGGTGACTTGCCTAGAATTGGCGAGGCAACCACTTTATGGTGGAGGAGGGACGTAAGCCCCTGTGGTCCCAGATCTGAGGCCGGCTCTCCTGCAGCCTTGGTAAGGTATATGGTGCCTTAGAACATGGGAGACAATCATTGTCATCACTATGCTATGGAGTTTTTGAAATATTTTTCATAACCAGTCAGATAAATTCCCTCAGACTTGAAATATATTCTAGAGTTGAGTAAATTAAATAGATTCCATGAGAATTTCTGCTGGATTAGCATCACAACAGTGGGAAGATTCCAGTGGAAAAAAACCGTGAGGGAAATTAGTTCCAGAGAGAAGCTCTCTTATAAACAGGAAAGAAAGCAATCCATTTCTCCTTATGTCATTGTTAATCAGTCTATGGATGGGTCAGAATTTGGCTCGTTAAGGAACAGAACCAAATGTTGAACAAGAACCCCACAGAATGACCTTGTAGCCAAGTCTGGTCGGTCACTGGTTGGAAACTTGCCAACTTGGGGACTTTGGAGTCAGGAGCTCTCAGCCCTGGTAGAGAGTTGACTTAGCTTTAACTATCTCTCACTCTTTTTATGATCTCCAGACAGTAGAAGAAAAATACATTGACTTTCCTTGCTCTCAAATTTTATAAGGTTTTCTCAGATTTGTAGAGATAAAAGTCAGTTATCCTTATCTGCTTTACCCAGTCTCTGAACTGTGCTTCAGTCTCAAGAAAATGCTGACTTCTTTTTCTTACTGAAGTATGAGTGTCTAAATTTGTTGTATGTTCAGGGAACAGTTCCAAACCCTCACTGATTTTAGCTGACCCTGCATTAAAAGCCAATTTTTTCTCATTTATGAATAGCACCTAAAACAGCAAGTTCCAAGAACTTTACAAAAATGAGTTGCTGACTTAAATAAATGGACAAAATACTAACACCAGAATGGTTATTTTTCTTAGCCAGATAATAAAACTTACTTTCAAACTTTTCACCTGGGTCTAGGGGTGTCTGATGCTTGATCTCAACATCCCACAGTAGCTGTAAAAAGTTGTTTATTACAATCCACTCATGCATGTATATTTATATCCTTTATGTGGGACTGTCTTTCTGTGCATGCTCCTGAGAACTCCTGATATTGAGTACATTTTGAATAAGCCAAAGAATTCCATAATAGTGGCTTTGGAGGTTAGACCTGCCATCATTTCTAAAATATTGCAAACTGTTGATCAGGCCTGCGCATGGAAGGGGTGGAAGTTTGTGTAACTCTTTGGCATGCATTCTCTAGGGAGCTCTTTCCATGTTCTGTGACTATACAAAGTAATCAAAATAGTGGAAAGAACTGAGAAATGGTAGTGTTATGGGGGCATTCTATAAACGGAGGCTTACAACTTTTTGCTATATTTATAACTTTTTGTTTCAGAATAGGAAAACCAGGTATGGAAAAAGATCAGTGACTAGCTCAGCCCTCATTTGGTTAAGGAAAATGTGCCCTGATAGAATAACATATTCCAAGTGATTTATTTTGATATGTAACTTGACTAATGTAGGATTTTTTATAAATAATGTGGGATGTGAAGATCAGATATTAGGTACCAGGAGGCAGCTCGTGGGAAATACTCCCTGAAAGGAGGTCTTCTTACTTTCCAGGTACATGTTCTAAGAAGACATGAGCATTTTGGTGTTTAAATATTGTGGGTAATTGAAATTGACCATTCATTTTTGTCAAGTTCTTTTAACTTGCTATACTTAGAAGCATGTTAGGTATCTTTGCTTCACTCTCAGCTAATCTAGAAAATGCCAGGAATAAAATAAAATTTCCGGCTGTGCTGCTTTTATAAATGAGCCTCTGTGGTTTTTGAAAACACCATCTGTTTCCATGATACATAAATCAAAAGTAAATGTCACTAGGAAGCTGCTGCAGCTACTGGAAAGGCTGGTATAAAAAATGTAGTGAAGAAAACAGACCCACAAGTGGCAGGACCCCTCTGAGGCTCTGGAGCTCTACCTACCATTGAGGGCTGTGATAGTCATTCCCTCTTGGCCTTTGTTCAGATGAGCCCTGATCTGTCTTTTAGTGAAGGAGATTGGAGCAGGGGAGGGCAGTGTACACTTGGGCCAGAAGTCTGCAAACTGGAGCTTGAGTTCCTGAAGTTTTGATGACTGAATTAAATGGATTAATTTGTGAATGGCAAATTGGATAGTCTAAGAATTGGCCTCTTAGTCCTGAAACCAGAAAGGTTGTGTGTAAAATGAAACAGCATGCATCAATCATTGATTAGCTTATCTATTGAAAAGCGATAGTTATCCTGTTTAAACTTGTTATTAAATTCATCTTAAATATGAAGACAATGCTGATTAGGCATGAGAATGATTAGATCTGTTAATGGCACAAAATCTCTTCTAGTGGGTCTTAATGACCAGTTGCTACCAGATGTTTCCTTTGGTATTAGGATTATGTCCTCCGTATAACTCGAGAATGATTTTTAATTTACGCTATTGATAATTAATCACCTTTTGTGTTTACTTTAGAAATAATACATAGAAAAGCAGCCCTAGCGAGCAACTTCTCACCACCTGCTAGTGTGACTCCTAACGATCACTTGCTTACCCAGAGCTACTCAGAACCTTCAGTGTCTACACATAAAGGACAGGTAACTCCATCTTCTGTTATTTTTTTTTATTTGTGTAAGTGAACGCATTTTTAAAATATGAGATAATTTTGGAAGCAGAAGCTGTCTTAGCTCTCAGCTGATCTCCAAGTACCCTCTCTTAATCATTTTCATTGTCTCTTTGAGTCTGACGTTCTTTCCCATACAGATTTCTGTGGTAAGCACTTGAAGACTAATAAACTGTTGGTGTTTCAGTCTTAGTATAAGGGAGTTTACTTTTAACTTCTATTCCTAAGAGTTAGTGTTAGAAGAGGAAGCTTCCATTGACTCAGCTAGATATCAGCATTAATGGAATCATTTCATGGGGAAAATATTCTCAGAAGTATCCTTTGTAGAATGTTTCTAGAGTGTAGCCTGCCAGGACCAGAAACAAGATATCTCTGCTTACAGTCGGACACATAGTGGTGTTTCTATCTCTGGCATTGTTGCGTCAAGTCTCAGAGTCATAGCACGGCATAATTATTGTGTAACATTACACTTCTGCTTTTCTGCTGGTATGGTATGGTTCAGGAAAAAAAGAGATGGTAGCAAAATCCTATCCTTTTCTGTCCATGCCCTTGATGCTCCTTATGTATTATTTATTCTGTCATTCATCCTTTGCTTTAAATTTATCAAAGCAGTTCTGTGGGATATATATGTATCTTCTTTGTCACCAGATATTTCTCTGACCACTGTAGGCTGGAGCTATGCCAAATTTCTAGAGTAGACCTTGCTTTCTGAAAGGTCTCAAACCAAAGAGAGCTATTGGGGGTACCGAGTAGAACAGATGCATGCATGCAATCCTAGTAAGTGATTCAGAGAGAACCTTGAGCAATGCTGGAGCCTTGGACCCAAAGGTAACAGAATTGAATGAAGAGGGATTGCTTTTAGTATGTCGTTGACACCTGCCTTCCTTCTCTTTTCAGGCAGCTTCTATAATGGACTCAAGGAAAACCTCTGAGACCGACAATCCCACATGGTAAGGGGTGGCTAATAAACTCTGGGTTCAGTTTGGGTGGCCCTGATTCGATATTACTGGGCACCTAAGCACCAGTAATCAGCTGCATTTTTTTTTGTTTTTTAACAAATAAAAAATATAGTTTCCCAAAGAATTTTCAATTTTCCCTTTAGATAAACTCACCTGAAAGTGATTATACCTTTTCACAAGTTTGCCAAACTTGTAGACTAGCAGCAGTCACTTAAAGTAGCATGTCAGAGTGTAGAAAGCTGTAAGCCACCTCTGTGGCAATGCTGTTTAAAGATTAAAGATCTCATCCTTAAAGAGAGTTTCCTAAAACTGAATGTGTGGGAAGTTTGCCAAACTAGAATCCATAGTGGATCCCAAATGTATGGACAGCTTGTGTTGCTTCTTTTAATCTGTCATTGGCTCCTTTTTTTCTAGAGGTCACCATTCTTTTGAATAGTGGTCATTGAAATGCTAGTTTCCATTTGCTTGATTTGTTTATAGTTTTTAGTGCTTTTTATCTTTCTATCTTTGAACTGTTCATCTTTAAAGATTATGATAAAATTTCTTAAAGACTTATGCCAAGAAGTCTTGAATGGAGGCAGGTATCATACGACTGGTTAAGATAATAGACATATTGGCAGGTGTCCTTTGGGGATAGCAAGCTTAATTGAAAGCCATGGTCTTTAATTTATCAGCACTACTACTTCAGAAGAATGCCTCCTTTGTTGTCATAGGAACACGATTTGGATAATTTGGGCTGTTTTGAAAAACTGTTAGATAGGGGCAGCTAGGTGGCACAGTGAATAGAGTACCAGCCCTGGAGTCAGGAGGACCTGAATTCAAATCTGGCCTCAGATACTTAACACTTACTAGCTGTGTGACCTTGGGCAAGTCACTTAACCCCAATTGCCCTGCCTTCCCACCTCCAAAAAAGAAAAACTGTTAAGATACTGGGGCCATGGATTCTATGGGGACCCCATCTGTGCAGGGATTGTCTCCATTTTCAGATATGCTGCTCATAACTGAGAGTTTTTTCCTTTTAAAGTTTGGGCCACTCAGAGGATGAACATGCTGTGCTGCCTGACCCAGGTAACATCATCATTTTGCCATTCACTTGCATAGCCTACACAACCACCAACCAGGATTTCATCCAGCACCTTTCTGCTGTGATAAGGCAGGTAGTGCAGAGACAGCCGCTTTCCTGGACTGAAGCAGCCAGCAGAAGGGGCCCTGGGAGTGACTCCAGAGACACTGATACAGAGGGTGGCTATTTTGAAATGGGACTTCCTAAGGGAGAGCCAGCTGTGGAGTGGAACACTGCCCCTGATGGAGGCTCAGCGACCGAGCACCCGCACATACTCACAGTCCTCTGGAGCTTCTCCATTCAGGTTCACAAGGGAATCCGGCAGTTCGCAGCCTGTTTAGTTCTGACTGACAGTGTAGTCGCTGTGTTTGAGATTCCTCATGAGGCATCCAAAGGAAACAGTCACCACATGCTTTCTGCCTTGAAGCTGGTGTCATGCTTTCCGTATGGGGACCTTACAGAGTTTGGCTTTCTCCTGCCAGAAGTGTGCTTAGTGCTAAAGGTAAGAACTGGTGGATACTGCTTGTGTCTTATTTCAGACGCCTCCCATCTCCAAGAGTTTCATTCTTGTTTACACACCTGCTGTTCTCCACAGCATACACCTGTGGTAGGTAGCTCCATGCTATACTGGGGCAAGACAAACTTGCAGGAATTTATCTACCAGCTTATGGGATTTTACCACATTTCCTCAGATGACAGTGAGGTAAAGGGTTGTTTTCCTGCATATCTTGTTTATGGTGATAAAAGTGACATTTGGCCAGCCTTGGACCACTCTGAGGGAGAGACAGAATGGACTCAGCATGACCTGCAGCCTCCATTTTGTGAGTCATCTGAAATGGGGCAGTCTGTGGTTCTTCCCTGCTGGATATTTCTAACACCTCAACACTTGAACATAGTAAAGGCAGATTTCAGTGCTTTGCCAGAAAAAGGGAGATACTTCAGTGACACCAGAAAGATCTTCAAACTGAGTCGGATTCCTCTGGCCTCAGTTCTGTTGCATCCAACCCGCCATTCCACTCAGCCTCAAGGTTCTTTCTCGGATGGCCATGTGCTTGAACTGCTGGTTGGATACAGATTTGTCACTGCAGTATTTGTCCTACCTCATGAAAAATTCCATTTTTTGAGAATCTACAACCTTTTGAGGACTTTCCTACAAGACGTGAAGACCATAGTTATCTTCAAAGCTTCCAAAAATTTGGAAATGGCAAGAAACCACCTCTTGGACTCCAATAATCTGCAGGCAGCAAGGTAATGACTTTTAGAACTCAATAAATGGTATATAGTTCAATATTCCTGACCCACTGCAAGCCCACCAGTGTTACTCCTTGTACAGTTTTATTCTAGATTCTAGTAAATTAAACTATTTAAACTAGATAAATCCTCATACACCAGAGTTATGAGAGTGATCATTAGGTGGCCTCACTAATACTAGTTTAATTTTTTTTCTGTCGTATATACTAACAAGTCACAAATAGAGTGTGTGTATGTGATAGGGTATGGTTTAGAAATTCATGAATTGTAATTCTTACCCTTGTTATTAGTGTTCACCAACAAATGAAGATAGGTGTATGTGAATTTTCAGAAATAAGAATATTAATATATATTAATAATATAATAATAAATGAATTTTAGTCATTCATTTGTCAGACTTGGCTCAACACATACCATTAGCATCATTTTAAAAAGATGTTCTATTAGAAATATAACAGGGAGCATCTATATAAATGCTAAACCTTTCTATTTCAGTTCATTAAGCATCATTTTCATTCTGTCCCTCTGAAGTCATCCGTAGCTTCCTTTTCCTCTTCATTCTTATTTTTCTTGATAGTCTGTAGCATATGCTTCATTCTTTCAGTTATGCTTTTCTTTCACCTCCCTCCCACTAAGTATTCTATATAGAATGGTTTTTGCAGGTTTCTCTTGCTCAGATTTGTCATTTTTCCTGTGTCGCCAAGGCAATGTTCACAGCACCAACAGCAACTATGAATATGCCTGTATAGTTCTGAATCACAAAATATAACAGACTCTCCACATGGAAGCCAGAACCAAAACATTCAAACACCAGAAAACTGAATCCTAGCATCAGAAAACCAAATTTATCATAGCAACAAAGAAACCTGTACACAATAACACTGCAGAGAGCATTGCCATCCGCAAGCCTTCTTCTTGCTTGGGCCTTCCCACAAACATAATCCTAGCTATCTGCTTGCCTATGTCTTCTCCTTTGGCTCTAACTGCTCTGACTCCTGCTCCTGTTCCACCCTTCCTGCTCCACCCATTCAGCAAACTCCTCCCACCACAGGCTTCATGTGATTACATTTGACCTACTAAGGGAGATCTTCAAAATTACCATTACCATTACACTCACTCCCTCATGTTGTTGTGTTCCTTTACATGAGTATACCATGATTGGTTTGGCAGCTACTCTTTTTTCATTCCATTAGTTTGCTTCCAGCTTGTTTTAAAATTTTATTTATTTGTGAAAATAAAATAATCTTGCTACAAAAATCTTGGAACAGCTATCTCCTTTTTTGTTTGTCCTTGACAGAATTTTCAGGTATAATCCCTCCAATGGAATTATTTTGTCTGAGGTATGTTTAAAAATATTTAAAAATAACATACTTATGTAGGTGCTATTAGATTATACTCCAAAAAGATTCTTTAACTTTGAATTGCCACAAACAATAAATGTATGTGTTTCTCCCAAACCTCACCAGCATTGAATTCCATCACTTTCAATGATTTTGGCCAATTTAAAGATGAGGTATTACCTCCAAATTGCATATCATAGCCCATGAACTTACTGATTCTTTTCTTTCTGTCTCATTCTGATCACTTCCTCTTTCTGAACTCTTAGCATGATGCTAATGATAGTGAGGTCCAAGTTACTTTAGAAATTAAATGTATAAATCTCTGTATAAAGATAGCCACCATGATCCTTCTTACCAGAACACTCAGTAAGTGGTGTAAAGGGCTCTATGGGGTTTTCAGAGTACCCGGTGTGAAGGTCATTGGCCACCCCTCAAAGAAAACAGAAGCATGGTTACCATGCTTGTACTCAACATGGACTCAGCTCTCCTCTGCTTTAATTACCTGTGACTGAGATGTCAGATGATGAAAAGCACAGAGAAGTTGTGGGATTGCACAACTAGCTTGTTTCAAACAAAACCTTCCCCCAAAGCTAGGAGGCATAGTCTTTGAGAGAAAGATTCTTCTTCAGTCAGAAACTTGCCTCTGGTATTCAGTTTCTTGGCCTAGATCTAGAGGCTGTGCTTGATAAAGCAGCAGCCATTTATCAGATACCTACTATATGCAGAGCTTTAGGCCAGCTGCTGCAGGTAGAAAGGAACTAAAAATCCCAGTAATTTCTCCTCAGCAGTTCAGAATAATTCAGATTAAGATCTGAAAGGGATTTCAGATCATCTAATCCAGCTCTCATTTTACAGACAAGGAAACTGAGGCCCACAGAGATAGTATAGTAAGTAGAGTAACTGTTATTTATACCCAGGTCAGTCTAACTCTAAATCATTCCCTGTAACACACTATCTAGAGGCAAGCATCTATTCAGAACTGACAGTCGTGACTGAGAGAACCGTGTATCCTCCATTATTGATACCATTGGACTTTAGCCAGTTCAGAAATGAATGTACATTGCTGCAATAGAATCATCTCAAATCTCCCTTCTTTTCTTTCTTCCCCTCCCCCTTTTCTGGGAAAGCCTGGAAGGGGTCTTATTTAAGGACTCTTTTAGAGTAATTGGGGGGGGGAGCTTTGTTGGAGGATGGCTACACAGATTGAAAGGAGTCTTAGAAAACCTAGACTCACAGTACAGAAAAGACTTGTCCAGAGTCCCACAAGCTATTGATAAAATCTAGATTACAACAGTTTCTCCTGACTTTCAAGTCTAGCTACTCAGGCTATCATCTGGGCCTAAAATCTGAACTCCTTTTTAGCTTTTCCCTCTCTTTCATTCCTCATGTTAATTTACCAGATTTCTTCATTCTTCCTTCAAGTTGTCTTTGGGATTTATCTTTTTCTTTCCATTCCCTATTACGAGCACCAGAGTCCAAGTTCTCATTTCCTCTTGCCTAGAGTATCGCTTCAGCTCCCTCACTGGTCTTCCCTTTCTAGTTCATCCTCCATAAAGAGACCAGATTAATCACCCAGAAGTACATGCCCCTACTTGAAATAAACCTTCGGGGATTGTTGCCTTTAATATAGTCTAACTTCTTCCATCTGGCATTCAGTCTCCTGTTTACTTTTTAGTCTAGTCACACCCGGCTTCTCAGCCTTAGCTTCTACTGCACTTCCCATGGCTATCTATGCGAAATACTCATTCCTAGTGTTATACTTCTTTTCTGACCCATTCTTCCACCTGAAATACCTTCTCTCTTCCTTCCTCATAAAAATCCTACAAGCCTGTTTAAAAACCTTATACATCATGGGGGAAGCTACGAGGCATAGTGGGTAGGGCACTGACCTGAGTTCAAATTCACCCTCAGGTATCAGATAGTTGACCCATACTAGCTGTGTGACCCTGGGCAAGTCACTTAACCTCCTTTGCTTCCGTTTCCTCATCTACAAAATAAGCAGGAGAAGGAAATGGCAAACCACTTGACTATCTTTGCCAAGAAAACCCCATATAGGGTCACAAAGAGTTGGGCATGGATGAAAAAAGTGAACAATTGAGATTGAGAAGTTTTATAAGAACCTCAGGAAGCTAGTAAATACGTGGCTTTAAAAAATTTATATATGTGTTTTAAAGATACTAAATGAGCTACAAAGAAGAGGACCTTAGGATAGCTACCAACCGGTCTTGTGTAGCCTGCTGCCTGAGGGGGCCCAGATGAGACAAGTGTTTTGTCTTCTCACACTAAATCCCTCTGGAGTGTTGAGAGGTCAGAGGGACAGTTTAGCTTAGAACCCTCTGATGCTGCATTCTTCATATTTTTTAAGCTGACTTTTATAGCTCCAAGGATCTCAGTTTTTTCCTGATGGTCCGTGGTTTCATTTTATCCCTTTCATTGTGTTGTGGCCTCTCTCTTCATGAACAGGATCCCCTTCAGGCACTACCCACTCTTACCATCTATTTGTAAACCTTGGTTTCCCTGGGAAGCTGACCTCCGGTTCTTACACAGAAAACTGGGGTCTGGTCCACCTAAAAATTCCTCATTCAATTTGGATATGCTTCATTATTTGGGACTTACTTTCATCTAATGTGACCTTTTTTGAATCTTTGTAGCTTTTCCAAGCCTCATTTGACTCTCTCCTCCCTGTACCCGAGTGAATTTCTGATGCAAAAAATGACTGAAGACAACCAAATTCCTTTTTACCTGCCAGTTTCCTCATCTCTTCAGTATGTGGCTGGATTAAGGGGGAGTGCCATTGTTGAGTTTTTCCATAACAATGTTGCTGAGGTATTGTGCCCCAAGTATTGGTCTTTGGCTTTTTATCTTGGTTACATTCTATCCTTGTTTCCCCGCTGAGACTTTAATGATTTTCTTTGAGTCAAATTTCAGAAGTTGTTGGTGAAGGCCAAGATGAAGAACTTTGTCATTTTTTTTAAAAATCAGAATTGCAGCTGTGGGGTGGCTAGGTGGTGCAGTGAATAGAGCACCGGCCCTGGGGTCAGGAGGACCTGAGTTCAAATGTGACCTCAGATACCCATGTGACCTTGGGCAAGTCACTTAAACCCAATTGCCCTGCCTTCCCTCCTCCAGAAAAAAAAAAAGAAAGAAAACTGCAGCTGTTCTTTGCAGTCATTCAAACCAGTGGAGTTTATTTCTCAGCCTCCTTTCAGGGGTCACTCCTGGCACCAAGTACTGTCACTTTATATTCCTTTCTGGCATCCCCTCCCTAGAACCCTATTCTGCTAAAATTTTCACCCAAGAGATTGATTTGAATATTCGTGCCAAGGTATTGATGTTTTTTTTTTTTTTGCTTTTTGGAGGACAATTGGGGTTAAGCGACTTGCCCAAGGTCACACGGCTAGTTTTTGTGTTAAGTGTCTGAGGCCGGATTTGAACTCAGGTCCTCCTGACTCCAGGGCTGGTGCTCTGTTCACTGTGCTACCTAGCTGCCCCTGGTATTGATGCTTTTATAGTTGAATATATTACCCCCTCAGAAATGTTTTTTTTTTTAAGTACAGCTTTACCTCCTTCCACTTCACCCCCACCCCCAAAGACCTAAATGAGTATCTTTTCTAATGGTAGAATTTCAGACAGTGGAGCTGGTGAATAGGAAGTTATTTGGGGACATTTTCCATTCATATGAAAAATATGATGGAATAACTAACCTGTTTAAATAAGAAGCCCAACCTTGACTCCCTTGTGTCTCATTAGTCCCATCTTCAGGTGCCTCTTGGGGTAGGGATAGAATGCTATCAGAAAGAGAGACAGCAAATTAGGAGCGCCCACGGTGAGTGCAGATTCACAGGGCTTTTTTTCTTTCCAGGTTGAAAATGAAGAGCTGAGACACCTCATGTGGTCATCAGTCTTATTCTACAAAACCCCAGATGTGGAAGTCACCGCCTGCGTGTTACTGACAACCAAGGCTGTGTACTTCCTGCTAGACGATTCCATCCGGCACCACTGTGAGCCTTTGCTAGGTAAGAAATGATGGGGCCATTTGGATGTTGCCATCACAGAGATGGAGATGCTGGGAATCCACGTTCTGCCTGCTTCCCTTTTCTTTCATTTCATTTCACCCTCCACACTTGGAAGGTCCTAGCTTACCTCTCCAGATATGGTGTTCTTTTTTTTTTTTTTTTTAAAGTAATTGGGGTTAAGTAACTTGCTCAAGGTTACACGGCCAGGTGTTTCTGGGTGGGTGCTAAGTGTCTGAACCCGGATTTGATCCCAGGTCATCCCGACTCTGGGGCCGGTGCTCTTACTTGCTGTGCTACCTGGCTGCCCCAGATATGGTGTTCTTTAACTGAAACCCAATCTTATCTGTTTTTCACACGCCCAGATCAGTATATTGTAACAGCAATATTATATTTCTCCCTTTTGACCTGACCACTTGGTCTAAAGCCTTTTTACTTGTTGCACTATTTGGTTGATTGTTTTTTGAGTGATTGGTGACTTCTAGCCATTGACTAGGCTATTCTGACCTTGAAAACTTGGTGTGAAAACTTCTTTTCCACTTAAAGATTAGACCAATTGTTGTTTTCATTGTGCATGGGTGCTTGATACAGGTCTTGCTCTTTGGGGGTGCTGACTTTTTGGGTTGGACTCAAAGCCCCCTGGGACAGAGGCTGTACACATTGCTTCTAAGCACAGAGCTCAAAGGCAGCTTTGATCAAAGCTGGTCTCATGATGGAGAACACAGGCAGCTGGTCTGACTCTGCTACCTCTGCTTGTCATCTTGGCCTTCTTTTCCAAGGTACAACAACCATAATCAAGCAAGAGTTCATTTGACTTTTAGCAAAAAGACATTTTATTCCATTTCCCAGGGGCTTGAGTTGTGTTCCCTTCTGTGGAGTTTGTACGGCACTGAAAATGTACTTTTTGGGGCAGCTAGGTGGTACAGTGAATAGAGTAACAGCCCTGGAGTCAGGAGGACCTGAGTTCAAATCCAGCCTCAGACACTTAACAAAAAACTAGCCCTGTGACCTTGGGCAAGTCACTTAACCCCAATTGCCCTCCAAAAAGCAAAAAAAAAAAAATGTACTTTGCTCCTGGACATGGCTTTTCCAAAAGAGAAATATGTTGTTCTCCAAAGCACATAGCCTGATTGGGGGGTGATTTTGAAAAAGGTCTTTATTCATGTACACAGACCCACCCACCTAGGAAATCTGAGCACCTCCAAGAATGACTAATGTTTGTAATTTTTTTTTTTATGCACAGATTTCTGGAATCAGAGGAACTCTGATTATGACAATAGCCCTTTCCATCTGTCCCAGTGCTTTGTTTTAAAGCTCAATGACCTGCAGTCAGTTAATGTAGGACTCTTTGATCAGTATTTTCGGGTTACTGGTGAGTGACATTTCTACTGTGTTTATTTCTAACAAACAAATAGGTCTATTCAATTCTGGTTTCTTATATATAGCCTCAGTATTACATGTGCATTATTTCTTTGTGCATGTATGGATACTCTCAGCCAAGTAGCTGGGGAGGGAGGAAATGACCATGAACTTTTGGAAACAACAGAGGTTGCTGAATCTGCCCTTTTGACCATAGTCAAAAGTCAAGAATTTCACCAACAACCTGTCAGCAAGGAACCAAGTAAACAGAATAATAAACAGACAGACTGAATGAACCTCGGAGTTCCCTCTCAGTAGCATGCAGGATGTTTCTGGCTCACACTTCCTAAATATATTTTAAAGAGAGAAAGCTCAGCTTTTTCTCTAGGCCTTCCTAACCCATTCCAAAAAATGTGTGTCAGCCTTTCCTGCCTTCAAAATTGCTGCCAGTCTCGACGCTTCATATCCGAGTTGTGCAGGCAGTCTCATCCTGTTATTTGATCCCCAAAGGCTCCCTCCTAAACATGCCGCACATTAAAGAGCTCAGGGCCTTTTGGGCAGGGTAATAGGGGTGGGCATTTGCAAGTGAGTAGCATGGACTTGTTTCCTTAGGCTCTTCTGCAGATCACATTGTAACTTGTCTGACTCGAGACAGTTACTCTACTCATGCCTTCATTCAACACCTCATGGCTGTCCTCTCCTTGCTGGCCCGAACACCTTCCCCAGAGCCAGTCGACAAGGATTTTTACTCAGAATTTGGAAACAAAAATACAGGTAAAGAAATCTTCCGATCCCTTCTTTTCCTTGAGGAAGTTAGCTTGGTGGGCTGATCTTCCTCATTTCCATGTTTGGCATATGCATGATGTATTGGAAAAGAACAGACATGAGTTGGCAAAGACACAGGTTTGGATCCTGCCTCTTGACACTTATAAGCTGTGCGACCATGAGGAAGTTATTTAATTTCAATGAGTCTGTTTCCCCATCTGCAAAACCAGGACTTACAACTGTAAAGTTAGCTGTTATTTCTAGGGCCTTTGTTCCTGCTCTGCAAAGCTTCCCAGTCAGCTCCTCTGTGTTGGATCCCCTCTCAAATCCAACTCAAATGCCACAAGTTTTCCTTGATTACTCCAGTCCTCCCAGATCTCTTTGGCCTTTGGTCTCCTCAGTACATACTGTCATGGTATGTCAAGAATTTGTGATTTCTCTCAGTGTGGAAACTTTCCACCAATGCAGATTGTATTCCATCTATAATTTATGTTGCAAGAATTTTCAGGACCCTTGTTAGCCACCACACAAATGAACCAGCACCAACAGGTAAACTGTAATTTATCCACTCAGGAATGCCACACACACATCAGTAGGTGAGAGACCTCTTTCTCTCCCTCTCCTTCTCTCTCCCTCTCTCTCCTTCTCTCTCTTGCTCTCATACACACAAGGCTGTCAAAGAGGCATCACTGAAAAAAGGTAAAGAAGGCAAATAGAAGACAAAGCAGTTATGTTACTCCCAAAATTTACTTTCAGCCCTTAATATGAAATTCAGAGATGTTAAGTGACTTACCCGGGTGTAAGTATAAGAGGCACAATTTGAACCCAAGTTTTAGTTAGCATTAGTCAACAGTACTTGGACTCCTGTATGTTATGACTCTCTATTGGAGTTGTCAAGTTTGTTTTTCTCCTAGATTCTAAGAATTCAGAGGTTTGGTTATTGTATCCCCATATGATAGGAATTCATTAAATGTTGATTGAGTGAACTAATGACTAAGACCTCAGGTACTCTAAGCCATTCTGAGGGCTATGGGTCACTCTGCCTTAGGAGTCTTTAGTAATGATGATTACTGATCAGTCTTGTGGAGTAGGGTTGGATTAGTTCAGCTTATAGGTGGGGAATTGAAGTTCAGAGAAGCTGACTTGCTCCACATCAGATCTAGGACAGGAACCCAGGTCTTCTGACTCCCAAGTTCAATGTTTTGTCCACTAAGCCACAATCAAGAATCATGGGGTTGCAAAAAAAAAAAAAGTGGGGCAGCCAGGTGGCACAGTAAATAGAGCACCGGCCCTGGAGTCAGGAGGACCTGAGTTCAAATTCGACCTCAGACATGTGACACTTACTAGCCATGTGACCTTGAGCAAGTCATTTAACCCCAACTGCCCTGCCTTTCCCCCTCCAAAAGATTAAAAAAAAAAAAAGAATCATGGGGTTGCTATGTGCCATTTATCTTTACAGGAAAGATGGACAACTATGAATTGATCCACTCTAGTAGAGTAAAATTTATTTACCCTAATGAGGAGGAGATTGGAGACTTGGCTTTCATTGTGGCCGAGAAGATGGATGACTTGGCAGATCGCCCTGCTCTCGATATCCTCCTCTATGTGTTGGCATTCCAAGTGAACCCTGTGGAAGGCGCTTCTTCGGCCCGCAGTTCACTCCAGCCAAAGACACTTCTTCTGACCAGCTCAGGTTTATTCCTTTTTGATGAGGACCATGTCAGTTACCCACTGCCTGAGTTTGCCAAGGAGCCACCAAAGAAAGACAAATATCAGTTTGCTGATGGCCGGAGGATCCGGGACCTGGACCGGGTACTCATGGGCTACCAGATGTACCCTCAGGCCCTCACCTTTGTGTTTGATGATGTACAAAACCAAGACTTAATGCAGAACCTGACCCTGGATCACTTTGGAGACACTCTGGTTACTGCCCAGGGAGCCCCCAGACCCAGGGGACGTGATGGGGGCAGGGAAGTGCAGTGGTATATCTTCATCCCAAGTGCTGAGAGCCGAGAGAAGCTCATCTCGATGCTGGCCAGACAGTGGGAAACCCTGTGTGGGCGGGAGCTGCCCCTCGAACTCACAGGGTAACAGACCAGCCATTGGACAACGTATAGGGTGAGGACTGGGAGAAACCAGGTCGGGCCCGGCCTGTCCAGCCTTTGGCCTCCAGAGAACACTGAGCTCCATGGAATTGCATCTTCTCAGGTGTTCACTGGTTCGGGACTTGGCTCTTTTTTGTTAACCTGTTCTAGAGATTTTTATGCTGAATATGTAAACATTTTATCATGCTCTGCATCCTGGGAACCTGTGTGAATTTGAAAGGAGTCAAAACACTATGACATAGTGCTGTCTAGGGCTGTCTCTGTTTCCACATTTGTTTCCTGTATATATATATATATCAGCCCCCAAACTATTCCACTGTAAATAATGGTGAGAGAAGCACTCGTGATGTCAGAAAGTGCTGTGTTGTGTGTGAGCTGTCTTTTATTGGGTGTGCTGCTAAACGTTTCAGTTAAGATAATTTACACACTTGTACATTTGTCTTTTTATGAAGTGTCAAAATTGGTTTTTATTTTGCTGCTAATCATGAACCTCATAGCAAAATTCACATTAAGATGCCCCAAGTGTGGGGACGTCACTTTGGTGGAGGGGTGGCACGCTCTCACTGCCAGCAAAAACATGGACAACAAGTGAGGGGCGTGACTCTGCATTTGAGACCTGGGCCATCCACCCTCCAAGCACCAAGTGTTGCTGCCATGGCCTCCTTTCACAAAACCAATAAAGTGGAATTTGACACAGTCTTGTTTTCTTGAGTTCAGTGCTTCAGGGAGAGTCCAGCATATCTCATTAGGGACAGCTGCTCTCTAAATGAGCCCCTTTTAGTAATTATGTTCCACCTGATCCTCTGGGCAGGGCAGGTCCATCCTCCTTGAAATGTCACCTAGAACAGTCTAGAACAGGGACTGGAATGGAGCAGAAAAGCTTAAGAATAGCCCCTCTTCTCCATGTCCTTTCATTGTACTCTTGCTCCAAACAGCAAAATGCCATCTCTTCACTTAAAATAGAGGCAGTTCTCACTTTCCGCAAGAGGAACTGTTCTGCAGTCCTCTACTTAAGGTGATTTTTGCGTAATGTGCATTTTGCCCTTAGATGTGGGGGGCTGCCCATGGAGGGAGGGGGCCAGCACACAGTTCAGGTCCCCAGAACAGAGAAGCGAGCGGAAGGAGGAACATGGGGGGGTGGGGACAGACAAAGGTCTCCTCGTGGTGCTTGAGGTCTTGAGCCAAGCCCCTGATTCAGTAATGGCGGCACTCTCTCCAAGGGTGTGTTTCTCTGTTTTTGCTGGGTTTTGTTTTAGGATTTTTTTTGGTGGTGGGGTGGTAGACCATGGAGCCCCAAGCCAGAAGGACAGGAATAAAGTGAGAGAGAGTATGGTATGGTGAAGTTAACAGTGTTTAGGGGGAATGTGGATTCCTTTCACCATTTTTTATGAAAGTCAAATTTGCATAATGTAAATTTATGTAAAGTGAAACTATACTTGGAGTACTTCAAGGATTCACAATTTTGTCAGTGCAGGCATACCTCCCCTGAGTCAGTTCATAGCCCCTCTTCCATCCCCTAGCACAGGGGCTCTTCACTTTGGTTCCATGAACAATTTGTATCTCAATACAATTTGTTTCCTTTGCAGTCCTTTGCATTTTAGTAATTTAAAAATATTATTATGAAGAGGGGTCCATGACACAAGAAGGTTAATACTCCTGCCCTAGTAGATTGTTTCATAAATTGCTTCAGATGAAAAACCACACCCTGGTCACGCCACTGACTCCAGCCACACTTTTCTCATGAACCTTCCATGGCTCCCTACTTAAAGCCTTTCCAAGCTTAGCAGGACCTAGAGTCATAGCATCTCAGAATTAGAGGTCAGTAGTGTGTGTGAGCCTGAGCTCCACCATTGTAGCCTTTGAAAGTCCAGGGCTGTCACCTCCATGCCACAATGAGGTGAACTTCCATATAGGTTTACAAAGGGTCAGTGCTTTAGAAGCCAAGTTATCACTGGTTTTCATAAAGGCATAAATCTTAAGAGCCTACCCATTCACCAATCTGACATGGGACCTTCCCTTGAGATTCAAGGAAGCCTCTCCTAAGCTGGAAGGACTTCTGTCCATATGCTTTAAGCAAGAAGAAATTTTATTCAGTCCTGCCCCTCTGCTGTCTGCTGCTCACTCCCTGTGTGGCCTTAGAAAGGCCTTCAAACTCTCAGGCTCCTCAGAAAAATGAGAGGATGGCATCAATGGCATAGACGGCTTTGTTCCCTTCAAGCTCCAGATCTGTGTTCCTGTGCTTCCTCGATTTGTGCCTCACTGTCAATGGGAGTTTAATCCCAGTGGTGGAGAGATGGGCACATGGATGCATCATGGTGGAACTGTGACTTACCAAGTCATTCTGGAAAGCGGCTTTGAACTAATGAGAGCGATTCAAACATCCATACGCTTTGACCCATTGATTCTACTGCTGGGTGCATACCCCAAAGAGCTCAGTGATGAAAGGGTCCCGTATGCAACAAAAGATTTATAGCAGAACTTTCTGTGGATAGTAAGAATCCGGAAACAAAATAGAAGCCTATCAGTCGGGGAATAGCTAAACTAATTGTGTAGAGAAATGTTGAAGTCCAGGGGCAACTAGGTAAAACAGTGGATAGAAAGCTGGTCAGTAAGACCTTAATTCAAATCCAGCCTTAGATACTTCCTAACTGTGACTCTGGGCAAGTTATTTGCCTCTGTCTTGGTTTCCTCAAATGTTAAATAACACCTGTCTCCCAGGATGGTTGTGAGGATCAAATGAGAGAATATTTGTAAAGCATTTGACACATAGGAGCTTAAAAAAAAATGATGAAATGATAGAGATGCATTAAAAAGAATATGAAAGAAAGATAAAACCAAGAAAATATACACAGAATGACAATAGAAATGGAAAGAATGAGTGACCAAGTCTGACCCAAAGGAAAGATACAAGGAAGTTCCTCCTTCCATTCTTTGCAGAAATTGGGGACCATGAATGTGGAACATCATCTTTTCTCACATGTTGATTAGTTTTGCTTTTCCTTCCTCTTTTTTTTTTCTTAAATAGGAGGGTGATATGATTGTATGGTATGATTATCTCAATAGATGCAGATGATTTGTGATATTATCTCAATTGATGCAGAAAAAGCTTTTGACCAAATACAACACCCATTCCTATTAAAAAACACTAGAGAGCATAGGAATCAAAGGAGTTTTTCTTAAAATAAGTAGCATCTATCTAAAACCATCAGCACGCATTATATATAATGGAGATAAACTAGAAGCATTTTAAATAGGATTAGAGGTGAAACAAGGATGTCCATTAGTACCACTTATTCAATATTGTACTAGAAATGTTAGCTTTAGCTGTAAGAAGAGAAAAATTGAATGAATTAGAATAGGTAATGAAGAAATAAAACTATTTGCAGATGATATGGTATAGAGAATTCTAGAGAATCAACTAAAAAACTACTTGAAATAATTAACAACTTTACCAGAGTTGCAGGATACAAAATAAACCCACATAAATGATTGGCATTTCCATATATTACTAATAAATCCCAACAGCAAGAGATAGGGAAATTCCATTTAAAGTAACTGTAGACAATATAAAATATTTGGGAGTCTACCTGACATGACAAACCCAGAAACTATAAGAACACAATGACAAAACACTTTCCACACAAAGTCAGAGCTAAATGATTGGAAAATAGCAGTTGCTCATGGGTAGGCCAAGATAATGTAATAAAAATGACAATTCTACCTAAATTAGTTTACTTATTCAGTGCCATACCCATCAAACTACCAAAAATAGAGCTAGAAAAAGGTAACAAAATTAATCTGGAAGAGCAAAAGGTCCAGAATATCAAGGGAATTAATAGAAAGAAATGCAAGGGAAGGTGGCTTAGGCATACCAGATCTAAAACTATTATAAAGTAGAAATCATCAAAACAGTACTGGCTAAGAAATAGAGTGGTGGATCAATGGATTAGAGTAGGTATAAGACACAGTAGTCAATAATTATAGTAATCTACTGTTTGATAAACCCAAAGACCCCAGCTTCTAGAACAAGAACTCACTAATTGACAGAAAACTGCTGGAAAAACTGGAAAACAGTATGACAAACTAGGCACAGACCAACATCTTACACTGCATACCAAGATAAGGTCAAAATGGGTACACTATTTAGACATAAAGGGTGAAACTACAAGCAACTTAGAAAGACCAAGGAATCATTTCATCTATGAAGAAGGGAAGAGTTTATGACCAAACAAGACATAGAGAACATTATGAAATGCAAAATGGATAATTTTGATTAAATTTAAAAGGGTTTGCACAAAGCTAGTACAGCCAAGATTAGAAGATCAGCAGAAAGCTGGGAAACAATTTTTACAGCCAGTGTCTCTGATAAAGACTTCATTTCTAAAATATAGAGAGAATTGAGTCAAATTTGTAAGAATGTACAAGTCACTTCTCAATTGGTAAATGGTCAAAGGATATGAACAGTTTTCAGATGGAAGAAATTAAAGTTATCTATAGTCATATGAAAGAATATTCAAATCATTATTGATTAGGGGAATGTAAATTAAAAACAATTCTAATCTGTTCTGATTCTTTCACAACATGACTAGTGTGGAAATATGTTTAATATGATCATACATGTATAGTCTGTGTCAGATTGTGTGCTGTCTTGGGAAGTGGGGGAAATTTAAAACTTGAAATCTTATAAAAGCAACTCAGAGGTAGCACATCACACCTATGAGATTGGCTAACATGACAAAACAGGAAAATGATACATGTTGGAGAAGATGTGGGAAAATTGGAGCACTAATGCATTGTTGGTGGAGTTGTGAACTGATCCAACCATTCTGGAAAACAATTTGGAACTGTGCCCAAAGGGCTATAAAACTGTGATTGAACAATACCACTACTAGATCTGTATCCCAAAGAAGTCATAAAAAAGGGGAAAGGACCCACTTGTACAAAAAAAAATTTATAGCACCTCTTTTTGTGGTGGCAAAGAATTGGAAATTGAGGGGATGGCCATCAAATGGGAAATGGGTGGACAAGTTGTGGTATACTATTGTTCCATAAGAAATGGTGAGCAGGCAGACTTCAGAAAAACCTGGGAAGACTCATATGAACTGATGTGTAGCGAAGTGAGCAGAACCAAGGACGTTGTGCAATGACCACCTTTTTAGACTTAGCTCTTCCAAGCAATGCAAGGATCCAAGATAATTCCGAAAGACATGATGGTAAATGCTATCTATATCCAGAGAAAGAACTATGGAGTCTGAATGCAGATCGAAGTGTCCTATTTTCTCTCTCTTTTTCTTGTGAGAAATCTGATCCTTTCACAATATGACTAATGTGGAAATATGTTTAATATGATCATACATGTATAGCCTATATCAGATTGTATGCTGCCTTGGGGAGTGGAGGAAATTTAAAACTTGAAATCTTATAAAAGCAAATGTTGAAAACTAAAAATTTAAAAAGAGGGTCTTCTGGAAGGTGGAATGGAAAAGAACACAGTGGAAAATGTAAGTAGTGTAAAAAACAAAATCTATAAAAATTTGAAAAAAAAAAGTGGCCTCCCAGAGTATGTATGAGGAAGAGTCTATATGATTTTTAAGCGGATCGTCTAGAACAATTCCCTGTCCCTGACCTGCCCCTGGCCAGTTGCATCCTTCTTTAAGGCCCAGCTCAGCCCCTACCTCTGTTGTGCTTTCCCTGATCCACCCATTCCCTAAGCAGGAAAATATCTCTGCCTCCCAAACTAGAACTTTGTGCCCCTCCTGTGTGCTCACTGCATTTTGCTTTGTAATGTGGTTATTTCTGTCTATCAAGCCTTAGTCTCCCTGTTAACCTTTTAGGGTCCTAAGGGCAAAGGACGCCCTATTACTCATCTCCTTTTCCCACATAGGCCCCTGAATGTAAGAGATACCAGTAAATAGTTGTTGAATGAATTTTATTTTTAAAATGAACAAAAATGTTGACTTCCTGTTGCAAAAACTAAGTACTATGTATTCAGATGTTGTAAGGAGGGCCTGTAATCAGTCACAGGGCACTTTATGGGGAAACAATGTCCCGGGGTGGGTGGGTGGAAATAAGGGGGAAGAACTCTCACCCTACTTTTCTCAATCTCATCTTCACATTTTAGTAGGCCTTAATCCTAAAAGAATGACTAATAGTGACAATACCAAGAGCTGGAGCACAGGACCCTCATGCTGTAAGCAAGAGAAAGCATTTTGCTGTGGAAATGACCCAGGGAAAAGGGCTTCTGGTCCAAGCCACTAACTTCCTATGTGACCTTAGAGAGGTCCCTTCCTTCTAGAGGCCCTCAGCTTCCCCTCTGGAAAATGACAGGGCTGGAGAAGATGACCTCTAATATCCTGTCCTGCTCTGACTTTTGAACTGAGTTGCTGTAGCAAGTCATTTGAACAGCGAACTCAGGGTCTCACCTTGCTGAGACTGTGGTCATGTTTATCGTTCCTGGCTTGGCCCAATGTGCCAGTTTTAGTCCCTGGAATCATTCCCTCCTGAGGACGAATCAGGACACAGGCCCTTCCTGGGCTTGAGCGGCACCACTAAACTGGTGCAGAAATCCATCTTTTGCTGGGGAAGAGGAGGGGATATCTGTACAGCTCATCCCCCTCTGCACAGAAACAGGCCATTTCAATAGCAGGAAATGACCCCAGACCCTGTGGGGAAGAGGCTGGTGATGACCAAAAGTTTTCCCCAAAGCCCAGGAAGAGCTGAGGCCAGTTGGGAGACTGAAGTGGGGGGTGAGAAACAGATTGGAACCCCTCCCTATTCCTCTTGCTTTTGGGACAAAAAGTAGTTCAGTTTAAGATGCTGGCTCTGGGGACTTGGAGCAGTGAAAGTGGAGGAGGGAATAGGGCCCTTGAGAGAGTGACTCAGAGGGTGATGTTTGAGAGTGTGCCCTGACCCCCAGACAAAGAATGAGCACGACTACCCCACTCCTGCCTCTATTCTCATAGAAATAAACACCCTAGGCTCTGGTCTAGGAAACCAGATTCCTCTGAGGCTGGGATTCCTCATCGTCCCTTTTCAGCTGCTAGAAAGGAATGAAACAGGGAAGATTATTCAGAATTTCCCTTTTCCCAATCAAATTCCCTTCCTTTTCCCTCAGTGGTGCCAGATTGCAGAATGAGGATTTGCTTATCTCCTAATTGAAGGAAAATTTTCCTAAAAAATAGCTGCCCCAAAGTGGGATGGGTTACTTTGGGAGGTAAGAATAAAAATATTAAGAGTTGACATTTATATAGCACTTTACAAACATTATTTAATTTGAACCGCACAACAACCCTGAGAGGTAGCTAATAGTATGATTGTCATTTTATGAGATAAGGAAATGGATGCTTCAGTGCATTGTCCCCTAGGTCTGGGGTTCTGGATGTTTTTGCTATCATGGACCCCTTTGAAAGTTTAGTAAAGCCTGTGGACCCCTTCTCAGGAATCATATTTTTAAATGTATAAAAAAATACACAGGATTAAAAAGAAAACCAATTATACTGAAATACATTTTTAAAATATTAAAAGAGGGGGTTTACTGTGGGTACATGCATACATGTGCATGTGTGTGTGTCCTTGCGTTAGGAAGGAGTTGAATCACAGGCTTACTGAACCCCAAAGGGTTATCTAAAGTAGACTATCCTCAAGCAGGCAGGCAGATATCCTGTAAGATATCAGTAACAAGGAGTCATCCATGAGGAATTCACTGTCTCCTACAGTGGTCCTTCCAGTAGGGGACAACTCTAGTTGTTGGGAAGTTTCTTTACATCAAGCCCAAACTGAGCCCTCTACCCTGTGGAGTGAAGTTATAGAGTGTCTATCCTTGGGCACTGGGCTTCACTGTAAGCAGTCACCTCCTGGAATACCACCTTATCTTGGAGATCATCCAGAGGACCCTTGCCTTTGGTGCTGGGGTTTTCAATACTCTGCCAATCTTCATTGATCTCTGAACCCAAAACTGAGGCCCCAGGCTTTCTGGGCTTCTTGACCCCCCTCTTCCAGGGCTCAGAGATCTGTTGTCCTTTCACCTTTCCCCTTTCCCCTTCTGCTGCCACCATTCCAACTGGGCCTTTCCCACCTCTGTCCCTTCTCCTTCACCATCTCTATGTTGTCTGGTCTAGACCACACCAGTACATTGTCTAAGATTTAATCACAAGCATCTCCAGATATTTCTGTTTGGATGATGCCTTCACTATCTCCAATCCCTAGGGCACTACTATGAATCATGAGATTAATATTGGCTCAGAAAAATGACCTTGCAATGTACACAGGAAAAAAATCAAGCAGATAAAATATGCATGTTGCCCAGAGTTGGATGTCAACCCATTAAGTCAGACTCTCTATAATTATGTCTTAGATAATCTGTCACTCCATCTGAATGAGAAGCTGGACTTAGAATGAAATAAAACAGGAGTTCTTCCACTTTTCATGCCAGGGACCTCTTGGGCAGTTTGGAGAAACCTATGGATCTCTTCTCAGAATTATGTTTTTAAATGCAAAGATAAAATACATAGCATTACAAAGGAAGCCAATTCTATTGAAATACAGTTATCAATTTTTTTTTAAGTTCATGGATCCCAAGTTAAGAACCCTTGGAAAAGGAAGAAGAGAAGTGGATGGCATTTAGGAAATCCTATGGTGCTTGCTGTGATCCCAAGCTGACTGCCAACACATGAACCCCTCTCTTCAACACCAGAATTCTCCTAATGATGCTATATGTTCTAAAACCATTAAACATCAAAATCGTTTAAGAATCCCAATCAAGGGTGACCCAAAGGTTAAGGTCAAGGTGCCCAGCTTGAGTAAGAAGACTGCCATATATCAGTAATGAAGGATTATGCAAGAAATGGCATGAAAGACCTCATCAGGTCCTATAGGACCAGAAGAGGGAGTGGGCCAGTTGTGTAAGGAAAGTGCACTAGTACCCCGTCACCTCAAAAATCAGAATAATCAATAGGCAACAAAAGCTATCTCATCATACAACAAGCACAATCCCTCTTTCCATGACATCCCTTCAGATATTTGAAGTAAGCATTTGTTAAGGGTAATATGCTAAGTGCTGGGGATTAAAAAAAAAAGGCAAAAGACAGTCCCAGCTCTCAAGGACCTCTTACTCTAATGGGGACACAGCATACAAAGAATTATGTTCAAATAAACTTTATGTAGGATAAATTGGAAACAATCAATAGAAAGAAAGCTCTAGAATTAAGAGGGATCTGAAAAACCTTCCTGTAGAGAGTAGGATTTTAGCTGGGACTTGAAGGAAACCAGAGAAGACAGGAGGCAGAAATGAGGAGGAAGAGCGTTCAAGACATGGGAAGAACATGCTCAGAGTCTGTAGATGGAGTATCTTGTGGGAGAGAAAGAGCAAGAGGACCACAGTCTCTGGATGGTAGAGGACATGGCAGGGAGGTGGGATGGGATAGAGTGGGGTGGGGGAAGGTAAAGTATAAGAAGATTAGAAAGGTACAGGGGAGGCTAGCTTATGAAGGGCTGTGAACACCAAAAAGAAGAGTTAATCCTGAAGGTGATAGGGAGCCATTGGAGTTTATTGAATGGGGGTTGACATCATCAGGTGTACTTTTTAGGAAGATCGCTTTGACAGCTGAGTGGAACAGAGAATAGAGTTGAAAAAGACTTAAGGCTGACAGACCCACCAGCAGGCAGGAGGTGATGAAAGCCTGCAGCAGAGTGGTGGCAGCGTCAGAGGAGAGAAGGGAGTGTATTTGAGAGATGTCACAATGGTGAAATCGACAGGCTTTGGCAAAGGATTGGGTATGATGGATGAGAGAAAAGGTGTTGAGGATAACGCCCAGGTCATGGGCCTGGATGATTGGGAAGATGGTAGTGTAATAAAGAAGTTAGGAAGAGGGAAGGGTTTGGAGGGAAAGACCATGGCTTCAGTTCGTGGACATGTTGCATTTAAGCTTTTTATGGGACATGCAGTTTGAAATACACAATATGTAGGTGGAGATGTGGGACGGGAGTGCAACAGAGAGATTAGGGTTTGACAAGCAGGTCTGAGAATCGTCAAGCCCTTCTCAATCTTCACATCTGGTTAATTGCTGGTACCTTCCATGGATCACTGGATGGAAGGGTTTCCACTTTTCTTCTTTCTCTGGAAATACTCCAGTTTGCTAGCAACCTTCCCAACATATACCATCCAATACATAAACAAATGGGACCATCATTCATTCTGTGAACTTGGCCTCTGTTGCCACAGTCTAACATGAGACCATCACACTCTTTAGATCTGGGTGGGACCGTGGACATCATTTAGAGACATGAAAACTGCAGCCAAGATATTTTGCACACTATTGACTCCTACCAAACTTTCAGTCTGTCAAATCCCACTCCGGGGGTTTTATTATTTAAAAAAAATTTTTTTAAACCAAATGTAGAATTTCACATTTATCCCTCTTATACTTCCTCATATTCCACCCCTGTTGACCCCACCCCTCCCAATCAGTCTGGTTTGTCTCAAACTTTTTTTGAATCCTTATTTTATTAACCTTTGGTTAACATTGAATGTCAACACTTGAGAGGTCATCCTCTATTTAAAGATGAGCTTGATCATATTCATAGAAGCCAGTCAGTGAGAAACTGGGAATGGAGCCCAGGGGAGTTAACTTCCAACCTAGAGCTCTGTTCCTTGCTTTGCTGAAGCACCTGTAAAATCCCCTGCCTCCCGCCTCTCCCCACCCAATCAGACACAACACGGCACTTGGAGTCAGAGATCTGGGTTTAAATCCCACCTCCAGAAACTTTGCAGCTGTGTGACCTTGGGTGGATTACCAAAACTCTATCTCAGTTTCGTTATCTGTAAAATAAGGGTATTGGACGAGATGGCCGGTTCTTTCCAGCTCGAAATCTCTGCAGCTAGGTGGTCCAGTGGGTAGAGTCCTGGACTTGTCACCAGGAAAAGCTGAGCTCATCTCCTGCTTCTAACACTTCCTAGCTGTATGACCCTGGGAAGGTCACTTACCCTCCCTTAGCCTTAGTTTCCTCAAATGTAAAATGGGGATAATAATAGCAGCTCCCTCCCAGGATTGTGAGAATAAAATGAGATATTTGTAAAACATTTTGTAACCCTAAATCAATATATAAATTCTAGGTAGTAGTAGCAGCAGTAGTAGGTAGTAGTACAGTATATAGTATAGTATAGTATAGTATAGTATGGTATGGTATGGTATGGTGTGGTGTGGTGTGGTGTGGTGTGGTGTGGTGTGGTGTGGTGTGGTGTGGTGTGGTGTGGTGTGGT
>NW_027185896.1:5772781-5773205 GCF_028583685.1 Petaurus breviceps papuanus | reverse complement strand
GTGTGGTGTGGTGTGGTGTGGTGTGGTGTGGTGTGGTGTGGTGTGGTATGGTATGGTATGGTATAGAATGGTATGGTATAGTATAGTATAGTATAGTATGGTATGGTATAGAATGGTATGGTATGGTATGGTATAGTATGGTATGGTATGGTATGGTATAGTATGGTATAGAATGGTATGGTATGGTATGGTATGGTATAGTATAGTATGGTATGGTATGGTATGGTATGGTATGGTATAGTATAGTATAGTATGGTATGGTATGGTATGGTATGGTATAGTATAGTATGGTATGGTATAGTATGGTATGGTATGGTATGGTATAGTATGGTATAGAATGGTATGGTATGGTATGGTGTGGTATAGTATGGTATAGAATGGTATGGTATGGTATGGTATGGTATAGTATAGTATAGTATAGTAT
>NW_027185896.1:5759390-5772771 GCF_028583685.1 Petaurus breviceps papuanus | reverse complement strand
ATGGTATGGTATGGTATGGTATGGTATGGTATAGTAGTAGTAGCTAGTATTTAGATTTAGTATTAGATACTAGTATTTAGTAGTATCTAGTGTCTAGTATCCTAAATTCTTTGTTATGAGGGATAGCTTTCTGGGATAGGAGAGGGGGAGGTGAAGGAAAATTGGGAAATCTATGTTATATAAAAAAACAAAGATATCAATTTAAAAAACCTATTTTTAAATAGTTAAGATCCTGTAACTCCTCTCCTCCCCCAATAAAATGTTAGCTAAGGGGGTACAGTGGAGAGAGCACCAGGCCTGGAGTCAAGAAGACCTGTGTTGAAATCTGGCCTTGGACACACTAGCTGTGTGACCCTGGGCAAGTCACTTAACCCTGTTTGCCTCAGTTTCCTCATCTGTAAAATGAGAAGGAAATGGCAAACCACTCCAGTATCTTTGCCAAGAAAATTTCCAACGGGTCATGAAGAGTCACACATAGCTGAAATGACTGAATAGTGAAAACAAAACCTTTAAAGTGTCCCCTCCCAGAGACATTTGTACTTAACAGAGGACTCTAGATGGCCCGGATAAATGGCCACTCTAACGGTGGCATTTTAGGCACTCGCTGTGTGGTTAGTAGAGGGGCAGAGGAGATGCTGCTGGAGAAATGGGGGGTGGGCTTTCTGTTGCTCTTCAGAATACACCACTCCTGTACCCTCTGGTACATCACTGGGGGCTGGGCCAGGCTGACTGCTGAAGGCTCAGCCTCCGGACCTGCCAAAGGCCTGAGCAGTCTGTTCCTGGTGGTCAGTGGCCGAGGTTTTCCTTCCGCCTGTTTGCGGCTGATATGTAAAAGGAAATCCTGATGGGTTCCTGTTTGGGGTGAACTGGCTGGGCGTTTGTGTGACTCTGTGTGTGTGTGTGTGTGTGTATGTGTGTGTCATTTTTAAGGCAGGCAACTTCCCCCTTATCCCCATTCTGGATCATCTGTGTCCTAGACAGTCTCCGGAGGTCCCACTGCCCACAATCCTTTCCCCCATTCTGAGGCTGCTGAGTCCCTGAAGTATTTGGCGATGCCCGGCCCTGGAAGGCCACGTCTCCTCTGGCTCCTGGCTCTCTGGCTGGCTGGTGTGGACCAGGGGAAGGGAGAAAAGGTGGGTTGGGTCCGGTTGGGTTTGAGCCTGGGATGAAGACTGGGGCCAGTGTTGGGGGGTAGAAATGATAGAGGCTCAGGGATTTGACCTCAGATGCAATGTCCTCTGGATGGAACAGAGACAAGAGAGAATGTCAGCCATTGGTAATTGTCCTGGGGAGCTTGAGATGAATTGGGAGGGGACCAAAAGGTGACAGGCCCTGAATGTGTTGGGGGGAGGGAAGATATAGTACCTGTCTCCTCTCCATCTTTGTGTCAGTCACCAAACTCTTGGACTGCTTTTTTGTTTCTCTGTCTCTGTCTCTGTCCTCCTTCCTTCTCTCCATGTCTGCATACATGAATTTTTGTGCATCTCTGTCTGTCTGGATGGAATCAGATCTTTGTGTTCATCTATCTGCTGTTCTCTGTCACTACATGACTGAGACCTGTGTTTCCTTCTGTCTCCCTGACTCTAGACCTCTCAATTCCAATTCAGTAAGCATATATTAAGCACCTACTGTGTACTCATTATCAGGGATATGATGGTGAAAAACAGCACATCCCCTGCCTACATGAAGCTTCAATTCCAAGAGGGGAGGTTTGACCCAGAAATAAGCAAGCTTTAAAATAGGATGTGATCACTGGGGTAAGGGAGAGAACCAGACCAATGGTGGAGGGAAATTTGAGGATGGATGGGTCACTTTTTCTCCCCGTTTCCTCATGTCTTTGTCTCTCTGTGTCCCTTTATCTCTGTCTCCCTTTCTCTATCTCCATCTGTACTGCTGTCCCCCTTTCTGTATTTCTGTCTTCCTTCCTCTACCTCCATCTGTATGTCTGTCTCCCTTTCTCTGCCTCTCTGTCTCTCTAACCTCATCTCACCACCTTCTGCCAGTTTGTGTATGTCTCTCTCTCCCTATGTCTCTCCTTGTCTCTTTCTGCCTCAGAGCTGCATAGCCTAAGTGTGAGTATGCCCACAGATTTCATGAAGCCCTCCCAGGCCTGTCAACTATCCACTAGTACTAGAGTCGACACTATTCCTGTTCCCTTAGAGTCCCCAGCATTGATGGGGCATTGACTGTGGACCTGATCCCCCAGGAGGGATGCAAAGTCAGTGAGCTTCCAGTGTCTCTCTAGCACTCAGGACTTGCTTGGTCCCTGCCTCTCCCTCCAGTCCCCAAAGACACTTTTCTCTGGTGACCAAGAGGACCATTGCCCAGCCCTTCTGATTGGGCTTGAACTAAGAAGTTCTTATTGGTCACTGTTCTGTCTGAGCATGTGTTTGTGTCCACATTTTCCTTCCCTCTGTGTGTGTCTCTCTCTGTCTCTGTCTCCATCTGTCCCTCTCTGTCTCTCTCCCTCTCTTGTGTCTGTCCCTCTCTCCTTTCTCTCTCTCTTTGTTTCTCTCTCTTTTTCTCTCTGTCTCTGTCTCTTTGTCTCTCTCTTCTCTGTCTCTCTCTGTCTGTCTCTTTTTCTCTCTGTCTCTGTCTCCATCTGTTACTCTCTATCTCCCTCTCTGTTTCTGTCTGTCTGTCCATCTCTCCTTTCTCTCTCTCTGTTTCTCTCTCTGTCTTTTCTTTTTCTCTCTGTCTCTGTCTCTCTCTTCTCTGTCTCTCTGTCTCTTTCTCTCTCTGTCTCCATCTGTCCCTCTCTGTCTCTCTCTCTGTTTCTGTCTGTCTGTCCACCTCTCCTTTCTCTCTCTCTTTGTTTCTCTGTCTCTGTCTTTCTGTCTCTGTGTGTGTCTCTCTTTTTCTCTCTGTCTCTGTCTCTCCAAGAAGACTTCAGTAATTCCCTCTATCAGCAATAGCTTTTCTCCTCTGACCTCTGTCACGTCTGAGTTGCATCTCTGTTTCACTCTGGAGTGTTGTATCATTTGTTTTTTTGTTTTTGTCTTAGCCTATGGGTTGTGAATTCTGTGAAAATAATATCCTTGTTATGCATCCTCTAATACCTTGTACAGTGTTCTGCACATAGGTGCTGAATATATGTTTGTTGAATAGATGAATGGATAAAAGAAAGAAAGGATGAATGCATGAATGAATGAGTTTGTTGAATGGCCTGTCAAGTGGCTGTTTCTCTCTCCCCCTGAATCTATGCAGCTCTGTCCCTGATTCTGGGTCTATGTATCTCTCTTTGTCCCTCTGTCTCTCTCTCTCTGAGCTATGGTATGTCTCTGTCTCTCTATGTCTGAGCCTCTGTCTTTACATGAAGTCCAAATCTCAGTTTCCCAATCTGGGCTTAGTACAGAGGAGATGCAAAGCTTCCTGGATGAGAGCTGACACCAGGTATAGCTGGCTTGGGGGTGGAATCTGAGGTTCTTTAAGAGAACAGCATAGCACATTTCTGCTCCAAAGTCCTTTCCCATCTGTCATATCCTAAAGCCTTAAGCACCCTTGTGGGATAGGCAGGCCAGTCAAGTGGGTTTGTCCCTATGTGACTGACATAAACAAGAGAAGCTGGGGCCCAGAGGGGGCAAGGGAGACTTGTCAGAGTCACTTGAAGAGCCAAGACTAGCACCCTAATTCTCCAGATTCTTGCAGTCCAGGAGGAACAGATTCAGGCCCTGCCCTCAGGATGGGGGGAGTGGAGAATCTGTTGGGGTATGTATGGAAAAAGCAAGAAGCAAATACACAGATTTCTGCCAGAGATCAAAATGAGGCAGGATAGAGTTCATTAGGAACAACTGGGCCTTCAGTAGACTGAGAGGAGTGCCATCTACATGGGCTGGGGAATGGTATCACTAGGGTTGGGCACCTGGGACTTTGCCCCAGAGCACCTGAATTCAGGGAGTGTTTCCTCCCTTTAATGGATCTCCAATCCACTATCCCCCATCCTGAGGTCCTCTGGTCCCATTCCACTCAGCACCACACTAAGTTTCTTGCCTTTCCCCTGGGGTCTGCTATCCCCTACCACCCTGGACCTGCCTGTCCCACTACTCTCCTTCCCCCTAGGAGTTGAGGATTGAGAGCCAGGCATCATTAACTATGTAACAGTGACTGGGGCCATACCCTCTGAAGGACAGGCTACCCCCTCTCCTGGTGAAACTACACCTGTCTGGGACTGACAATCCTCTTTACCTCCTCAATGATTTTCCTCCAAACAAATGCCATGGCCACTGGCCTTGGGGTGACCTAGAAGGATCCCTGTCTACTACAACTGCCACCACTCAACTGAATGTGCTTCAAGTGCTGGAATTCCTAGTTATGGTTCTGGATTCAGATACAGTTAATCAAAAAAGGCTTCTGAAAAAGGTAGCAATGGGTCTCAAAAGTGTCAAACTCTCAGCCAACAGGCTATGTGGAGCCCCAAAACTCCTAAGTATGGACTGATCCAGATTATAATGTAGATGGAGAAATGTTTAGTAAAATAAGCAAAGATACAACACAACATAGATAATATTAATTTGTGGTTTTCTAAGCCAATATGACATTTGAGTTTGATGCCACTGGCCATATTTTGAAGGCAGGAAAATGTGCAGATTGAGGGAGCAAAGGGGTCTGAGCAGGGAAGTTGGTGACCTTAGGGCATCTTGCTCTAGGCTCTTGGCCCCAAGATTTCTTTTTATATCTACCCTTGCCTCCCAAGTTTTCCTGACTTAAAGTTAAAGGAACTTAGTCTGACCCTGGACTAGTCTCTTTTACCCACCCCCCCCTTTCCCATCTGCCCTTCTCTTACAATAGTTGACTGCGGTGGGAGATGGGGGGAGGTGTTAAGTGAAGGACAGCTGTTGCCACATCCCTTCTAGGAATAGGACTGGAGATCTTTTCCCTAGCACAAGACTTATCCAAATTGAGGACTCAGCTCTCTCCCCCGGGTGGGGCTTCCTTAATCAGTCACCACAAGGCTACAAACCAAAAATCACATGCCTGTGTAGTCAGAGCTCACACTAAGCCCCTCTGAACTTACACTTGGCCACTTGGTCTACCCTTCAGTGGATGCACCTGCACACAGACACAGACACACACAATGGCCCTCATATTCTTATTGTCACTTTAGGTCATAGGTTCAACAGCTCATAGATTTAGAGCTAAAGCCTTCATAGATCATTTTAGGCCAATGGTACCAAGACCCAGTAGAAATGGAGGAATCAAACTCCATAAAGATCTCTGCTGGCTGCATATTGACTTAGAAAACCCATATTAACATCATCTATGTTCCACTGACATTTTTATTTATTTTTTGTTAAATATTTTAATCTTGTTTGGGGATGAATCCTAGAGTATTGCAAGTCTGACACCTCTGATCTAGTCCAGTAGAATGAGAACCCATATTGGACAGGAGGAGGAATTAGGGGAAGCAGTCCATCTATCTACATATAAGGGAATTCAGATCCAGAGACATTAAGTGAATTATCCCAAGAGTCACATAGAAAGCAAGCAGCAGAGCCAGGATCCAAATCCAGATCCACTGACTCTAAACTCAGTACTCTTTCCCCACTATGAAGGCTATTTGTTTCTTACTAGGAATTTTATTTATAATTAGACCACTGAGGTATTTTGGTTAGGTTACCTGGTCTATACAGCCTGGTTTCAGTCACACTTGTGGTTAATTGAAAAAGAATCCAATGATGTTCCACTCAATCACATACCTATTTACAAAAATGGTATTATGTTAAAGCAGTAATATAGAATAATATTAAATAACATCTGGCATTATTTTTAAAATTCTAAATTTAGTCACCATTAACATTAAATGACATTGTAGTCTGAAGGGGAAATATTTTTGGAGCAAAATTTAAAGAAACAAATGCATAGCTTCTTAGGGGGAACAGGGAAAGGCATAATGAGGTAGTGAAAAGAGACCTAAATTGAGGGTCAGGACACCTAGGTTCTTATCCCACCTCTGCCCCTGACATTACTCTGTGACTGTAAACAACTAATTTTCCTTCTTTAGGCCTCAATTCCCACTCTGTAAAATGAAATTGTTTCAATAGATGGTCTCTAAAGCCCCCAGTAGCTCTGACTTTTTCTGCCTATGATTGTAGGTGGGAATATGAGAGTGCATTGGGCTCTTAGACCTTTCACTCCTCACTCTCTACCTCCTCTATAGGTCCAGTCCAAACACTGCAATATGAAGACAAAGTTCCTCACAAATTCTCAGTGTACCTCATGTGCGGCTTTTAAGAGTCGGAGCTGCCCAGCAGGCTGGACCAAGAATTGGGAGAAAGACCCCCAGGAATGCAGGTATTAAATCCTGCGACTGGGAAGTCCCAGGCAGGACAGAGAGGAAATTTCCAGGGGCAGTGTATGGTTGGGAGGGTCTTAAGGAAAAACTTGGGAAAGGTACAGCTGGTGGGGTGGAGAAAAAGGAACAATTATCTGAAGGTGGGGATATGCCCAAGAGGAAGATGGAAGGGAAATTAATGCTAAAAGCCTCAGATGAACAGGATAAGTTTTGTGGAGACATCAAAAAGCCCCAGTCGACAGAGAAACACATCCTTTCGTCCATATCCTCCCAGATCTTCTTCCTCCTCTCTAAAGTGGGTCCTGAGCGCCTGAGGTTTCAGGCCTCCGCTATTTGTTACCCCAAGGAAGGGGCTTTTAGAGCAGGACCTCCATTACTGATGCCTTTCTTGTCTCAGTTACACTGTGACTCTGGGAGAGAACAACATCTTGATGTCTGGCTGCAGCCAGACCTGCTGGAAAGAGGTGGAAGAGAAGGCCTGCTGTCCTGGGTACTGGGGCTCTGAGTGCTATGGTATGGGGCAGGGACCAATGGGAACATTGCAAACTTTTTACCTTGGGGGTGGGCCCCAGATCTACCAGCTCAGTTCCCCTACAACAAAGGGGCCATGACCACACAAGGCCATCTTACAACTGGCTCCTCATGGTGGGTTCTTATGAATTCCATCAGATGTAGGAGGTACCTTCAAACCACCTCCCCAGGAGGGAGAGAGGGGTGGATGGACCCTTGGCACCCACTGAAGCCCAAAGGTGTCTGTCTCTGGCTCATCTCTGTTAGAGTGACAGGAGGCCTGAGTTGGGGGCCTGGCATCTTCTAGGGCTGGATGCTGAGCCCTACTGACCCTGCTGATTCTTCACAGAGTGTCCTGGGGGAGCCAGTAAACCCTGTAATGGTCATGGTACCTGCCTGGATGGGATTGGTCAGAATGGGACATGTGTGTGTGAGGTGAGAGGCTGTGGGATGGGCACTGAGGGACTGCTGGGAGTCAGCCCCTAGGATGGGACCATGGTGAAGCAAGAGTGAAAGGAAGCCTTAGAGCCCTGGGGAAGCAAAGGGAGAACCTCTCAACTAGCCAGTGCGCTACATCTCTCCCCAGGAAGGATATGGTGGCTTTGCCTGCCAGGAGTGCAAAGATGGGAGTTCATTTGGTTCTGACTGCAAGTCAGGTAAGGGGGCAGGGGTTAGAGAGAGCAGGTGTTAAAGAGATGTAGACCAGGGGACAGAGACTGAGGCCGGCAGGAGGGAGAGAAAGGCAGAAAGACAGGGAGACAGAGAGACAGAGATAAGGATGCAGACCAAGAAAAACCACTGGACACAGAGACATGCTCAGAGATACAGAGAAAAAGGCAGAGGCAGAAAGAGACATATAGAGAAACAGACACCTACAGAGAGTGACAGAGAGGCAGAGACAGACACAGAGAGACAGAGACAGACAAAAACATAAACAGAGACCCACAGAGAGTGACAGAGAGGTGGAGAGACAGGCAAGAGTACACAGACCAGGAGAAACCGTCAGACACAGGGATCAAAGTAAAGACAATCTGAGATCCATGTAAAAAGACAGAGGGAAAGGGGATGAAAGTAAAAGACAGAAAGAAAAACTTGAGAGACTTCTCCTCCAGCTAAACCCTATTAAATCTGTGGTTACCTATTCACACCCCTCTAACCTACCCATGATCCACTGGGAGAAGGTCTTTCTCTATTTTCCTGCTAGGGCCACCTCCTGGCCCCACCATGCCTTAATGGGGATGGAGTCCTGCTTTTTTATTTTCAAAGGGTGCAGAGCCCCTGGGTGTCCCTGGTGGAGATGGGGGTGGGGGAGGTGTGTGTAAAAGTGACCAGGCCTGATCCTGGGGAATGGCCTTCTCTTTGTTACAGTGTGTACCTGTGTCCATGGGGTGTGCAAGAATGGGCCCCAAGGTGATGGGAGCTGTCTCTGCTTTGCTGGTTACACTGGCCGCCATTGTGACCAGGGTGAGTGGCCTAGGCCAGGAGACATTTTCAGGGCAGAGGGTGGCCACAGACATGGAGGAAGATGGAATAGCAAGTGGGGACCATGGGTCAGTTCTCAGTAATTCACAAGCAGCCTAATTCTTTCCTGCCTGATAGGCCCCACCAGAACCTTAGGGCTAGAAGGGAGTTTAGAGATCACTGAGACCAACCTCCCCCTCCTCCTGCACACCCCTCCCCACATTATGGAGGAGGAAACTGAGGCTCAAAGGGAGGGGATGTTTTGCCCAAGTTGACACAATGAGTCAGTGTCAGAGTTAGGACTAGGAGCCAGGGCTCCTGACCGGCCCCTCTACTACTCTGCCCTGTTCTTCTGCTCTGCTTCCAGAAGTGCCTGCTTGCAAGGACTTGGCCTGCCCAAAGAACTCACAGTGTGTGGTCACAGACTCTAGGGTACCCAGCTGCAAGTGCCTTCCTGGCTACCAGCTCCAGGACGGCAAATGCCAAGGTAAGCCCCTAGAACCATCTAGCCCTAGACTCTCATGGCCCCAGAGAAGCCCTGGCTCCTTAAAAAAGGAGAAGCCCCCCCAATGCTCTACACCCCAACATGGGCCAACCCTCACCTATGTATGCACATTTAGACAGACAAACTGTGAAAATGGGGAAATTTGACTTCAGTGCCCTCAGCCTCTCCTTTCTATACCCTCCCTTCCCTTTCTCATAATCCTCTTCTCAAACTGAAAAAGGATCCTACTCAGTAATTTACATGTTAGTATGAATTCATCTCCAATTAGGTGCTGCCCTGGTTTCCTCAAAAACACCATCTTCATTAAAGGGATTCATGAATTCAGCAACTGGTCAGGGAAGGAAGGCCCTGAAATCACATGCCTGTGTCACATCATCTCCTGTAGGGACAACCAAGGGTTCTAACCAGCCAAACAGATGACTGAGAATTCATAGACTGTCTGATTCATTCATTCATCCCATGCATGCATGCATCCATCAAATGTGTATTTACTGTCTACAGACTTGCTGCTAATATCCCAGCTGGCCTCCCCACTGTATATAGGACAGGTTAACCCCAGCTTCCCTTCCTAATATTCATGGCCACTCTTCTTCGATTTTTCAGCCCAAGATCCCTGTTCTTCCTTTTCCTGCTCTCCTTTTGCTACATGCTCAGCCCTAGAGGATGGAGACTTTGAATGCCAGTGCAAGGCTGGTTACCATGGTGATGGGAAGTTCTGCCAACCCCTGGATCCCTGCACTTCCAACTATGGTGGTTGCCCCAGTGACACCACCCAATGCCTATACGTGAAGCCAGGAGAGGTGACCAAGTGCTCCTAGCCAGGGATACTGGACGAGGGCAGAACTGGGAAGGAGGGGGCTCCTCCTTCCTCTTCATGCTGGGATGGCTCTAGGATGCCAGACTAACCTAAATCCCGTGTCTGGGACTCAGGCTCCAGAGTCCTGTGGGAGCCAGCCTGGGGCGGGAGTGGGGAGAACTGAAGAAGGGGCAGCGGGTGGCTCATCCTTCCCTTGCCCCATTCCAACAGAGGGTTTCTGCTCCTCCCCTGGCTCCCCAGGCCACCTGCACCTGTAAACCAGGCCTGGTCAGGATTAGCTTCAACATCTCAGAAGGCTGCATGCCTATCTCCACTCCCTGCCATCACTTCTTCTGTGACGCTTCAGCTACTTGCCAGGTGGATGAGCAAGGGAAGGCCAAGTGAGTATATGACCGTGTGAGTGAGCGAGCATATGGGACGGTGGGACTGGGCGTGCCCCTGTGTATGAACACGGTGGCGATGCATGGGGGCGAGTGGTAACGTCTTAGTCAGCGGTTACGATGGAAGAGTCGGGGGGACTCTGGAGGGTCTGGGGGAGCATGTGACTGATTCTCTGCATGAGTGTAAGTGAGAGGCATCTTCAGCTAGGGGAAGGAGCAACCTTGTCACTTAATCCCCATGAGTCTCACTGTTTTTATTTGCAAAGCAAGGCAGCAAAAAGAAAGTATATTACATGAAATCTCAGGTCTCTTCCAGCTCTAAGGCCTAGTACTGTGGGTAAGGCGTGTACATGCGAAGGTCAGTTTCATTTCATTGCACTAAACAATTGAGCACCTACTGAGCTCTAGAGATAGAAAAATGAAAAAAAATAATTACTGGTGAATGCGAAGGGGCAGAGAGGGACGGACACAATATGTTGCATCATAGATAAGCATACAAGGCAGCTCGAGGGCCACGGTGGGTAGAGTGTTAGGTCTGGAGTTAAGGAGTATGTATTTTAGAGTAGGCAACAGGGTGCGGCAGATAGAGGGCCAGGCTTGGAGTCAGGAGAATCTGGTATTGAATACTGCCTCAGCTACTCCCTAGTTGTGTAACTAGCCTGAGTTCTCCTCTATAAAATGGGGATAATAATAGCATCTACCCCACAGGGTTGTTGCAAGGATCAAATGCGATAATAATGTATGGGGGAAAAAAGCTTTTCAAAGATGATGCATAAATGCTAGCAATTATTATAATTCTTATCATTATCCCAGAGTCAATAGAGAACCAAAGGTTTTGATCAGAGGAGTCACACAATCAGGCCTTAGGAAGACCATGTTGGTAGTTGGGCACAGGATAGATTGAAAAGGGGAGAGCAAAGTTAAAGAGATGAGATAGAAGTTTACAACAGTAAATTGCCTACAACAGTAGTCCAGGGTGATGATGGTCAGTGAGTGTAAGGGGACAGGTGTGAGAGGTATTGTAGAGTCACAAGACTTCCCCAATGATTGGATATCGGGGGGAAGGGAGAGGAAAGAGTCAAAGATGACCTTGGAATTTTGAGCCCGAATGTCTAGGAGGAGGAGGATACCATGAACAGAAATAAGGAAGGGGCAAATTAAGAGGAGAAGTCAATGAGTTCTGCTTTGGACATGTAGAGTGTGAGACCTGGGTGAGACGTTCATGTAGGTCAGGAGGTCCTATGGAGAGATTGGAGCAGGGATAGATTTGGGGACCATCTGCATTGAGGTGGTAATGCAAACCAGTGGAGTGGATGAGATAGACAGAATGTCAATAAATAGGTTCTTTTTCTAAGAGAAGAAATAAGGGGCAGTGCCTTGGGGAAAGCCCTCCCCACGCAACACAGGTAGGAGACAGGAGTAGCATAAACCAGAAAGTGCAATTGAGAAGGATCAGACAGATAGGGGACAACCAGTTGTGTTCACCATCATGGCAGTCCAAAGAGAAGAGAAGATATTCAGAAGAAGGAGGTAGTCAAGAGTAGTAAATGCTTCAGAGAAGGCAAGGAAACCTAGGATCAGAAGAGCCTAGATGGTTTGGCAATGAAGTCCTAACTGGTAACTTTGAGAGACCAGTGTCAGCAAAATAGTCACAATGAAAAATAATTTGAAAGGGTGAGTGAGGGGGTGATGCGGAAGCAAGGGCATCAAGTATAGACTATTCTTCCTGGAAATTTAGCCTTTCCTAGAAGAGGAAGAGAGAAAGAGGATGAAATGTAAGAGGGGTGGATGAAGGGGTCAAGAGGAAGTTTTTTAGATTGGGAAAGACCAGAGCATGTTTGTGGTTTGAGAGGAATGGGCCAGTAAAGGGATGCATGAGAAAGGGGGATTGATTGACAAAGTAGGATGGATCATGGAGGGAAGAGGGAGAGGTGCAATTGAAGGCATAGGTGCTGGAAAGGTCACCCTCATCCTCTGAGTCAAGCTCTGTATTTTAGCCAAATAGGTCTATTGTCCTTCCTCAAACCCAATATCCCATCTCCCATCTCTGCCTTTGCACTGGATGCTCCCCATGTTTGCAATGTTCTCCCTCCTCACTTTAACCTGACTTTCCTCAAGTTTTGGTTCAAGCCCTACCTTCAGCAGGAGGCTTTTCCTGCTCCCCCTAGCTACTAGTGCCTTCTCCTCTGAGATTACCTTCTATCAACACTGTACCCATCTTGGATTTACCAAGTAGCTTGCATGTTGTTTTCTCCATTAGAATATGAGTTTCTTTAGGTTTTGCCTTCTTTTGTTTACTCAGTGCTTAGCATAGTGCCTGACACATAGTAAGTGTTTAATAAATGCTTGTAAACTGACTATCACTTGAGAGGAGGATTAGACTTCTGCATGACTCCAGAAGACAGAATTAGGAGCAATGGATAGAAGTTGTAGAGGCAGATTTTGACTAATAGAAGAAAAGCAATTAGAGACATACAAAATTGGAATGAGTCTCAGCAGGTAGAGAGAGACCTCATCACTGGAGGTCTTCACAGATAGGCTGTTTATCAGGGATATCACTCGCTCAATTGTGGGTCAGACTGGATGGACTGAAGATCCTTGCAAATCTGAGGCTCTGTGATTGTGGAGGGAGATGAGGAGATTGGGAAGTAGGGATGAGGAAATGCCAGCTGTTCAAGGCCAAATGAGCCAATGGAGTCATGGCTGAACCTGGGCAGGGAGGGGGAGGCAGCTGCTCATTTAGATGTGTTTGTAGGAGCATCAGGAACCAAATAGCATTTATCAGGTGCTCTGTTCTGGGTAGCGGTGGTTGAGGTGCTTTTAGGTTCCCAAGGGTAGTCCTCTTCCCTGCTGTCTTCCAGCTTCTTGATAATAAAGTAGCATTTGTGAAGTGCCTAGAAAAAAAGATGAAAATGAAGCTTTCCCAACCCCTGAGGAGTTTATATTCTACTGAGGGAGACAATATGTATGCATGTGTGTGTATAATATGTGTGTGTGTGTGTGTGGAGAGAGGATATATTAAAAAAAACACAAGACCTTCTGAACAGAGAAATGATGGACATGAAACACAGAAAGAGACAGGACATGGCCATTGTATCTACTTCTTTTGACAACTCTTGTTTGTTGCGAAATGGTCTTCCTTCCTTCCTTTCTCTTCTTTCTTTCTTTCTTTCTTTCTTTCTTTCTTTCTTTCTTTCTTTCTTTCTTTCTTTCTTTCTTTCTTTCTTTCTTTCTTTCTCTTTCTTTCTTCCTTTTTCCTTTCTTTCTTCCTTCCTTCCTTCCTTCCTTCCTTCCTTTCTTTCTTTCTTTCTTTCTTTCTTTCTTTCTTTCTTTCTTTCTTTCTTTCTTTCTTTCTTTCTTTCTTTCTTTCTTTCTTTCTTTCTTTCTTTCTTTCTTTCTTTCTTTCTTTCTGTTTA
>NW_027185896.1:5720376-5758990 GCF_028583685.1 Petaurus breviceps papuanus | reverse complement strand
TTCTTTCTTTCTGTTTAAATGAGGGTAAGGAGTAGGGAGAAGGGGGATCAGCAATAGTTCTGCCAAAATAAGAAGGCCATTGAAACATTTTTTTTAAAACACAGAAGAGAACAGGAGGGAGTTTAGAAGGAAACACTGATGAGCAGGATAACTTTGAAAGTGATATGTAGAATTTGTTACATACTTCTGTTTAAGCAAGTGGTATGAAATGTAAATTCAGAGTTTCTTTGTGTGTTTTCTCCTGTGTGTATGGAAATGCTCTTTTGGGGTGTTTAAGTTTGGAATTAAAAAAAAATTAAAACCCTATGAAATAAGTACAAGGTAGTGTTGGGAGGGAACAGCTGGGAAGGGCCTGGAGTAGGGGAAAGGGGTGGGGAGAAGATCAGGAAAGGCTTTGTGTAGATTAGGAACTGGTGCTTGGGTTGAGCCTTGAAGGAAATAAGGGATTCTAAGAATGGAGATGAGAAGCCAGTCCAAAGGGAGATGGGGTGCTGGGTGTACAGAACAGTACAAAAATCAGTTTCAGTTGTGGAGAGCGAGAAGATGTGTGATACATAAATGAGTCTGGAATGGCAAGTTGGGGCCAGGTTCTGAAGGGCTTGAAATTTCAAGCTGAGGATCTTATATTTGGTTCATATGAGATGGGGAGCCTCCCCTGGGGTTTATTGAGTAGGGGAGTGACAAGGTCAGACCTGAACTTGACCTCCATGTGGAAGGTCAACTGGAGAAGGGCAACCGGTTCAGAGTCCTCCAGGCTAGAAACTCCCTGAGGGCAGGGTCTGGGTCTTTTCTTCTTCATTTTAGCTTAGCGAAGGTTCTTCACAAAGGAACCCTCAGCTAAGGTCTCTAACCACGGAGACAAATCCTGAATACTAGACAATAAGAAAATTTGAAGGTGAGAAACTCTAGGAGCTCAGGGAAGGGAAAACCATTTTCCTGGAAGAGGAGAGATTTAACTTGGGCTTTTGGAGGCTGGGAGGAGGAATTTGAGTAGGTAGAAGCAAGAAAAGGATGAGAACAAAGGGACAAAGGGCTCAGAGGATGAGGAAGAGACTGATCCAGAGCTAGGGGTGGGACTTTGTTAGAGCTGACCTCACATTCCCCACCCTCCCCTTCCCCCCACCAGGTGTGTCTGCGAGGAAGGGGAGATCGGAGATGGACACTCCTGTTACGGACACTTTATCAAAGAACTGGAGAGATTGAACAGCCGGCACCCCAACCTGAGGAAGTTAACGAAAGCCTTGTCCATGCTGGGTAATACCCCTCCTAGGCTGACCTGGGGACCTTGACTCCCTGTTGAGGGAAGGGCCTGAACCCAGGACTCACTTCATTAGAAGAGGGAGCAGATGTGGGTATAGAGGAGTATGAAAAATGCAAGCAGAGACAGGTTGTTGGAAGCCCAATTACAGGCAGAGAATAGAAACCAAGGCAGAGTGCTTTTGTAAGGAAAGGGAGATGCCCACTTGGGCCGCGGAGCTATTGACATTGTCTCCCTTTGACAGGTAAAGGCTGTGGGGAGATCCTGTCCAAGTCTGGGCCTTTCACGGTGCTGGTCCCATCCTTGTACGAGAGTTCGAGTTTGAATGTGAGTGCTACTGGCCCCCTGGCCCCAGGGCACAATACTGAGCATACACATTCTGGCCCCTTCTTTCATCTGCTCTCTCCTTCCCTCATCTCTCAGAGGGGGCCAGAGCTTGAACCTCTTCCTCTCTATACCTGTCAACCCAGGGACCTGAGCAAGTCTTCCTATGTCTGACATATATCATGGAGAAAAGACCCCAAACCCTGGCAAATTCCCCTCCCCAGAATGGTGCAATCTGAGCTCAGCAGCCCTCTCCCTTCCTTCTTGACCAACAGATTGCCTGGGGAAAGTTCAGGGCTGGGGTTGGAGGGTCGGCGATATTCTGCTCCCTCCCCTCCCCATCTCTCAGCCCTAATTCCTAACCCCCTCCTGAGAAGGCCATGCTTTCCCCTGGAAATTCTCTTCTCCTCAGAGGGTGAACATGTCTTCAGATAAAATCCTTTCCCCTTTCCTGTGGTTTCTGAGGGCTGAGCCAGGAGGAATTGCTGCAGGGATTCCTCCAAAGCCTACATTTGGGTCAAGAACCAGGGGTTCTGGTCCCCAATGTGTTCATGGGATAATCGATCTAGAGCCAGAAAAAAAGATTTTGTGGCTACCTAGTCCAACCCCTTCATTTTATAGATGAGAAAACTGAGACCCAGAGAGTTTAAATGACCCATCCAAGGTCACACAGGTAGCAAACGTGACCCAGGTCCATCAACCCCAGAACGAGTATTTTTCCTATCATACTACGCTGACCCCCAATCTTCCCATAGAACCCCAGGGACACTGGGCCTCCAAGTTTATCCCTTTCTCATTGTGGTCATCAAGTCCTCTATCCCAGTAGCCCCCTAATATCCTCCTTTTGCCTTCCATGAAGGAATCCTTATCAAGATCGATATGCAAACTACACATCATTCCTGGACAGCACCTTATAAAAGAACGCTCCCCGTTCCCTCTGTCCTCCAAAACCTGGTGGACGCTGGCTGGAGAGTCACTGACCTTTACTAACGAGAAGTATCTAGTAAGGAGACCCCAGAGGACCAAGAAGTCTCACCATTTTCTCTGAGCCCTACTGTATGCTCAGTCCTTTGCTTAATGCCGTGGGGGATAGAAAAGGTGGGGCAGAGAAAGAACATAAATAGCCATGGGATCTACTCTTGGGAAACTGACAGTCTAAGGGAGGCATGGGAGAAGACCCAAGTCTTGCCTCCAGGAAGCTCTGCAGCCCGAGCTGGCCAAAGCTTGGGACTGTATTTGGAGGTGTTGACTCTGGGAACTTCTGAAGATGTTTGGAGGGGGGACAGCTCCCTGGGCAGGCTCTGGGGAGATGGTAGGACTTGGGTGCATCCTTCAGGGATTGCAGAGAGACATAGAAAGCTACTGTAGGCTCCAGTTGGCACCAGCAGAGTGTCAGAAGGGGTGATCAGCCCAGTGTATTGTCAGGGGGAGGTTTGGCCAGATTGTGGTGGAGGAGACTTATTAGAGAACAGAAGGAAGGGATGTCTGTCAGGTAGACAGGCTAGAGTCTTGAATGCCAAGCAGAGGAATGTGGGCCCTAATGCTGTAATCTATGGAGACTGGGCTTGGGAATAAAATTCCCTTGTGGTGTCTCTAAGCTAGTAGATGCTAGAGACTAGGCATTGTGGGTAAGTTATACTGCTTACTCTGACCAAAGATATTCGGGGACCTGGGGGCCTTCTGGAAGGCAGGCTGGGTGGCTGGCTCCAACTGGGGGGAGGAGCTCAGGAGTCACCAGGCAGGACCCTGGCTAGAGGCAAGAGGGATTTGATGCCTGCTGCCTGATGTTTTCACAGAACTCTGGGAGAAGATACAAATACAAAGACCAGCCAGGTTTGATATACAACATCATCCAGGCCAACTTGCCTGCATCCAACGGCATCTTCCATCTTGTCAGCAACATCCGCAAGCAGCCCTCTCCAGCCTTCATCCCAGGAGACCCAGAGGTGAGCCAAACCTGCCCACTTCTCAAAGTAAACTCATCTGGGGAGGGAGATGGAGTAGAGAGTGTTCTAGCCCCTGCACAGGATCATTCCTGTGCTGAAGACAGCCTGGAGAAGGGATCTGTGGCTCCCCCCATGAGAAAGTCTGGTCTGGTGGGATTACTTGTAAAAGATCCTTGAATGCCAGGCAGAGGCCTGTGAGAGAGACCAGGCAGGAGAAGGAGCCTCTAGCCAGAAAAGTAAGCATTTTTGTGAAGATATGTGATGCTGGGTTCCTGACATGCCCTCTCTGGCCCAGGGCTCCAAGGGTCTTAGCTGAGGTTGGCTGAAACAGAATGGAGCAGACCCTTAATAGAGGAAGCCTTCCTGAAGGACCCAAACCTGACTTCCTAGGGGCAAGTGTGAGGATGTACTCCCCTCACTAAATCCCTCCTCTTTTCCTATCTAAGCATTTAAGAAAGGTAGTCTGTGTAACCACTCATCTCTCCTTATGCCTAGGCACATGCCCACAGTACCCTGAAGTGAATGCACATTTCTGTGTACAAGTGTATCTGGAACCCCAGGGGAGGGAGATAGGGAAAACTTCATCCCTAACTTCTCGGGGGCTCCATGAAGCGGGTTTTCCATCTAGAGCCCTGGGTAGGGAGCAAGCCTCACCAAATACTCTAATCTGTCTGCTAGGCAGTGCCTGAGTTTGCTTGGGAACCAGGTCCAACAGTGACTTTTGAATCCTGACCCCATGAGGGAAGATTTCTAAACTCATAGGCAGAGAGGTGGGAGAGAGAGGATATGAGGACTGAAGGAAGGCAGGTATTTTCCCCTCTTGATGGATTTGTAGATTTCCTTTCACTAGACCTTCCAAAGAGGTTACTTCATTCACTAAACTCTTTGATGCCCTCACAATGACTTTGGCCTTGGAAGGAGGCATAGCCCTCTCTACAAGTACTGGTATATCTCTGGTCCCAAGGGGCCAATGAAGGGGCAGAGGGAATACTTATTTTAGTTCCTAAATTCTTGCCCCTTAGGTCCTAAGGGCTGTCAGGGGTGGCAGGAAAACTAGGGTAAGCTTCATCTCCTGGATGGGGGAACCAGAGTCTGACTAGGCAAGATTCTAGCCCCACTGATACCCACAATCAAGTTTAAATACATTGGGTTGATGGTGCCTCTTTCTATCCTGGGGCTCAGGAGAGTTTAGGCTAAGGGAAATTAGAGAGGGAATAATGAATGTTGTCCCCCAGGGAGGAGTGTGAGTGGCCAAGGGCAGAAAAAAGGGAGGTGTTATCTCTCCAAACGACTCCAAAGCCCACACAACCCAAGCATCTATTCACTGTGTCCTTACAGAAATCTATCGGGAAGATCCTGGCTTCCATGGATGTCTTCAGCCGGTTTGAAACCATCTTGGAGGTGAGCAGATGTTAAAGGGTCTCAGAAGAGACAGCTGCAGTCTCTGTCAGATTTGACAACCTATATGGTCTCCTTCCACCCCGCTCCCCCAAATGACTTCTAGTACATGATCCTTGGTCTTGGACTCTGCCTCCTTCCCTTTTGATAAGTTCCTATTTATCAGAACTCTTTCCCTTCATTATCTTAATTCATTACTCTTAAAACAGCCCTGGGAGGGAGGCAAAGCAAGAATTCTTGTGCCCTTTGTACAGAGAAGGAAACTGAGGCCCACAGAGTGGAAGCAATTTATTCAGGGTCAAAGAGAGAGACAATGGATCAGCTGTGATTCAGACTCAGCTGTAACTGAGTTTGAGGTGTTTGGGCCTTCCATAGATAACTTCTTACAATATCAGTGTTGAAAAGGCCCTCAGAGATTATTTCATCTTACTCCTTTGTTTTGCAGATAGGGATATTTGTGGCCCAGGAAGGGGAAGAAATGTACTAAAGTTACAGAGCAAAACTGAATCTAGGACCCAGTTTTTCTGACTCCAGGCCTTAAGCTAGCTCTTAAAAAAAAATGTGTATATATATCTTTTGTTTTTACATCACCTTCATTTCAGAATATATCACTCCCCCCTACACAGCTAGCCATCCCTTGTAATAAGGAAGGAAAAAAAGAAAGAGAAGCAAACAAACAAAGCTAATCCACATCAATTGAGTCTGGCCATCCCACCCAATATTTCATTCTCTTAGTCCCCCACCTCAGCAAGGAAGGGAGAGAAGGTACATTTTTTCCATCCTTGCTAGCTCTCTGTCTCTTGTCTCTTTCTCTCTCTCTCTCTTCAAAAAAAACTAACCCATGCTGCTTCTATTTTCTTTTTCTGAGCCTTCACTTCCTCAACTGTAAAATGAGGGTCATCTGTACAACCTATCCCTACAGAACTGTTGATAAGGAAAGCCTGACATAAAGTATCATTCTACTATTACTGTCTCAGGGTCTTTCTTTCCTCACTCAACATCCTCTGCTAAGGTGATGATAAGAACTTTTACAGCAGCAGCTGTCTATTCTCAGAGACCTCAGGGGACCAAACACCTCCATCCTCTGATTTGATCACATCCTCTCCTGTGTCTTCCATGGTCTTGTTTCAAATGAAACACAAACGTGTCTGTGTCCCCCCTATCTCAAAAACAAAACAAGCTCCCTTGACTCTGTCAAGGTATCACCCTATGACTTTCTTCCCCTGTCAAGGTTCTGTTTTTGTTTTATATTGATAGTAAAGGCTTAAACCATGAGTGGGGAACCTGTGGGACCACACTTGAGGACCTAGAGGGCCACAATGTGGCCTTGAGGGCACAGGTTCCCCACCCCTGCCTAAACACAGTGCCTGACACTTAGTACTTAATAAATGTTTGTTCCTTTGTTAATGGGACCTGGAATTTTATTACCATAGGGAGCTTCTGGGGAGAAACTAGTGGGTAGAGAAAAGTAGACTTTGGAATCAGGAAGAACTGAGTTGAAATTTCTGCCTCAGGTACTAGTCAAGTAACCCTGGACAAATTCTCTGAGCCTCAGTTTCCTCATTTGTAAAATAAGGGATTGAATTCCACAACTTCTAAGGTTCCTTCCAGCTTTATATCTTTGATGGTGTGAACTTCCTGTAGCAACACTAATCAGGAAACTGGAGTCCAGGGCTGGGAAGTGACATACTCAATCAAGTTTGTAGAGCTAGTAAATGACAGAGTCTGGATTTGAATACAGGATTTTCCCTTAGGCCATCAGGAAAGTAAGCTGCATGTGGGCAGGACCTGAGCCTTTTTCCACTTGAGTATCACTGGCATGGAGCACAGGACTTGAGCATACAAGGCAGATGCTTAATAATTGAATTGTTGATTCCAGAACTGTGGCCTCCCTTCCATCCTTGAAGGCCCAGGACCCTTCACTGTATTTGCCCCCAGCAACGCTGCAGTGGACAGCCTGAGAGATGGGAGGCTCATTTACCTGTTCACTGAGGTGAGTGGGTGGGGCCTGAGGAAAGAGGGTGGGTCTTTGGGTGGAGAGAGTCAACGGAATAGTCCCAGTACTGCCTGACCCATCCTACCCTCAGGGCTACACTTCCTCCCTCCTCTCAACCTCACTGCCACTGCCTGGCTCAGTGCATCTTTTAGGTTCCTCTAACCCCACTTACCCCAATGAATTTAAAATCACCTTTGCTGGAGAAGTTCTGCATTCACCCCAAACACTTTCCTCTCCATCAACGCAGTTTCTGACCCTCCCACCTTAGCCCAACTCACCCCCACATCCTGTTTCTATGGTATTTCCCCTCAGTATCCTGCCTTCCCCCTAAGACCAGCAACTCCCTGAGTTCATAAACAGGTCTTACCTTTTAGACCAGTGTCTGATCTTCACTCTATAACCAAAGGGCTGCATTTGACCAACCAAGGACTAACTACTCCCTTTCATCCCCTAGGGCATCTCCAAACTGCAGGAACTGGTGAAGCATCACATTTATAGCAACGCTGGGGTAAGACTCCTCCGGGCTCAACTTTCAGCCTCCGACACCCCCATCTTCTCAGTCACAGTTTCTCCCAGAGGTTCCTTTGGTCCAAAACCTTTTCCAGGGCCTGCCTCCTCCAGGAAGCTTTCCTGATTAGCTCCACCCACCTCTGCTTTTTTCCTCTGTCTCTTCAGCTGACTGTGGGCAAGCTGATCTCCTTGAAACAAATCCAGACCATGGCTAACCAGGTCCTGCTCATGAACATCACAGAGGAGGTGAGTGTGGGGGCCAACCTGCCATGTCTGTTTTATGATTGGCCCTTCTGTCAGGGATGAGAGCATAAGGGTGACTTTGAGGAGGGATGTCTGCAAACTTCTCAAGGGATGGTGGCTTCCCCCACACACTTCTTTCTTTGCTGTGCCTGGAGATACTGACTGACTGACTGATCACCTCTGTTACACATAGATAGATTTATGGACTTCTGGGTTGGCTCCTTAGGGACAATCGAGTTCTGCCTTCCCATTTTAAATTCAAAGAAATTGAGGCCCATGGAGGCAAGGCTATTAGCAGGCCTATCAAGGCCACACAACCAATAATGGAACATAGGCCTTCTGACTCCCACTTGAACTCTTTTGATTGTACCTTACAGGTCAATAATTCAACAAGAACCAAACAGAACACACAGTGAGGGAGCCCTAGGGACCATCATTTTATGTATAGTGAAACTGAAGCACCGGGAGGGAAAAGGACTTGGCTGGGGTTATGCGGTGAGGCAATGGCCGGGACTAGGGCCCAAGTGAGCAGTACCATTTTTCCTGGGGGCCAGCATAGAGGAGATGGTGAATGGGAAGGCATGGGGGATTTCTATCATAGGGACGTATCCTCTTGGGCTCTCCTGGAATCCCCTTGAAAAGCATGGATATCGTGGCATCCAATGGAATCATTCACCTGCTGGATGGCATTTTGCTGCCCCCGTCCATCCTGCCCATCCTGCCCCATCGATGCAACGAGAACCAGTACAAGATTGTGATGGTGAGTGCTTCCCCAAAGGGACCACCAACTACAGCCATTCCCAGGTGACCCCGGTAGGGAGGAAGACCGTTGCTAAATAGTGCTGAACCTTGGCTGCTGCAGAGCCGTAATGATTAACCTTCCTCTTCCCAGGGCACCTGTGCAGATTGCCAGGCCCAGAATGCCAGCGTATGTCCCCCCAATAGCCAAGAGCTGGTGAGTGTTGTGCTGTGGGGTTCGAAAGTCTTCTCCTCGGAGTGCTTCTAGAGGATGGAGCCTAAAGAAAGATTGTACTATTGTGTATGGGGGAGAGAGGAGGGGAGAGGTGGGAATGAGAGAAAATAGATGTTTGGTGATAGAAAAAAATTAATATTAAATTTTTAAAAAGAAAGTCTGGAGTAAAGCCTGGGTCTGAGTTTCTATGGTCATTGAAATTCATCTTCTGCTTGTGAAGGACCTAGTCTATCTAGGCCTTAGGCCTCATTGATCTACAGTCATCTTCCAAAGGGGCCAGCTCCTTTCTCTTCAGTGATCTAGAAGGGCCTGAGGCGTCCATTTACATGAGGATAGTTGAGGGTCTGTTGGAGATGGATCTAAGCCCAGGGAGACAAGCAGGTTCAAGGACTGGGAAAGTCCAGGGATCTTGGAGTTGAAGGGAGGTTTACAGGGTTGTAAAACCTTCCTCCATCCCTGAACCCCAGCTCAAGGCCCCAAGATCCCCTCTGTCCTCTGTCTCCATGCCCTCAGACCAAGCCAGGGCATTTGCTAGGAATATTTATAAGAAGAAAAATAATCCATAAATTCAGAAATAACTCCCCGGGGAAGGGAATCACCCAGCCCCAGCTTGGATGGTGTATGAGTGACTTCTGAGCTGTGGGGGAGAGGTCTGTGTATGGCACTCTCTGCTTTTGCTACCGTGTAGTCCCCAAACAAGATGGAAATCTCCTACCTCAGAATCTCCCCCCAGTCCTACAAATAATAATGATAAAAAGAAGAGAAATAATGAGGATCTCAGGCAACCTCACTCCCTATTGATTTCTTTGTAGCTACAGAATTGTGACCAGAGGGTAGAAATTTGAGACAGCAGCAGCTGTCTCTGACTGCCCCAGAGGCAAGATGTCCTAGTGGATAGAAAACCAGCCTCAAAGCCAAAAGGATTTGAGTTCTGCCTTTGACACCTACTGACTGTGTGACCCTAAGCACTTGGGCTCTCTGTGCTCTAGGCCAAAGGTGTAAAACATGAGGCCTGTGCATCCCATGTGGACCACAGAACTCCCAAGGGTAGCCAGAACCAGATTCAAATGTACTTGGGAAATATTTAATGAAATGAATAAAAACATACTGAAATATAATGGTAATATGTGGTTTTCTAAGTCAATATGCACCCACATCTTTACGTATTTTCTGAGTGTGATGCCACTAGCCTAGAACATTGACAAGTTAAGTGACTTCCCTTGCCATCACACAACCAGCTTGTGTCAAAGGTGGGACCAGGACCTGAAGACCTTGAACAGGTCTTCTCAGCTCCAAAGTCAGCTTTCTATGCACTATGCCAGGATGCCTCTCAATAAAGGGAATAATAAGAGTCATTTTGATTGTAACCCCAGACTCAAAGAACAATGGTATGGGACTTTCTCCCAATTGGGGGAGATCAATACCAATGCCTTCATGAGGAGCAGGGGCAGAGTTGACAAAAATTAAAGAGTTCCCTTCTCTCCTCTCACTCTCACCAATTACACACCAGTCAGTACAGAGTCCATACCAATGGGCTTTGTGATTGGGTTACATAATATTAACAATAATAGTGAAAATATACAGAGCACTTTATAGTTTACAACATATAAGGTTGCAAACCCAGAAAGGTCAAGTTACTTGTCCCAGGTCACACCGTAAGTCAATATGGGAAGAAGGGATCAGAGGGATAAGTCCGGTTCCACAGTGATTCACAGCTATCCCTCCTAAAACTCCCACTCCCCCTTACTTCCTCTTCCTAGAACATTTTTCCCAAGGAGTGTGTTTACATCCATGACCCAGATGGCCTGAATGTGATGAAGAAAGGCTGTGCTCGATACTGTAACCAGACTGTTGTGGTGAGTGAATCACAAGAAATTTGGGATGGGAGGGACCTGGGATTGAGAATTAGGACTGGGTGTGTGGAGTTACAGATGAAATCCAGGGCCCTGTTTTGTCTGGGATGGCCCCTCTAAGATTAAGGGAACCAGGGAGTGGATTGCTTTGAGTGAGCCAATCAGGAGCAAGACCTCCACTCTTCTGATGAAGGAGAAAAGATGATAGACAGTGGATTCTAGCTCTGACAGTTGGTTTTGAAATGAAATTTTAAGTGAGACTTATTCTCCTCCCACATTTTTCTGTTAGGGCAGAAGGCATAGAGGGGGAGTGGAAGTATAGGATGGAGAAAGACATGGGATGAATAAAGGGCATAAGGCAGAGAGGGCAGAATGGGCAGAGTGAAGGGCAGAGGATATATGATGGAGAAGACAGAGAGGTGAGGAGTAGAGATGAGAGGGTTTGGGATGGAGCCTGAACAGTACTAAAAGGTTGGAATGGAAGACATAGGATGGAGGGGATTACATAATCCTAGGGATTTTATTAACCATTTTAGATGGTCTAGAAACCAATTTTACAGACCCCCTCAACTAAGCAGGTGGTCTTCTGGTCAATGTTTTCTAGTCCAGGCTGATGGTGTGAGGGGTAGCTACTTGGAGCTAAATATCCCACAGCCGACCCACCCTCTATTCTACCTAAACTACTCCCCCTTTTCCTTATTCTCTGGGCCTCTTTCCCTGGCTCTGTATGTCTAACTCTTTATGACGCCATTTGGGGTTTTCTTTTTTAATTTTTAAAATATTTCATTTTTCTAATTATATGTAAAGATAATTTTTAACATTTATTTTTACAAAATTTTGGATTCCATTTTTCCCTTCCTCCTCTCCCCTCTTCCTAAAACTACATTAAGAAATTTGAAATAAGTTATATATGTGCAATCATCTAAAATTTATTTCTGTATTAGTCATGTTGCAAAAGAAACAGACCAAAGGGGGGAAAACATTTGGTTTTTCTTGGCAAAGATATTGAAGTGGTTTGCCATTTCCTCCTCCAACTTATTTTACAGATGAGGAATTGAGGCAAACAAGGTTAAGCAACTTTCCTAGGGTCACACAGTTAGTGTCATGAGGCTGGAATGAAGATGAGTCTTCTTGATTTCAGCCCAGTGCTCTCTCCACTATGCCACCTAGCCGCCCTGGTATCAGGGCCCAATGACCCTTAGGGAAGTTCTTGGCTTGGGGGTTAAGGGTGATTAGGCAGTAGCATTGTCTGTGGTGAAACAAACCATTTATTCCCCTTTTTAGGAACCCGGAGTCATAGAATTGCGGGTAGAAAAGCCTCCTCCCATCACCTTCTTAGTCTCTTGTCTCATGCCTTATGGAAAAAGTTAAGGCCATTCACCCAGAACCTTCTCTTCTCCCCTCTTCCTCATCTCATGTCACTCAGATGTTTTCCCCTTCCTACCTTCTCCTTCATTCCTGTCTCACATGAAGAGGTGATCCTTCTCCTCACCAACAAAAACCCTTCTATATGCACCCTCCATCCCATCCCATCCCATCCCATCCCATCCCATCCCATCCCATTACTCCCTGACTACAAATTGGTGTCTCTACTTTTCTTCTATCACTCTCTTCTAAACCTTCTGAAACCTGACTTCTTACCTCATAATTCACCTAAAGCTTCTGCAGTTATCAGTGATCTCTTAATTGACAAACCTACCTGACAACTCCATCTCAGTCTCCTTTGCTGAATCTTCATCTACATCATGCACACTAACTGTAGGTGTCCCTCAAAGTTCTGTCCTAGACTCTCTTCTTTTATTCCTCTAGACTCTCTCTCAGTGATCTCTGCAGCTCCCTTGGGATCAATTATCCTTTTCATGGGTTTAATAATCATTTCTATGCAGGAGACTCACAGATCTATATATACATCTCTAACTTCTCTCTTGAATCTTGAGTCTTTTTTATTGTCTAAGTTATTTAATTTTAGTTTTCAACATTCCCTTCCCTGTTTTAAATTCCCACCCCCCTCCCCAAGATGGCATGCAATCTGATATAGACTCTACACATACATTCCTATTAAACACATTTTCACATTAGTCATGTTGCATAGAAGAATTAAAATTAATGGGAGAAACCATGAGAAAGAAAACAAAACAAAAAAGAAAATAATTTGCTTTGTTCTGCATTCAGACTCCATAGTTCTTTTTCTGGATGTGGATGGCATTTTCTATCATGAGTCCTTTGGCATTATTTTAGGTCCTTGCGTTGCTGAGAAGGGCAAAGTCTATCAAAGTCAGTCATCTGACACTGTGGCTGTTACTGTGTACAATGTTCTCCCAGTTCTGCTCACTTCACTCAGCATCAGTTCATATAAGTCTTCCCAGGTTTTTCTGAAGTCTGCCTGTTCATCATTTCTTATAGCACAGTAGGTATTCCATTACATTCATATACTACCACTTGTTCAGCCATTCCCCAGCTGATGGGCATCCCCTCAATTTCCAGTTATGGCCACCACTGAATCTCCAGTCTTACAACACCATCTGTCTTTTGGACCACTCAAAGTGGATGTCCCATAAGCATCTCAAATTCAACATTTCCAAAACAGAGCTTATTATCTTCACCTCCCCCCAAAACCTTTTCCTCTTTCAGACTGTTCCTCTACCATCCCTCTAGCATTGCTTGCTCACATTAGGGTCTTCCTGGACTCCTCTCTTGCATTCACCCCACATATCCATTCCATTGCTGGATCTTGTCATTTCTACCTTTATGACATCTCTTATGGTGCATCCCCTTCTCTCCACTCCCATAGCTGCTACCTTGGTTCAAGGCCTCATCATCTTGTGCCTGGACTATTGCTGGAGCCTGCTAGTGGGTCTTTCTGCCTAAAGACTCTCCCTACTTCAACTCATTCTCCACCCGGCTATAAAGTGAACACATCATCCCTCTGCTTAGTAAACCCTCAGTGGGTCTTGATAGCCTTTAGGACCCAATATCAAATGCTGTGGCATCTAGAGTCCTCTCATCCCACTCCTCTGAATACATTTGATGATCCAGCCATTCTGACCTCCTTACTGTTCCTCATGGTCCATCCCCTCACTGTCTGCCTCTGACACAGCTGCTGCCATCCTCACCTCAGCCTCCTGGCTTTCCTGACTTCCTTCCAGACTCATCTTAATACCCACCTTCTTCGGCAGGCTGTTCCTGGACAGTTTGTCACTCCAGCCCCTGCTAGGATCTCCTCCCTCTGAGATTACCTTCTATTTGCACTGTATGGATCTTGTATACATATTTAATTGCTTCCCAACCAACAAGCAGCATTTATTAAAGGCTAGCTCTGTGCCAGGCACTGTTGTGAGCTCTGTGAGGATGACGATAGTGGGTTTTGCCTTTCTTTGTACTTCCCAGTGCATTTATATAACAAGAAATGCTTGTTGGCTGATGGACTTAGAGAACATCTGATCTAAGCCCGAAAACTGCAGCTCAGAATGGGAAAGGACTTCTCTAAGCTCACACAGTGAGTCAGGATCAGAGTTGGAAATGGGACACAGGGTTAACAGAGACTGCTTACTCTTAGTCCCAAAGGAAGAGGGCTAGGAGGCAGGCCAGTTATCTAGGGCTTATTCTGATCCCTAGCCCTGAAGAGTGGAAATCTTCTGTCTCTTACAGAAACTTGGCTGTTGTAAAGGCTTCTTTGGCCCTGACTGTTCCCAGTGTCCTGGCGGGTTCTCAAATCCCTGCTATGGCAAAGGCAATGTGAGTTTCAACCATTCCCCAGGGTACCAACATATGGGAGGGGCATTTTTTTCACCATAGTCCTTCCTGTCAACAGCTAAGTGGTACCACCTGCTGAAGGTCTCTTCCCTCTCTTAGGGTTCATCTTCCTCAACTACTAAGTTTGACCCTGGGCATCAGAATTCCTGCTTGCAGCTTTTCCCCTACCTTTCAATGACCCTAATCCAGCTCTCTGAAAGTCTTGCCTTCCCCCCATCCCAGGAGATGGATGTGATCTTCTTAGTTCCCTGATGATGTCATACACAGCTGGCAAAGCAGTTCACTATCCTGACTGCCTGACCCCACAGATCCCTCTTGGGATAGGAGGGGAGCAGGACAGGGGGATGAAGGTTGAATTGGAAGGGAAGGAACGGGTTGGAGACAGTCGACGAGGAGAGAAGGGATGTGTCTGGGAGAGGGGTCAACAAAAGACCCCAGGGGCTACGGGAAGCCCCAGACTGAGGCTGGCTCCCCTTCTCAGTGCAGTGATGGTATCCAGGGCAATGGGGCCTGTATGTGCCTAAAAGCCTACAAGGGCATCGCCTGCCACGTCTGTGCAGATCCCAACCGACATGGAGAACAATGTGAGGAAGGTCAGAGCCCCTGCCCAGATGACCCTGACTGATCTAGCCCAGTGCCCAGGGGCCAGAGTCAATCCCTTCCCTCCCAAAGAAGCAGGGTCCCTTGGCAGACAGAAGGGCCAGAGCCAGAGGAAAAGCTACAACAAGGGAGAGTCAAGAGCCGTGGGGTTAGTTTGGAGCAGCATTTTGTAGGAAGGATACTGACAAGCTAGGGCACTCATGGGAGGGCAGAACTGCTTCGGACAAGATCAATTAACCAATAATCAATCCACATTGATTAAGCTGGGAATACAAAAAGAGGCATAATACAGGCCCTGCCCTCAGGAAGATCACAGTCTAAAGGGGGAAATATGATGTAAAAAGAGGCTCACAGTCTAATGTAGGGGCAGGGGCTTAGGGGCTTCCGATGGGAGATGATCTGAGGAGGGGTGAGTTTCCTGGTTGATTTCATCTTGCAGAATGAGAAGTTTCTGGAGATAATGGAGTCTAGGAAAGAGGCTGGGTAGGAAATGGGGAGAATTCACAGCTTCTCTCCTTAAATGGCAGAGCATCAGGGAGGACCTCCCAGATGTCTACCTCCCACCCTCTCCAACCTGAGGGAGGGAGACAGAAAGGTGAGGGGGGTGCTGAGGAGCTGTGAGTTTGTGTCTGGAGCTGATGAAATTCAGGAAAGTAGCCAGGTGGGAAGTGATGAGTGCTTTTATCATAGACACATTAACTAAAGGAGTCAAGAGGAGGGAAGGTTTAGTAAAGACGCCATGGCTGTCCTCCAATATTTGAAGGACCGTCATGGGCTCAGGCCTCCTCTACTGTGGCCAAGAGAGACCTAGGAGCAACTGATAGAAGCAGTGGAGAGGCAGGTTTCAGCGGGGTAGGAAGGAAAGTGGATTACGGCTTAGAACTTTCCAGAGATGCCTTGAGAAGTAGTGAGATCCCCATCATGGGAGGTGTTTTAGTGGAGGCTGGATGGCCATTTGTCAGGGCTGCTGTTTAGTGACAGATGGGCCCACTAAGGAGCCTTCCATCTCAGAGCCTTGTGACTGTGGCTTAAACTGAAACAGGATTTCAGTCAGACGATGACTTCCTGACAGTGTGTGTGTGTGTGTGTGTGTGTGTGTGTGTGTGTGTGTGTGGTGGGGGGGTAGATGACACAGTGGAATGGGGGGTTTGAAATTCCTAGCCCATGAAATCAAAGATCAGGTGTGACTCAAACATATGCCCACATTCAAACAAACACATCTACACACACCTGTTTGAATTGGAGAGAGAAGCTTGACAGGAAGACCTCAGGAATAGGTTACCAGACACCACTGGGCAATGTCCATTCCTCTGCTTCCTCCTTCCCACTGGCCTTGAATTCCTCACTCATCCAAGGGTCCTGGGGTGGGGTAGCAGGGGAGCCATCCATTGGAGGCGATGGGGGAGGGCACAAATGTGGGGTGGGGGAGTTTCTTGCTCATGGCCTCCTTCCCTTTCTCCACCTCTCTCACTTCTGCTCCCTTCCAGAGTGTGGATGTGTCCATGGTATCTGTGACAACCGGCCAGGCAGTGGGGGCATATGTCAAAGAGACACATGCACCAAGGGTTTCACTGGCCCCTTCTGCAACGAGACCTCAGCGGACTGTGGCCCCACTGGCCTGGCCCAGCATTGCCACCCCCGTGCCCGATGTGTTACCCTTGAAGGCCGTGCTGTGTGAGTCTAACCCCATCCCTGAGCCTGCACTAGCTTTTCCACCCCCTGTCCTACCCCCATCTCTCCCACCATCTATGTGATCTTGGGACCTTACATAGCCTCTGCCCCCAACCATGGTCTCTTCTGAGCCCTGACCCCTCTGCTCTCTTATTCTCCTCAGGTGTGTCTGTCCCCCTGGCTTTGAGGGTGATGGCTTCTCCTGCGAGGTCAGGCATCCCTGTGACCAACCAGATCGTGGTGGCTGCTCTGAGAATGTTAGTGACCTTCCTTTTCTAAGGGTATTCCCAGCCTCTCCCTGATGAACTCCCTGGACCTCAGACCCCAGACAAAGACTCTAAGAGATGGGGGAGGGCTGCCCCAAAGAGAAGGCCTACAAAGATGGGAGGGATGGATGTTGACATCCAAACTGAAGAGAGGCTAGTCCTACTCAGGGGGAGCTGTGCATGGGTCAAGCTCTTAAGTTACGGAGAGGACCCAGGATGCCAAGGCCCCTGGGCTCTAGTCTGTGCATAGGCTCCAGCGGGGCCATGGAGCTGACGTTCTGTGCAGCTCTGAGAAGGGCTCCCTGTGGCTCCCCTAGGCCCAGTGTGTCAGGGGCGCCTCAGAGTCCCAGCGATGCATATGCAACAAGGGCTGGAAAGGAGACGGCAAAATGTGTGTCGCCATTAACCCGTGTGAACTGGAGACTCGGGGTGGCTGCCATGCGGAGGCCCACTGCAACTATATTGGACCAGGACAGGTAGGGACACTGGAAAGATGCTTGCCCAATATCCTTCCCACTGCCAATTGGCCATCTCCAGCAAATCACACCCTAGGACTGGGCCTTGAGGCTTGGGCTCCTGCTGTCCATCAACTTGCAGACTTATAATAGCAGAGAATACTAGAACACAACAGAGTGTTAGAAGATAGAATAATAGAATAGAGAATGTTCTAATAGGCCTTAGGACACAGAATAGCAGAGCTGAGAGGGAGTTTAGAACACAGAATGGCAGAACTGGGAGGGAGTCTGGAACACAGAAGGGCAGAGCTGGGAGGAGCCTGGAACACAGAATGGCAGAACTGGGAGGAGCCTAGAACACAGAATGGCAGAGCTGGGAGGGAGCCTGGAACACAGAGTGTCAGAGCTGGGAGGAGCCTGGAACACAGAATGGCAGAGCTGGGAGGGAGCCTGGAACACAGAATGGCAGAGCTGGGAGGGAGCCTGGAACACAGAGTGTCAGAACTGGGAGGGACATTCGAGCCGATCTAGTCCAGCCCCCTCATTTTATGGAAGAAACAAAAGCCCAGGGAACAGACTTATCCAATCCCACAAGCCAGGGGCAGAGCCCAGGCTTTCTGCCTCCCTTCCTGCTCTGGGTTTTTTCTCCACCATGGACGTTCCTCCCTCAGTCTGGCTGCAAAGCTAGAACTCCCAGCCATAAACAGTTGCAGTGGAGGGCCAAACAATAGACCAGAGTAAGAGCTAAATTTGTACAGAGAATTGGGAGGTAACTGTGATTAAGACAGCATGCCTGAAAGAGGTGAAAGAGAAAGCTTTGGATCAGAAAAGGGAGAAGGGAAAGAAAGTCTCCATCACTGTCTTAAGCTTTGGTAGGGTCTTGGGGAGAGGTGAGGAAGAGGGAAGGAGGTTCTTTGGCGGGGGCAGGAGAGGGGGGGAGGTCCACCCTGATTGGTGATTACTGCTACCCCTCTAGAGTTCCTGTACCTGCAAGCCAGGCTTTGCAGGGGATGGGTACGAGTGTAGCCTCATCAACCCATGTCTGACGGCTAACAATGGCGGGTGCCACGTGCTGGTGAGTAGAATGGCCCTGAGGCCTGGAGGCCTGTCCCTGACACCCTGGCCCTTGGGTAGGGATGGACCTAGTGAGGTTCAGTGACCAGTGCAGGGCTCTGGGATGTTCATTCATTCTATATCTGTGAAGCCCTTCCTGTGTGTCTCGTCTGCCAGCCTGTGCCTTTTCAAAGTGTTTTCCAGACAGCGTGAATCTCTGTCTGGTGTATCTACCTGTGTGTGTCTGTGTGCCTGTCACTCTATACCTCAGTTTCCCCATTCTTTGCTATCAATATATGTCTGTCTCTGTGAGTCTGTGCATCTCAGTGTTGGTCTATATGTGAATGTCTTGGTGTCTCTGGTACAAGAATGAGGCCAACACCCACAGAGCACTTTGTCGGCATGATCTTGTACCATTGCATACACCACAACTGAGACAGGTGCTATAGGTGTTGTGATCTCCCCTCCCCCTTTTATAGATGAGGACATTGAGGCTCAGGACACAAAATGAAGCCGCTGCCCCTGTCAAAGGCAGGCTCTTTCCTGATCCCAAGTCCTGGAATTTTTACATTATATCACACTGCCTGTCTAAGGCAGGAGAGTGTGTTTGTCAGACCTACAGATGATGCCAAAGCGGGCACTAATGTATTGGACAACTAGATCAGAATCCCAAAAGACCTCTATCACCTCGTCTGTGCCATCATGCCTCGCTGGCCATAGGACCATAGGTTTAAATATGAAAAAGGACCTTCGAGGTCATCTAGTCCGACCCCCTCACTTTACAGATGAGGAAACTGAGGCCCAGAAAGATGACAGGGTTGGCCCAAGGTCACATAGGCAGTAAATGAATCCAGGTCCTCTGACCCCTCACATCAGCATCCTTCTACCACACATCACCTCTTTGTTTACTGAGACTTAGTGTCTTCATCTATATAATAGGAATAATAACTGGTTTACAATGAGGAAACCACTTTGCAGTCCTTAAAGTGGCAGAGAAACGTAAGTTACTATTATTACATAAAAGAAGCTATTCCTGCATCTGGTATAGGTAGGACTGAAAGAGTTCCTTTTCCAACCCTGAAATCTGACTAGGATGTGAACCTTTGACTACACCTCGGTAGCTTGGTTTCTCTCTTTGAATCTCTGCCTCTTCATTTTGCATCTCTGTGTCTCTAGGCCACGTGTCGGCCCCAAGGGGATGGAGGACAGCCACTTTGTTTGTGCCCAGATGGCTATGGCGGAGATGGCTTCACCTGCTATGGGACTGTCATGGAGGTGAGTGGACCTTGAGCTCCTGATCCCATCTTCTTTCCTTACCCATCTAGATTAGCCTTGGTGGGGGCTGTCTTACCTGATGGGGGAAGGAATTTGAGACCTTGGACCTGGGTAAAGGGAGGATCAGAGCTCCTCATCCCTTCCCCCATCACAATTTGCTCTAGCCACAGCCATCCCTGCCCTCTCTCTAGGAGCTAAAGAGGAATGACCACTTTGCCGAGTTCTATCAATGGATCAAGGTAGGATGGGGGGAAAGGGTCCTCTGAGCTCAGTTCAGCTCCCTAGAGTAAACTCTAGAATACAACCTGTCAGGCCCAGGAACTTGTAACCTGGATATTCACTTGTGATTTGGCCTTGTCCAGAACCTGGGTTGGAGGGGAGACCCTAGCAACCTCAACATGGCTGGCCATGGCTCTCATGGCAGGGGCTGGAATGTGGCCTCAGCACTGGCCCCTCTGGTGACCTCCACATGTTCTCTGGCCCCAGAGAGCTGGCTTTGCCCTCCCTACCAGGGGCAACTTTACAGCCTTGGTACCCTCAGAATCTGCTATCCAGAGCCTGAGCCCTGAAGACAAGGCCTTTTGGCTACAGCAACAACAGTTGCTTCACCTGCTCAGGTATGAGGGGAGGGGCTGACTCACCTGGTCGAAGGATCATTGAGTTGAAGGACCCTTAGAGGTCATCCATTTTACAGATGAGGAGACTGAGGCAAAGTACCTTTGCAAAGGTCATACAAATTGTGACAGGCATATCTGAGTCCCTGTCTTCTCATTCCAAATTCAGTATAGGAAAGTGGTAACCAGGTCTAGAGTGCTGGATGTGGACTCATCCCCCAGAGATGTCTGAGTTACCCTTCTACCCACCCCCTCTTCCTTTCCCCCACCCTAAATTTCCTTTCCCCTTGAAGAGGGAAGGCCAGGGATTCTTAGACTCCTGCCTTGGGGGACTTTGCTCCTGGCTAAAACCTCTTAACCTCTCCGACTGTTTCTGTCCCAGTCTTTCTGTCTTTGCCCTCTGCCTCTCCTCAAGGAAGCACAGGCCCTTTTAACTTTTTGATACTCTGATGAACTTTGTCCCTGTTTCCCCCCTAATCCCCACATTCAGGGCCCACTTCCTCCCAGGTGCTCTCACCACCAGGCAGCTGTCTGACCTCTTTGGACAGGAGGTGACCACCCTGAATCCACCCACCCGGTGGGAGATCAGCAACAGCAGTGGGGTAAGACTTGGCCCAATTTGGCTGATTCATAGCATGTTTCCCCTTCTAATTCACCAGGATTTTGAGGTGGAGAGGTGGGGTGAACCTGGAAGGAGGGCTAAGACAGGCCAGGACTCCACAGGGGGCCATAAATGGGGAGTTCTGTGGAGTGCCTTTAGAAGGGGAAGAGGAAGACCAGCACTCAGGGTAGCTGCCCCATCCTCTCAGTCACCTAACTCAGAGCCCCATGGGACATACCTGAGATCCCAGGCCTTGGTGCTTATGTGTGGGCATCCATATATGTTTCTGCCTCTTCCTCTCTGATTCTGCATCTGTCTGAGCTTTCATCAATGGCTTTTCTCAGAAAATTACCATTCAGAATGTGAGTGTGGCGGTAGCAGACATCCTTGCCACCAATGGAGTCCTGCACATCCTCAATAAGGTCTGTTCCTCTACCCCTGTTCGAGCCTCCCTCAAGAATAGCACAGGTCATCTGTTGCCAGCCTCTGCATGTCTCTTCTGATCACCAAGCTAGTTCCTGCCCCCCAAACTGCCCAACAATGACTCCTAAGCCAGAGGGTCCCAATTCCAGGACACGGATAGCTTAGGATATTTGGTCCTCAGGTACTGCTGCCACCCCGGATGGATGCTCCCCCTCCCCAGCTCAGCCTGAGACAGCAGCTGGAGACTGTTCCCTCCTTCAGCATCTTTAAGGAATTGTTACTGGTGAGCTGTGCCTGGGGAGAGCATGGGGGTGAGAGGAAAGGTCTGAAGATGACCTAAGTGAATGGGGGAAGGAGAAAAGGGGAAAGAGCCCTGGAGCTGGAGTCAGGGAAGGGATAGGAATCATAGCTTGGCTTGAAAGCAGGGGTTTCTAACCTGGGGTTCATGAACTTAAAAACAAAATGTTATAATTGTACTTCAGTATAATTGGGTTCCTTTGTCACTCCAAGCATTCCATATTATGCATTTAAAAACATCAGTCACCAGACTGCCAAAGGGGCACAAAAACAGTGAAGAAGCCTTGCTTTGGAGTGAGGAGATTGGACTGGCTAGTCTCTAATGTTCCTTCCAGTGCTAAGCCTATGATCCTTTGTCTATTTGCCTAGGATACTTTGACCCTCAGAAATACCCAAGGAGCTTCCTCCTTCCCTCTTAGGCCTGTAAGCTATGAGCTCTAGGTCCTAGGGGATGTAGTAAGCACACATTTCCAGGAACATTGATGGACGTGGGGGCAAGAAGGAGGTTTAAAAGTCATGAACCCAGGGGCAGCCAGGTAGCACAGCGAGTAAGAGCACCGCCTCCAGTGTCGGGATGACCTGGGGGATCGAGTCTGGGCTCAGACACTTATTACCCATCCAGAAACACCTGGCCATGTAACCTTGAGCAAGTTACTTAACCCCAATTGCTTAAAAAAAAAAGTCATGAATCCAAAGAACCCAAACCAGGGTGTCAGAAGACCTAGATTCCAGTCCTAGCTGTGTAATTGACTCCTATGTATAATCTTAGGCAAATTATTCCTCCTCTGTGAGCCTCAGTTTACCCAGCCATCTAATGGAGAACTGAGCCAGTATCTTAGACTCCAGTCTTGGCCCATCACTGGATAGAGGGTTTTCAGAGGAGGACAAGGCAAGGCTTTGCCTGGTTTCCCCCTCCATGGACCAGGCTGAGGTCAGCCTTTGCCTCCTTCCCAGCAATACCAGCTGCTGGCACAGATAGAGGCTGGTGCTGCATATACCCTCTTTGTGCCCACAAATGATTCAGTGGAGGATTACTGCCTGAAAGCCAATCTGAGTACCCTGGTGAGTGAATGAGCTGCGCTCAGGTGGGAGGGACCCTTAACTCAGGGCTTAGGGCCGTGGGGGTGGAGGGACACACCAGTCAGTACTAGTACTGTCAGAAAAACTCCAGGTCGGGATGGATAAAAGCATGTATCTGTACCAGTGAGCTGTCCAGCATAACCTCTAGCTGCCCCAATTCCTCATCTGTAAAACGTGAATAATATTTACAGTCTATTGTGAGGGTCAAATGAGATAACATAAAATGCTATATAAATACTAGCTATCATTACACCTGGGATTTATCTGCTTGTTTCCAAATATAATATGCGCGTATACACTGACGTGCTCTGTCGGAGCACATGGGTGAGCTGAGGACAGGTGTAGGACATCCCCGAATCCCCCTGGGTCACATGCTCTGAGCCCCTCCCCCATCTCCTGCTCCCCTCCCAGGACCTACAAACTGTGAAGCGCCACGTACTTGTTGGCGAGGCTCTCACCCCGGACGCCATGCGGCCGGGGATGCACAGAAATTCCCTCCTGGGTTCCTCCTACGAGCTAATCTTCTACGTCAGGTCGGGAGAAGTGGTGAGTACAGTACACCTGCGGGAGAGCCCCAAGCCCCGCCCACTGGAGGCCAGCCACACAGATGCCCGACCTCCAGCACAAGCCACACACATACCACTACCTACCCTTCCTCCTCTCCCTGATGGGTAGAGAAGCCCGGTTGCCTCCATAGAGACCTACAGATTCAGTGTCCTTAGCGGTGGGACCCCAGCTTCAGTGAAATCGGGGGTGGAGAAGGGTAAATGCGATGCTAGGCTGCAGCCTTTTTCTCTTCCTCTCTCCCACAGCCTCTGGTGAACCGGGTCCCCGTGGTGGGTCCCACGCTGAAACCCCAGAAGGGTGTTGTTCTGGGCTTGGGCGGGGTCCTGGCTGAGAGGCCCAACATTTGTCCGCGTTGGCAAGAGGCAGCGGTCAGGGTGAGGACTGGGGTTTGGGGAGGGGCGGGGCTCGGGAGAGGCTGGAGGGACCGCTTCACACCTGGAGACGAGGGTGCCGTCCAAAATTTCATCTCAGACGGGGTTTGTTAGGGTTGGGGGGAACTGGTCGACGTTCTGTCCTGACCTTTCTGTCTTCCGTCCCTCTTGTCCTGGGGCGAACAGAAGAAATGCAGCAGCTGTGAGAGGAGATTCCGCTGTCCTTTTGGCTATAGGATCCAGGTGATTGATGGGGAGGTGGGAAGGTGGCCTCCTCTCTGTCTCAGTCATTCATTCATTCAATGTTCTAAGTGTCTGTCTTTGTGTTAGTCTGCCTGTTTCCCTTTCTCCTTCCTTCTTTCCCTTCCCCTCTTATTCGACTCTCCTCTCCTCCTTCCTTTCCCTCCTCTTCTCCCTCTCCCACCACCACTGAACATTTGCTGTGTCGAGACTTGTACTAGATAAATATTTGGGACAAGGAGGGGATAAATAAGGAACTTCTGAATCAGGTCGTCAAAAAGCATTTATGTCCCAGGCTCTGTGCTAATCACTGGGGATTAAAAAAAAAAAAAAGGCAAAAACACAGTCCATGCTCTCAAGGAGTTCACATTCTAATGTGTTAGAGAAGGCTGGACTGAGAAGCAGAAGCTAAGTCTTAGAACTGGGAGACACCTCAGAGGTCTGTAATCTATCACCTCCCCAATCCCAACCCCAACCTGCCCTAAACCTATAAAGCAGTCTCCTTAACAGAGGTCATCTAGCCTCTGGTTTCACACTCAAAGTGATAGACAGCTCTCTACTTATTAAGGCACATTCCTTTCTTGTGGAACCAATCACTAACTCCCACAAGTGCACTTCCCAGTTCCCTCTCTGGGTGTTAGTTTCCCCCTCTGTACAATAGGGGTGGGGGGTTGATCTTGATCGTCTTTGAGAGTTCTGTTCCCAGGGTGGCTAGGTGGCACAGTGAGTAGAACACCAGCCCTGGAGTCAGGAGGACCTGAGTTCAAATATGATCTCAGACACTTAATGTTACTAACCCTGTGACCTTGGGCAAGTCACTTAACCCCAAATGCCCTGCCTTCCCCCCTCCAAAATTTTATTTTTAATTCTAAATTTCCCTTCCTTCACCTTTTTGAGGTCAGAAATAATAATAACCCTTACAAATATGAAGTCATACAAAATTCATATTAGCCATGTTTTTAAAAAGAAATGTGGGAAGAGACTTCTGTTCCCCTCCAGATGCCCTGAAAAATCATCATCATCATAACTGATATCATTTTAAGGCTCACAAAGTGTTTTATACATTATCTTTTTTATCTCTCCCCAACATCATGTGAAGTTATTAAGTGTTTTTAAGTTATTAAGTTGAATTTAATTTATTATTTATTTAATTTATTATTTAATTTATTATCATTATTAATTAAAGTTATTAAGTGTTGTTATGCCTGTTTTTCACAAGAAGAGAAATGACTTGTTAGGAAGTGTCATTACTGAGATAGGGACCCGAGTCTTCTGACACATAGTTCAGTCTTCTTTCCACCACAGCATTTTTGCCTCATGGACACGAAAAGCAAAGGATAACATAACGGAACATCTGTTAGAGTAGTTTATGAAATGAGGGTGTTGAATGCCAGGATAATAAGTAAACATTTTATCCTGTATGGACTAGGAAACCACTGAATAGATTTTTTTAATATATATTTTGAATTTAAGAAACATCAAATAAAATGAGCAGTTCCATTTACAAAGTAGAACAACAAAAAAGAGGATTTTACATGAAACTATAAATCTCTATTCCTTTAAGCCTTTCTTTTTTGGATTATCACTGATGATTTTTGAATAAGGAATTGACATTGTCAGACTTGTGTGGCAGCCAGGTGGTTTAGTGGATAGAGTGCTAGACCTAGAATCAGGAAGTCTTGAGTTCAAATCCAGCCTCAGACACTTACTAGTGGGCAAATCACTTAACCCTGTTTGCCTCAGTTTCCTTATCCGTAAAATAAATTGACAAAGGAAATAGAAAACCACTCCAGTATCTTTGCTAAGAAAACCCCAAATGGGGTCATGAAGAGTTGGACATATCTGAAATGACTCGATGAAACAAAAAAAAGTGTGTTAGGGAGATAATTTGATTAATTGTATGAGGTGTCAATTGAAGAGGGGAGAGACAAGATACACAAGGCCAGAAACCAGCTGGAGAGGACTGTGGAAATCTATGAAGTTCCGCCCCCCCCCCCCCCCCCCCCCGTCTCCCCTTCCCCTGTCTCCCCCCTCCCTCCCTCACAGGTATAGCAAGATCAGCAGTTGGACATCAAAATCCAGGAATTCTGGGCAGGTGTCCAGATAAGCAGAGCCCTGCACCCCTTTTTGGTCACCTTCTCTGTACCTGTCTGCAGAGTAACAACAGTTCACTTATATAGTGCTCTAAGATTTACAGAACACTTTGCATACATTATCTTGATTTGGTTCTCACAACAATTCTATGAAATTCCCTATTTCAGGAATCAGGAATTTGAGTCTGAGAGGTAAAATGACTTGCCCAGGGTCATGCATCATGGAAGTGTCTGAGGCAGGATGTGAACCCAGATCTTTCTTTTTTTTTCAATTTTATTTTTAATTCCAAATTTCCCTTCACCTTTTTGAGAAGGTCAGAAATAATAATAACCTTTACAAATATGAAGTCATACAAAATTCATATTAGCCATGTTTTCTAAAAAGCAAGAAAAAAGAATAGAAGAAAATATGCTTCAGTGTGCATTCTGAGTTCATCAGGAGGTAGATAGCATATTTCATCATAAGTCCTTTGGAATTGTGGTGGGTCATGATATTGATCAGAGTTACTGAGTCTTTCACAATTGATCATCCTTACAATATTGCTGTTACAATGTTCTCCTGGTTCTGCTCACTTCACTTTGTATCAGTTCTTATGAGTCTTCCCAGGTTTCTCTGAAATCTTTCTCTTCATCATTTCTTATAACCCAATAGCATTCCAGGGTGGCTAGGTGGAGCAGTGTATAGAGCACCAGCCCTGGAGTCAGGAGGATCTGAGTTCAGATCCGCCTTAGACACTTGCCACATTTACTATCCGTGTGACCTTGGGCAAGTCACTTAATCCCAACTGCCCTTCCTCCCCCTCCAAAAAGCCACCCCCCAAACCCCCCCAAAAAAACACAAACCAATAGCATTTCATCCCATTCATAGACCATCATGTGTTCAGTCTTTCCCCAACTGATGGGCATCCCTTCAGTTTCCAGTTCTGTGCAATCACAAAAAGAGCTGCTTAAAATTTGTTTTTGCACACATAGGTCCTTTTCCTCTTTCTTTGGTCTTTTTGGGGGGTATATATGTAGGGGCAGTATTGCTTGGTCAAAGAGCATGCACAGTTTAATAGCTTTTTGGTCCCCAAATCTTTCTAACTCAAGAACTACTGTTGTATTTCCTGTGATACCTGCCTCTCTCTTTTGTCCCAATTTCTGTCACTTTCATGTTTAGTTCATGAGGTTTAAAGTGGGAAGGGATGTTAAAGATAATTTAGTCATTTTACAACTGAAGAAAAGGTTCTTTAGATCTCACTTTAACTCTGTCCTGGTTTAATTCTCTCTCTCTCTGTGTCTCTCTCTGTTTCTGTCTTTCTGTCTCTGTCTCTGTATGTCTGTCTCTCTCCTCCTGATTATCTGTTCATATGAATTTACCCCAATCTTTTTGCCTTCGTTTATCTTAGTTTTTCTGCCTCAGTTTATCACTGTTTCTGTTCATCTTGTCAGTATTTCTGTCTGTATCTCTTTCTCTGCATTTATTACTTGTTCTCTCTATCTTGATTTGTCACTGCTATTTTTTCAGTCTTTCTCTTTCTGCTTATCTCTATTTCTATCTGTCTCTGTCTCAGTGTTCTTGTTTCTTTAACCTGGTATATGCCCAACCCTCTGACTTTTTCTGTTTCTGTTTTTATCAAAGTTCCCATCTGAGCTGCATCTCACCCCTCAATTGAGTCTTTTTCCTCCCATTTTGACATTTCTAGAAAGGCCCCCGAGAGAGCTGTATCTACTTGGCTAATGAAATTCGGGTTGCAGGCTGCTTCTATACATGTGTCAAGAAAATAGAGGTTTGTCCCAAGGCCTTCCTCAGTGCTGTGATCCAAGAGGGGAGAAGGTAGTGGCTGGGATTGGACTTGGGGAGAGGAACAATATGTATTAATAAGAGACCTACAGGAAGAGCCCAGGTCAGGTCTGGTTTTCCCCTTCTAGCATCTATTTCCTAGGAGGTAGACTTGTCACTGACAGAGGAGCTAAGGGGTAACTGAAGACAGGGGTCTTGGAACCCCTATCATGAACCCTGGAATGAGAGTTAGGAGACCAGGGTTCCATTACAAGCCCTTGTTATTTTTTGTTGTTTTTAATTAACTCACTATGTAACTTTGGGCAAGTCCCTGCTCCTTCTCTGGGCCTCCATTCCCTGCTCTGTGTGAATTGAATGAGCTGAGTCTTTGACACTGGCCTCCAAAAGACCTGTTCTAACCTACCCACCCAAATTTACCCCCAGATCCCTGACTGCTGCCCTGGCTACTTTGGAACTCTTTGTGAGCCCTGCCCTGGGGGTCCAGGTGGTAACTGTTCAGGCCATGGGCAGTGTCAGGATGGGCTTCTGGGGAGTGGAGAGTGTCGCTGCCATGAAGGCTTCCATGGCACTGCCTGTGAGAGATGTGAGCTAGGGCGCTATGGGACCGACTGTGCTGGAGGTAAGGGTCTACAGAGGGGCCTGGCTGGGCAAGATTCCTCCCTTCCTGGGTACAGTTTCCTCATCTGTGTCTTGGGAAGAATATTCATACCATGACCACAGAGGGGGTGTGAGGGGTGTGTATGTGTAGTGTAAGTCAGATCCTTCAGTGTTCTTACCTGTTCAGGAGGATGGGGCAGGGCTCACGGACTAATCCCAAAGAGTTTGAATTGTGAGGTAGGGCCTTGTGGTATTCCCTAGTTGACTGAGGGGAAAGTTCTTGGCAGGTTGGGGAGGGGGAGGGGAAAATGGAGGAGTTGAAAGGAGATTCCTCCCCTGAACCTAAAAGGACAAGGCAAGAGGAATGGTAGCCTGCATTTAGGTTGGGGTATTGGTAACTACTAAATTACTCTCCTTTCCTCCTACCCCAGTTTGTAACTGTGGCCATGGAATGTGCCAGGATGGGCTGCTTGGGAATGGGAGTTGTAGCTGCAATGTGGGCTGGAAAGGTCCCCATTGTGACCAAGGTAAGGGACAGGGGTAGGGATGGGCTTGGGAATGTGGGGTAGCCCTATGGGGTCCCAGATGACTAGGGTTGTAGGGAAGAAGCCTCTCCCTAGCTTCACTTGGGCTTCTTCCCCCACCTTGACTTTGAGCTGACATAACATTGCCCTAATTTCCACCCAGAGAGCACTGCTTCATCATGTCCGGAAAAATGTGACCCCTTTGCCAAGTGAGTGACCCCTGTTCTGGGCTGTAAGAAGAGTTGGTTGGGTTAGTCCTGGGTCTCATCCTGGAGGTCTCCCCTTGACTCTTTGGTGAGGGCACGGGACTGACGAAGGCCATGTCTTTCCTTCCAGTTGCATCAATGCCTCCTGTGTCTGTTCTGCTGGATACACTGGCAATGGCACCAGCTGCTCAGGTCCTCAGGATACCCCCAAAGCAGCATTCCCCCAACCCCTAGAGAATCTTCAGCTATCAGAGATAGTTCCCCACCATTGCCCTCCCCATCTCTCTTAGATCTGACCCAGGCTGTCCCACAACTCCTGGCCTGAAAGAACTCTCAACCCTAACCTGGACCTAATCCCAATTTATCCCCCGGCTCACCCTTCTCTCCCCATCCCTGATCACTGTTCTTGCCCCTTTATGACTTCTCTTTCCCCTCCCTACACATCTATAGAGGTGGACCCTTGTGCCCAGGATCATGGTGGCTGCTCCCTTCATGCTAATTGCACCAAGGTGGCCCCTGGACAGAGGACATGCACATGCAACGAGGGCTATGCTGGGGATGGGGAGCTGTGTCTGGGTGAGAAGCCTGGACAAGAAATGGGCTAAGACTGAAGCAGAGAGGGATTGAGATTGGACAGAAGAAGATACTTCCTTCTGGGTGGGGTGGGAAGTACCAAAAGTGGAGAAAGGGCATCAAAGGAGATTGGGCTATCTCCTCTCCTCCAGTGAACAAGTGAGAGAGAAAACACATTAAGACAGCTCCCTAGACCCTTGGAGGCTGGACATCTCCCCATGGGAGATGGTGTGAATTGTGGCAGTCTTTCCCCTCCTCTGTCTTCCCTTTCCCCTTTCCCTTTTCACCTTTTGATTTGCCACTTTTGTTTCCTTCCCTTAGAATTCAACAGATGCCCGATTAAAAACGGTGGCTGTCATGCCAATGCTGAGTGTGTCCCTACAGGGCCCAGCCAGGTCAGTGACCTGAAGTCTGGTGGGTTTGAGATAGCCATCAGCATCTTCCTGACTCTGCCTCTTCAAGCACCCTAGATCTCTATCTTCCCTCTGGATCTTGGGATTGGGGTGGAAAAAAATCTACTTTCCTTAGATTAGAATCTCCCTGGGTGAAGGGAAGGTGTTTCCCTCACAGAGTAGGGGCTCCCTGAGGGCAGGGTCAGTGTGCTTCCCTCAGACAGGGGCCCTCGACTCAAATGGACTGATAGCTAACACTATGTTGATGTTGGGGGCGGTGGTTAGGTGGCCTGTAACTGTGGACCTGGTTACACTGGGGATGGAATCCAGAGCTGCGTCCCCATCAACCTCTGCACAAAGGTGTGTCCTCATAATACGCCAGCTTTACTCTGGAGACCTTTCCATTCTATAGAAAGGGAGACTGAGGTTGGGAGAGGAACAGAGTGAGCAACAGAGTCCTGGGAGATTTCCAGACTATCTGAAGGGAGGGGGATGAGGGTGTCCCTTCTCCAGGACTCTGGTATCCAGTAGCCCAGACACTATTTGGGACAAACCAGGGGTTTTGTGGGAGGTGGGGGCACTGTTCCCTTTTTGGTGTCCATACCTCAGTTCCAGCTTCCCCAGGTTAGAGGGAAGATAGCTTTGGAAGGTGTCCCCATTGACCCATCTACCTTCCCTGGCTATTCTGCTCTGTTCTCCTCTAGGACAATGGAGGCTGTAGCCCCTATGCTTCATGTAACAACACAGGGCCTGGACAGAGGACCTGCACTTGTGGTGTCACAGCCATCGGTGATGGCTTTACCTGTCGGACCAGGATAAGCCTGGTGAGGCACCTTCTTGTGGGATCCCTGAGCCCCTGATAGGCCCTGGGTGATCTCTGTCCAGGACCAAGTCTAGAGATCTCTGCTCCAGACTGCAAGTCTAGGATCTCTTGTCTTGTGCCAAGCCCCCTGTTCCACTCCAGGGGCAATTTCTTTTCTTGAAGAGCCCACCCCCTACACCAGTACTGCCTTTCCCTATCTCTCACATTATACCCAGGGGAGACAGCAAAGTACAGTAGATATAGGGACTTGAAATCAGAAGGACCTAGGTTCATATCCTGCCTCAGACCCTTAATGAGCTGGAAAGTCACCTCATTTCTTGGGGCCTCAGTTTCCTTATTCGTAAAATGAGAGCATTGGACTTACTTGCCCTAAGTCTTTGATCCTATGTTGCTGCTGTCCCACATTTTACCAGCCTAAGTCCCACATCTTTCCTCACAAACTGTCAGCCCCGAGCTTAGGACAGACCTTGGACTGGGAACACAGGCAGAGACCTAAGCCCTTGGGTGTTTGGGGAGTGGAAGTGAAAGACCCCTATAGGATGAGCCAAAGTCAGCTGTGTGCTCCCCTCCCCTCACGCCCCTCCATCCCTCCCCAGGAGCTCCTCCGGGACAAGGACGCTGCCTTTTTCAGCCACTACTTTATGGTAAGCAGTGAATAGAACTTCTCCCCCTTGATGAGGCCACCATCTTCTAGCCCATCTTCTCTCCCTGGCAGGGACTCAGGGCTCAGCAGGGTCCATAAGCCTTCCCACAGTTAGGACCATATCTTCCCCTCACACCTAGGACTCCTTGAAGGCTAAAGTCCTTTTTCTCCTCCCTCTGTTCCCCCCTCCACTGGAGGCTTCCTGAGGACAGGGCCCTGTCTTTTCCTTGGACCATGAACTCTCCATGTTCAGGGTTGTGACCCCTACTTGTCCTACTTGTGACCCCTCCCAGAGTTCAGGTCAAGATTTTGAGTCCTTGAGCTTTAACAGGAAGATCCCTGGGCTTTGCCCCGGACTCTACTCTTCTCTCTGGACTGCCCTTTCCCCATTTGTAAAATAAGGATGCATCGTGCAAGCATGTGCTCCAAAGGTCTCTTTGTCCCCTCTGGGTTCTGGATCCCAGGCTGGGCCAACGGTACAGAACTCATGACCTCCAGCTTCCATGGCCCCCACGGTCTTATATCTTTCCCTCACAGGAATATCAGGAATTGAAGGGAGAAGGTCCCTTCACAGTCTTTGTCCCTAAAGAAGATTTGATGAAGAACTTTACCAGGGTAATGAGGAGACCCCACTCCCCCACCTCCTGGGCAGGGTTAAACTGAGCTGGGGAGGGTGAGGCAGAAGCCTGGGTAAAGCTTTGGGAATAAATAAAAAATCCAGGGCGGGGGGGAGGAAATGGCTGGACATCTGTCTCAAGGATGGATGGGCCAGACCTAGTCTTCTTTCTCCATCCCCAGAGAGAGCTAGCCGCATTCAGCATCCATCGGCAGCTCCTGTTCCGATACCACACGGTGGGGTGTAGGCGCCTGCTGACCCAGGACTTACTAGAGGCGGGATATGTGACCACCCTGTCTGGTCACAAGCTCCATTTCAGCCAGCATGAGGTGAGGGGGCCTGAGAGAGGAGAGCCTGGGAGGAGACGGAAGCCTCTGGAGGATAGAGGGGGATTGGCTTAGAAGCAGTGAAACCTCAGGAGGAGTCAGAAACCCTGGATTCTTGACCTAGCTTGGTTATTGGCTGGGTGTGTGACCTTAAACAAATCTTCTTTGGAGACTTGAGCTTCCCCATCAGTAGAATAAAAGAGTTGTTCTAGAATCAGTGGTTCACTTGGAGCCCATGAGATTGTATTTTTGAAAATATAATTGGTTTTCATCTTATACATTTCACTTTATGCACTTAAAAACTTGATTCTGGGAAGGGGTCCATAGGCTTCACCATACTACCCAAGGGCTCTTTGTCATAGGTTAATATCTTCTGGCCCAGAGGACATTTAAGGTTCTTTTGGCTTTTGACACCTTATATCCTTTATATGAAATCAGGTCTCCCTCTCTAAGGGTAAACAGGGTTTCCAGAGTACCCTCAGGGCAGGGGTGGGGTTGGGGGAGAAGTCCAAAACCACCAGCACCAGGTCTCTGTTGTCCCTCGCAGGGCAGAATCTATGTCAATGAGTATGCCCAAGTGGTGGCTGAAGACCAGCTTGGGGTGAACGGTGTCCTCCATTTCATCGACAAATTGCTGCTGCCCCCAGAGGTTCTGCACTGGACCAATACCTCCTCACTTCCTCCCAAGGTATGGTGGGATACCTGGGGGGAGCGGACAAGGGAGAGAGAGGCAATGGAGGTGGGGGGGGGATCCTGGGGAAAGCCCAGACTTCAGGCTTCAGTTCCTCCATTTTCTACTCATGAACTAATGAGTTTCTTCCCATCTTGGCCTCTTTCCTCCTCTGGGAAAAAAAAAAATGAGCTTTGCCTCCGTCAAACTGAGACCTGGGAAAGACCTTAGCTTAAAAAGGCCACTGCATCTGGGGCCATCTCCAGTTGTCTTGATCTGTTTCTGGCTGCTGGACCCGGATGGCTCCGAAGGAGAAAGTGAGGCTGGTGACTGGACCAGCCTTCCTCACTTAAGTCCAATTCACTTGCATGCCATGGCATCACCTCCCGGGTGTCATGGTCTCTTGGAGAATGAAGGACGAGCAGCAGCAGGGTTGTCAGAACTTGCAGCCTCCAGCCTCCCTCCTCACACTGTCTGTTGTGGGAAGTGTTCTGTGCCTTGCCAAGGTCTATAGAAATGTGCAGGGTTGTTGTTTCACTTGTCTTTGTGGTTTCTTTTTTCACGGCTTTGGGGGCTCCATTCATTTCCAGCAAAATATCACAGAAGCCGCTGAGAGCTGGGGCTACACGATCTTTAGCAAGCTTCTGACGGTAATTGTGTGTGTGAGCCCGTGTCTGTCTGTCCTTTCTGACCCAGGTGTCTGCATGCATGTACAGATAGGCCAGCGCGTATCAGTCTGCATGTCTAGGAATGCCCATGGATGTAGGTGCCTGTGCGTGTATGTGCATGGGTAGGTCTCTCTGCGTCTCAGTCAATCAAGCACTGATTAAGCCTTTACTGTGTGCCTGGCATGAGACAGGCCCTGTGTGCATGTGTGTGTGTGTGCATGCATTTGTTTGAGCCAAATGTGCTTATGGGGGTTGAGGGGTCTGAGCCCAAGCCAAGAGTTTGCCTTCCTTGGACCCCAAAATGCCATGCTTCCCACCTTCTCCCTACTCCCAGCTGATGCTACCCAACCTCCCTCCCTCTGGTCATTATGCTCCAGAGGAAGAGAGGGTCCTGGGCCTCCTTGGGTCATCTCCCCATTGCTCAGAACTTCCTCCTTATATCTGTCCTTGGCTGCTGGATTTAGTGGGTGTCTGGGTCTGTTGTAGCCTTCTCCTTCCCATCGTGACTAGGGCTAGGGCCTTTTTCAGACAGCCAAGGTGCTTCCAATGTTCCATGATAAGACCCACCAGCCCTTCACTGTCCTGTGGCCCACGGATGAAGCCTTGAGAACCCTCTCCCCTGAGCGTCAGGCCTGGCTCTACCATGAGGACCATCGGGAGAAGTTGGCAGCCATCTTGAGGGGCCATGTGATCCGCAACGTCAAGGTGAGAATGGGCAGGGCTGGCTACCTCCTTTATTCCTTAAGCCTTAGCAAAACCTTACTCTTGGCAATGCCAGAGGATTCGTCAGTGCTCTAAACTGGCATCCTTGGGGATCTGTCTGGGCCATGGGCTGGAATGCCTAGGCCCATCTCCCTTCAGGTTTCCAGCCTTCAACCCTTGGCTTTTGCTGAATTGTCCCCTCTGTCCTCCCTCAGGCTCTGGCCTCTGACATACCCAACCTGGGTGAACTCAGAACAATGCATGGCTCTCCCATCTCCTTCTCCTGTAGCAAGACCTTCCCGGTAAGTCAAGAAGCTGAAATGCGATGGGGACAGAACCTGGCTAAGATGCCCCAGAAACCTCGGGGTCCCCTGTCTCCACCAGTATCCCTTAGACCTCCCTGCCTCCTCAACAAGGAGAGACTGAACCAAAAGGAAAGAACAAAGGGAAAGACCAAACCTGTCCTCAGGTTGCTTATAGTCTGGAGGAGGTGGGATTTCTACCTAGGGATTAGAGGGGACTGGACAAGATGGAGGGCCAAGTCAGAGCGTGCCATAGTAGATCATAGGAAGTTTGGAGGGAGGGATCCCAGAAGGCTTCCTGGTGGAGGTGGTGCAATGAGCCTGTCATCTTGCAGCAGATATCTCTAATGCAATTTCTTTAGAGGAATTATTATGGTCTTTTGAATAGCATGGAAACATCATTCAAAAAGCTCCCCACCAAACTCTTAGGAACATTTAGGAGGGTTGTGGGTGTAAGAGTTTTTCAAAGGACCTTGGAAGATGGGTAGGATTTGGATATGGAGGGGAGAAAACAGCAGTTGGGCAAAGTGGGCACATTTCCATCCCATCCTTCCCCCCTCCAGGGTGACCTCTTGGTTGGTGAGGGGGAAGCTCGGATTGTGCAACGACACATGGAGTTCCTGGGGGGCATTGCTTATGGCATCGACCAGCTCCTGGAGCCAGCAGGGCTGGGGTCCCGCTGTGACCACTATGTCAAGGAACAGTCGTCGGTCAGAAGAGCCAGGAGCTGATGGGGGGCAGGGTCGGGGTCAGGGATTGGGGAGGGCTTGATATTTATGGTGATTTGGGAGAGGACCTGCTGGAGGGATCCCTGTTGGTATATGGAGGGATTCTAGATTTGGAACCAGGAGGGATCTCTGAGGTCAAATAGTCATTTTACAGATGTGGCCTGTGAAGGGACTTGCCTAAAGTCACGTAGGTAATATGTAGGAGGGCCAGGATTTGAATCCAAGCTCCCTGATTATAAATCCAGTGTTATCCCCAATGTAAATGCGCGTGAGAACAGTAAGATGGGATGGGTTTGTGTCAGGAAGGAGGTGTTCTTTGAGACTTGGAGGGCACAGAAAAGAAGCAAAGGTGGTTCCTATCAGGGTCAGAACTGGGGGAGGGAGGGGCTAGGCCGGGCCCTTGAGGATGGAGCTGGGGAGCAGAGGAGGAAGCTTGGAGCTGGTCACCTCTGACCACCCCCTTTCTGGGCCTGCAGGTGTGCTGTACATTTTTATCTCCCCTTGTAAATGACCTCTTCCCCTGAGGCTAGAACCTGGAAGGAGACAGAGAAGGTCCAGACATGAACAGGGGTGGGGGGAGGTGAAGGAGTCTGGAGCAGGCTGAGATACCCCAGGCTTACTCAGATCAGCAGGAGCAAAAGAAAGGATGGGGAACGGGAGCAAGGGGAAGGCTGCCACTGAGCTGAGGTCTTTGGTTATGGGGATTTCAGCTATATCCCTCATAGGCTCCTTCTCAGTGGAGGGTGTAGTGGAAAGGGCCCTGAATTTGTATTGCAAAGGCCTGCTTCCAGATCCTGCTTCTACTGCTTGTTATCTTTGTGACCTAACATCTCTGAGCCTCAGTTTTCCTCTTTGTTAAATGAGGGAGTCAGGCTAGATGATCTCCAAGGTCGCTCTAAATTCTAATAATCCCACAAATACACAAGGGTATCTGAAGGGTTGGGGGCAGGTTGATGTGTAGGGTAGAAGTGGGGAAACAGGAAACCCGGAAGGGGTCCCTGAGAAGATGTGGCCATCTCTCTTCTTCAGACGTTCAGACAGTACTGCGGTTCATGCGTCATGCTGCCCCTTTGCCCTATGGGATACAAGGATGAGGTGAAGAAAGAGGTGGACATGGTGGGGGGAGGGGACTGGCCAACATCTAGGATGTGTGGAATGGTGGACTGGGGAGTCTGGAGATCAGACCCAGTCCCTCTACCACACTCCTCCTCCAGATACCCTGGTGTGACTCTTTCCTGGCTGGTTCCTAGGGTGAAATCGAGTTCTGCTTGAGAGACAGCCCTTTGAGGAGACCTTTCTTTCTGAGATACAGCCCCTACAATCCATTCTTATTCTCCCGAAAGTCTCAGAAACCTGGCTGCCGCCGACGTTGCTCTACAGTCACTTGGAAACCAGCTTGTTGCCGGGGACACTATGGCATTGACTGCCAAGGTTGGAGACCTCCACCCTACCCTTCTTGATTTTCCTCTGCCCGGACATCCTCAGCTCCTCAAGCTCAGACCCTCCCTGGACTCCTTCCCAAACCCTAAGATAGAGAGATAGAGAGAGGGAGGGTGACACAGAGAGAGAGAGAGACAGAGAGAGAGAGAGAGAGACAGAGAGAGAGAGACAGAGAGAGAGACAGAGAGAGAGACAGAGAGACAGAGAGAGAGACAGAGACAGAGAGAGAGACAGAGAGAGAGACATAGAGACAGAGAGAGACAGAGACAGAGACAGACAGAGACAGAGAGACAGAGACAGAGACAGACAGAGACAGAGAGAGACAGAGACAGAGAGACAGAGACAGAGAAAGACAGAGACAGAGAGAGAGAGAGTGCTCGTGTGTGTGTGCTGGAGGAAGAGGCAGGGCTTCTGTGTGATGTGTCCAGGGACAACTGAGAAGCTCAACTGGACACAGAGGGGAGAAAGCCTCTCAGAAAGGGGAGACACTGGGGACACAGGTCCAGTGGAGGCCTCCTAGAAAAGGTGCTGGGGCAGGGGGCCACTAGGTGGTGCAATGGGGTGGCTAAGTGGCACAGTGAATGGAGCACTGGCCCTGGAGTCAGGAGGACCTGAGTTCAAATCCTGCCTCAGACACTTAGCATTTACTAGCCATGTGACCTTGGGCAACTCACTTAACCCCAAATGCCCTGCCTTCCACCTCCAAAAAGCAAAAAAACAAAACAAAACAAAAAGGTGCCAGGGAGAAAGGAATGCCCTGGGCTCTCCCATGCTCTCCTCAGTCACTGCCTCTTACAGGCCCTGCCCCTCCACCATGTTCTTGTCCCCAGCCTGTGAAGTCTGGGTTCTAGGCTGGCCTCAGTGTGTTTCTTGGCACTATCTGAGGCCAAGGGTAAAAGGTGATTCAGAATGATTCAGGGTTAGGGTTAGGCAAACTCAGGGGGGCTGGGGAGAGGATCCCGTGTCCCATACAGAACTGTCTTCCTCCTACTCTCTGAGTGTGAGGCCACTAGTCCTGAAGTCTCCCCATACCCACATCTACACTCTGCCCTGCTCCATTTTTTGGAAGAACTTTCCTACCCTAAACTGGTGGTGAGAGTGAAAAGATCCCTGGCTTTGCAGTTAAGGGATATGGATTAAAATCCTGGTCCTTCCACTCGCAGGCTAGGTACAGCTCCTTTCTTCAAACTCCTTCACATCTGTACCGTGTTTCCCCGATAATAAGACACTGTCTTATTATTTTTTTTGGACAGAAAAACACCAGAGGGCTTATTTTCAGGGGAGGGCTTATTTTAATGAACATTGACAGCAATTTTAATAAACAGGTATATTAATGTTAGCTATGATAATGATAATGATGATGGAACTTATACCGTGTTTCCCCGATAATAAGACCTATCCCGAAAATAAGCCCTCCCCTTACTGTGTAAGATTCCTCTAAAATAAGCCCTCCCCCGAAAATAAGCCCTATTGAGATTGCTACTGTAGTGAAGGTGATCCCCTGCGCTACACGCTACATTATGGTACCCTCTGTATGCACCGTCCCCCCCCACCTCAGGTGAAACGCACGCCGCGCTCCGAGCTGCATCCAATCAGAGCTGCAGCAGTGAGCGCGTCATCCTGTTCTTCCCCAGTGATTTGCTTATTGAATAAAGGTACATTTTTTTTGGTTCACATTTATCTGTTTATTAAAATTGCTGTCAATGTTCATTAAAATAAGCCCTCCCCTGAAAATAAGCCCTCCCCTGAAAATAAGCCCTC
>NW_027185896.1:5711650-5720366 GCF_028583685.1 Petaurus breviceps papuanus | reverse complement strand
AATAAGCCCTCCCCTGAAAATAAGCCCTCCCCTGAAAATAAGCCCTCTGGTGTTTTTCCGTCCAAAAATTAATAAGACAGTGTCTTATTATCGGGGAAACATGGTAACACCTACTATGTGCCAGGCACTGTAAAAAGTGCTTTACAGATACCATCTCATTTTATCCTCACAGAACTTTGGGAAGTAGGATCCCATTTTACAGATGAGGAAACTGAGGCAAACAGTGGTGAAGACACTTGCCCAGGGCCCCAACCTCTTAGGAATTCTGGGAGGGACTACAGGGACCCTGGGGTTCTAGGGCTGACATCTCTTTGCTTGCAGTGTGCCCAGGGGGGCCAGAAAACCCATGTAACGGCCATGGAGTGTGCAGCGATGGCATGACAGGGACAGGGACCTGTAGGTGCAACAAGGGCTTCAATGGTACGGCTTGTGAGCTCTGCGCTGCAGGGGCATTTGGCCCTCGCTGTCAAGGTGAGCCCCCTCCCCAGCTTGTATCCTCCTTTCACTCAGTTCCCCTGAAGAGTCTGTTGTTTGTGAGAACAAACCCCCACATCTGAAACACTCTGAGAAAGAAATTTATTAGGCCGTTTGGTAGAGAAGAGTGAGCTGGAAAGAAGGTGTGGCTCCTTTTCATCCCGGCTCTGGAAGGTTTACATTATGTAGGATTTAGACAAGGATACCCCCACATGAACTGCCAGAGAGGGCAGCTTGAAAGCAAGCTACAGTGATATGGGTATTGGTAAATATAAACATTCAACAGAATTTGGGCAAAGCCAAAACAGAAGGGGAACCCAAAAAAGACCTGGGTGAGTGGACCCAAGCATTAATGTTTTGGATAGATCCAAGACGTGGGGGAACCCCAAATTCCTTGTGGCCACCTCTGGCATTCCTTGAAGAGTTACTGAGGTCAGGACAACATTCTGGGTTCAAACAATCTCTAGTCACATAAAGCTAGATTTAAATGGGATGATAAATAAGGTTTTCTGACAATAACATATTCCCCAAGTCCATCCTCCTTCCCTGACTCTCCCTTCCTCTGTTCCCCCAGCTTGTCAATGCACAGAGCATGGCCAGTGTGATGATGGCATCTCAGGTTCTGGCTTTTGCTTCTGCAATGAAGGCTGGAGTGGACAGTACTGTGAGACAAAGCTGGGTGAGTATCCCTGTGCATGTGTGTTTCTGTGTGCCTACAAGCTCTTGCTCCCCAGAACCTGCATCCATTCATTCAATAGGCATTTATTAAATGCTTTGTTCAGGCAAGACCTTGCACTTGTAGCAGAGTCTACAAAAATAAATAGAATGTAGATACTACTCTCAGGAAATGTGAACTTTAATAGGGAAAGGAAACACACAGAGACAGTTATAGCATAAGGGGGAGTGGGAGACACACAAAGGCAAATGAAAAATCCCCAGTTAAACACCAAAATAGAAATCTTGGGAATCTAAAGAGAGATTAACAAAATTGAAAGTAAAAAAACCTGACTACTATTGAAGCTGTTTTTATGAAAGTAAAACAATAAAATAGATAAACCATTGGTTCATTTGATCAAGAAGAAAACTAAATTACCAGTATCAAAAAATGAAAAGGGTGAATGCACCACCAATGAAGATAAAATTAAAGCAATTATTAGGAGCTACTTTGCCTAATTATATGCCAATAAAACTGGCAATCTAAACAAAATGGATGAATGTTTACAAAAATATAAATTGCCTAAATTGACGAAAGAGGAAATAGAATACTTATTAAACCCATCTTAGAAATTGAACAAGCCATAAATGAACTCCTTAAGAAAAAAATCCCCAGGACCAGATGGATTTACAAGCAGATTGTACCAAACATTTAAAGAATAATTAATTCCAATATTATATAAATGATTTTTTTAATAGGTAAAGAAGTTCTACTAAATTCCTTCTATGACACAAGTAGGATTTTGATACCTAAACCAGGGAGAGCAAAAACAGAGAAAGAAAATTTTAGATCAATTTCCCAAATTAATTTTAAAAATTTTAAACAAAACACTAGCAAGGAGATTACAATAATATACCACAAAGATCATAAACTGTGACCAGGAATGCAGGGCTAGTTCAGAATTAGGAAACTACAGCAGCATCATTGACCATCAATAACAAAAACAACAAAAATCACACGATTGTCTCAACAGATGCAGAAAAGGCTTTTGGCAAAATACAACACCCATCCCTATTAAAAACACTAGAGAGCATAGGAATAAACAAAGCCTTTCTTAAAACGATAAATAGTATCTAAAACTAAGAGCAAGCATTATCTGTAATGGGGATAAATGGGAAGTACAAAGGATGGAGCTCGGCAAGGTTTGTCCAGTTTGGCTTTCTGTTGCTGTCTTCACCCATCTCTGGCCTGGCTTTGGACTCCTTTTCTAACCCCCACAGCCTTAGTGGCTTCCGAGCTGGCCTAACCCTCTTTCTACCACTGCTACCTTATCTCAGTGTCCTGCTACCAGGTCCCATTCCCTCAATTCTTTCTTTCTCCTCTTCCCCTCTGCTGATGTGCATGGGCGCACACACACACACATACACACATACTCTCCAGGCCCTATTAATATAATAAATATAATATGCCTGGGGTTTATTCACAAGGGAAAAGGGTTTTTCAGCTACCAAGACAGAGATGCCCTGGTGAGAATAAGATTCTCCTCAGTCCAAAGGAGCAGTGTCTGAAGGTGGCTGGGTTAGTCCAGTGATCCCCCTGAGCCCAGATAGGATTCAGTTTGGCAACCATTCCATTCCCAAAGCTTCTGCATTAGATATTCCCTTCTAGATCGGGAGTCTTGGGGTCAAAGGCCATGGCGAAGGTACAGGGACGGTGACTGAAACCGTCTGGGCAGTGGGAGCAAGGACAGATTTGGGAAACGGCCCCAGGGCACTGACACTACCTCTGATTGGGGGGAGGCAGATGTTCAGCCCGTGTGCTCCCCACCCTGTGGTCTCCATGCCGTATGCCGAGAGGACAACATCTGTGAATGCAGCCTGGACTATGAGGGAGATGGCTACAAATGCACAGGTAAGTGGGACCCTTCCCCAATTTGGCCCTGGGAGTGGGGGAGGTGGGAACAACCAGGTTCGGAGACAAAAAGGAGGAAGAGACCAATGTCCTTCCCACAGGGAGTTCATAGTTTGGGCAAGACAGAGGAAGAGTCAGCCTAGGCCCTGCTCTTGGGGAACTCACATACCAGGGGATCAACACATGACCAGATTATACATTTATAGGTTGTCCCAAAAGTTGTGATGCACTTTTAAGTTCTTCAAACTGAACTTTTGGGACACTCTCTATAACTAAGTGCTCAATTGTTCTTTCAGGCTGAAAGTGCTATAGGTTTTCAATATGGGTTGGGGTAGTCAGGGAGGGCTTCCTGGAGGAGGTGGTCCCCGGGTTCCCTGAGCACAGAAGCATCCCAGGCTGGAGGTAGCTGGAGATGCAGTTGGGATGGTGCTGTGTTTATTTACTCTGGGATGGTCCCCCTGCCTTCTCCAGTGATTGACCACTGCCAGAATGGACGCGGAGGCTGCAGCCAGCATGCCAACTGCAGCCAGCAGGGTGTAGTTGTGACCTGTACCTGCCACCCTGACTATGAAGGTGATGGGGTGTTCTGTCAGGCCCGGGACCGCTGTGCAGATGGCCAGAATGGAGGCTGTAGTGAGCATGCTGAATGCATTAGCACCGGCCCAGTGAGTGGCTCCTGGCTCTGATCCTCCAACTGTTCCCCCAGCCCCAGTCTTAGCCCCAGCCCTGCTCCTAGATCCGGCCTCCTGTCCCAGCCTCAGTGTTTCCCCTGAGCTGTTGAGAGGAAGGGGAGAGAAGGCCTGACGATGGGTTTCAGTCCTCACAAGTTGCTCTTGCCCCATCTCCCTAGACACTTCTCATCCTTCTTTAGTGCTCTCCCTTGGCCAGCTGTCCCAGCCTTCTGCCCCTTGCTGGTCTCTCTGACCTTTTGGAAGCAGAGAGGCAGGAAGAGGTGTCTTGGGGAGTTCTGGGGACTGATGGGGGATTAAGGTCATTGGTGTCCCCACAGAACACCCGCCGCTGTGAGTGCCGAGCTGGCTATGTGGGGAATGGCCTGCAGTGCCTGGTGGAGGCTGTACCCCCTGAGGACCGGTGCCTGGAGACTCCTGGGCCCTGCCACCCAGAGGCCATCTGCACTGACCTACACTTCCAAGGTCACAGCTTCCTCTCCTTCCCCCCATATCCTTGTATCTTACTTGTGTCCCCCTTCCTGTCCCAGTGGTCTGACCTGCGGCCTTCTGTCTATAGAGAAACGGGCTGGAGTGTTCCACCTGCAGTCTCAGGAGGGCAAGTATAAACTGACCTTCAAGGAGGCAGAGGAGCAGTGCGCGGCCCAGGGTGCTGTCCTGGCTTCCTTGGACCAGCTGTCAGCAGCTCAGCAGGTGAAAGGGGCAGGGGGCAAGGCCTAGGGTGTATACATGGGGGGCAGTGACTATGGTGAGCCTGGTGGAAAAATCTTGGGAGTGGGCCTTTGAGCAAGTGAGCTGTCCATGGGTGCCAAGCAGTGCCGTGGACTGAAGGAAGCTGGGGAATACCTTGGCTTGCCCCACAATGGCTTCTTCCCTTCCTCACTTACCAAATTCTCCAGCTCGGTTTCCACCTGTGCTTAATGGGTTGGCTATCAAATGGCACGGCTGCCTATCCCAGTGTCTACCCCAGCACCAGCTGTGACAGCAATCATGTGGGCATCGTCATCCATGCAGCCCAGAGCAACTCCAAAGAACGCTGGGATGCCTACTGCTACCGTGTGCATGGTGAGGGTCACAGGCTTTCTTCTGCCTTCTATGCCTGGCTCCAGGGGTGGGAAGGAGCGGCAGGTGGCTCTTGCAGGATTTTTTTTTCATGATTTAACTCTCCCATCCCCCATCCAGATGTGATGTGCCGATGCCGGGATGGCTTTGTGGGTGATGGGGACACAGTCTGTAATGGAAAGCTGCTGGACGTACTGGCTGCCAATGCCAACTTCTCCACCTTCTATGGGGTTTGTGGGATGGGAAGGTGCTGAACCAAGTGGGGTAGAGGGTGGAGGCTTGCAGGTTCTGGGTTGAGATGACTGAAGAAGGGTGTTGCTTTTCTCTCTAGAGGTCTTTGAGGTCAAGACAGACTTCCTTAGCCGAGGATGGAAGGCAGAGGGATGGGTGTTTTGTCCTATCAGGCCTCATTCCCTTATCCCTTTCTCTGCTTTCCTTCCCCTAGTTACTGCTAGATTATGCCAATACCACGCAGAATGGCCTAGAGTTCCTTGGCTTCCTATCTGATGAGCTGACCTTCAAGACGCTTTTCGTCCCCATCAACTCTGGGTTTGAGGACAATGTGGTGAGTAGGGGCTGTCTTCCTTCTCCCCAGCACCAGAGTGGTGTCCCCTCCATGGGGAATAGAGAAGAAGAATCAGTGTCCTAGATGCTCTGACATTTCTGAGGCAGAAGGTTGTGCTTAATGGTCATAGATGGTGTGACTGGGGTGGGGAGGGACAACCATAAAGCATGCCACTGGTTTTGCCCCCAGACTCTGAGCTGGAAGGACTTGGAGCTCCATGCTTCTAATGTTACCTTTCTGAGCCTGAATCTCAGCCAGGACACCATCCTCCCTGCCCACTCAGGTCACCAGCTTTTCATCAGCAACTCCTCTGCTGGGAACAGTACCCTATTCAAGGTAAGGGCCCAGAGATAACTGACAGGCCTCCCTATCCCCTGTCTCTCTCCCTGGGGCTCCGCTGCCTCCACCTGTAAGACCTGATCCTTAAGTAGGAATGTGTGCTCTTCCCCCCTGGGGCTGAAATCTATCCATGGACCTCTAGGATAGTGGGGCCTGCTGGCTCCAGGTTAAGAAACACTGCCTTAAAACATCTTTAGACTGAAAGTGCATTTTTTTTTTAAAGCAATTGGGGTTAAGTAACTTGCTCAAGGTTACACGGCCAGTTATTTCTGGGTGTGGTGCTGAGTATCTGAGCCCGGATTTGATCCAGGTCATCCCGACACTGGAGCCGGTGCTCTTACTCGCTGAGCCACCTGGCCACCCCTGGTTAAGTAACTTGCTCAAGGTTACACGGCCAGGTGTTTCTGGGTGGGTGCTAAGTGTCTGAGCCTGGGATTCGATCTCCAGGTCATCCCGACACTGGAGCTGGTACTCTTACTTGCTGTGCTACCTGGCCACCCCTGAAAGTGCATTTTAAAAAGGATTTTACTCTCACTTAAAGAAATAAGGTTAAAACAAACAGAAGGTACAATCAGTCATTGTCTGTAAGACCTTTGGACTCTTACCCCAAGTCCAAGGTTCCCAATCTAGGGTTTGTCTACCCCCACATACACCTTGGGGGGAAGAGAAGCTGATTGAGAGGGATGGTGAATATTTGGTAAATAATGACTTTATGCTTTTGAAATTAAGCTGTTTGTTTTCTTATACAATTTACACTTTAAAATCTATTTCTTTTCATGTTCAATAGTAGCCAGGGAAAGGTTTACTTTAAAGCCAAGGGGTACAGGGACCAAAAGAGGTCTACCCTAAGCTATCCCTCAGCTGACCAGAGTCTATGAATAAATGGTTCCTCTCCCATCTTGCTGGTGCCTGGCCTGGCCTCCCTACTGGACCCTCCCATATTGCTTCAGGAGCCTCTTCCTAGAGAACCCACCTCCCATCAGTACCAATTTCCAGGGATTGGGCAGCATCAAGCCCTTTACTTAACAAAGCTATTCTGCCCATTTCCCTCCAACTCCCCTGCCCAACTGCAGTCCATGGACCATGCCAGAAGAAAGCCACCCTGAAGGCTTACAGCAGCCAATACATGGGAGACACATGCCAACCTCCCATCCCTCAGTCATGGAAGAACCATCTCTTCTAGCCCAGGCATACGATTTAGGTCTGGGACCACTTGGCAAATGATTTTTCCTAGTGGACTGGCCTTGCTACTGTTGGGTTTACTATTCACTTGTGGTAGAGGGAGTAGCTCCTATTCCAGAGTCAGATCTGGTCACAGCTAAATTGGATCGGTAAGTAATGCTATAATGAGTCTCCCCTTTTCCCATTCAGGCGGGCCCTGATGTGGTGAGAGTCAGTGCTATTGTGGAATGGGACATCATCACCTTCAATGGCATCATCCACGCCATTGAGAGCCCCCTCACTGTGCCCCCGGAGCCGGTGAGTGCCTGCTTGGGGAAGCAAACACCGGGGTGGGGCTAGTTAACAATCTGGAATATTGGGGTCAGTGGGTGCTACAGGAAGGACCCCGATACAGGAGCTCAAGAACAGCCAGGCTAGTGGAAGAGCATTGGATCCGTAGCATATAAGGACTGGTTGATGGAACTGTGGTTAGCCTGGGGGTTTGGAGGCTACCTTTGGGGGAAGGTAGGCATGATAGCTGTCTTAGAATAGCTGTTTAAAGGTCTTTCAGATGGAAGAGAGCTTAAAACTATCCTTATCTGTCCTGGATGGAACAATCAGAAGCAATGGCTGGAGGAAAATTTAGGTTTAATTTAAGGAAAAACTCCCCAGTAGTTGGTGGGGTTGGGCTGCCTTGGGAGGTGGTGCTTTCTTTGGGGAGTTTTTGAGAAGATGCTAGAGGGCCACTAGTTAATCTAGATGTCTGCTGAGGTCCTTCCACGTCTAAAATTCTGTGATTCCTCTTTCTGGATCAAGCAACCTGGAGGAGATGTGCAGGGCAGCAACCTGGGCAAGTGGGCTCACACAGCAGCGCCACCCACACCAACCCACAGTTCTCTTTGCAGGAGGCTACGTTGGCAAGGACCTCCGCTTCTGTGGCAGTTGGCACATCCACTGCATTGGGGGTAGGGCTGGTTTTGGGATTAGTGGCCCTATATTTCCACTACAAAGTCAAAGGCCAAGGATTCCAGTTCCACTATTTCAAGGTAGATGGGAAGGGAATGGGTTGGGGAAGAACTGTCAAGGTAGGAAGGCCCTCAACCCTGCTTCTCCTTCAAGCCTTCTTCTCCTCTCCTTCCTTCCTTCCTCCCTCCCTCCCTCCCTTCCTTCCTTCCTTCCTTCCTTCCTTCCTTCCTTCCTTCCTTCCTTCCTTCCTTCCTTCCTTCCTTCCTTCCTTCCTCACCCTGTCCCGCTTTTAGCTTCCTCCCTTTTTCCTATTCCTAGGGAATACCTAGAGGGTATTCCCTCACCCTTTATCTGTTTCCCTCTTCCCCCCTCCACTCTGGTCTGCCCCCAGTTCTCAGACTACATCTACTTCTAGGCTGAAGATGATGAAGATGACTTCTCACCCTGGCAAGAGGGACCTAGTCCACCCCTGATCTCTGTACCCAACCCTACTTTTGATGGCCATGATACCTTCTATGAACCCTTTGATGTGAGTAGCAGCAGTAGCTGGCCTGAGGAAGGCAGGGAGGGCAGGAAGGAGGGTAGTATTGCTGCTTCCCTAGTCAGACACTGAGTCTCTGAACAGAGCTGGAACCCAGAGGGAATTTGAACTGCCAAGCCCTCCCTTAGGCTCATTCTCGAACACTGTCTCCCTTGATTTCCTTCTGGACTTGTTTAGATAGTGAGAGATGGTACCCTGAATTTGGGGCCACTAGCCTCATGGCCAAGGAGCCTCGTAGAAAACCTGACCTGCTTTGATTTCCTTTCTAGGACTCGTTACTTGAAAAGGAGTTCCCGGACACTCACAGAATCCTTTAAGAGGAGTAGCCAGGGCCTGGGAGGAGTGGTGGCCCC
>NW_027185896.1:5635568-5706650 GCF_028583685.1 Petaurus breviceps papuanus | reverse complement strand
CCGCTTGCCCGGGGCTCAGTCTGTCTGCAGAGTGAAGAATCCTGACTAGTTCAAGGCTTCTTAACCTGCTATTGGCTCAGCCTCGCACTGGATTTTTTGAATCAAAGTCTTTTCTTTGAGCCTCAGTTTCTCCATCAGTATAATGAGAGAAGTTGGTTTAGCATCAGGGGTTTGTAACCTGGAGTGCGTAAACTTTTTTTTAATTTGAATAGCTTACTTCAATAGAATTGATTCCTTTTTTTAATACTATGTATTTCACACATTTAAATGCATTATTCTGAGAAGGGTTCCATAGGCATCATCTAAGCCGGAGTGGGGAACCTACAGCCTCTAGGCCACATGTGGACCCTCTAGGTCCTCAAGTACAGCCCTTTGATTGGATTCGGTCCAATCTCGAGGACCTAGAGGGCCTCATGTGGCCCAGAGCCCAAAGGTCCCCCACCTAGCCTGTGAAATGGGTCTATGATACATAAAAGTTAAAACCCCCTGGACTACATGAATTCTAATGGTTCAGACTAAGTGACTGGCTCAAAGCCACTTCCTCCAAGAAGCTCTCAAGTAGCATCATCCTTCAACCTGCCATTCTTCTCAGCCCCTCTCACTCTTGAATGTCACTGGGGGGAGGGGCTTCCTCACTGCCTGCTGACTAGGGGAGGGGGGAAGAGGAGGCTGGACTGGATGACCTGCCCACAACCTCATCCCTCACCTGATCTCTTGGCGTTCTTTCATCCAGGCTGCTAGCACCTGCCTTGACTCTGCATCTCTGTAGGTCTAGGAAAAAATGTAGGGATTAGTACAAGGTGTGCCTGGTGTTACAGGGGGTGGGGGAGGTGAGATAGAAAAGGATAAGGAAAGGGATAAATATGAATTCAGGGCAGGCTAGGATATCCAGCAAATGTGCTTATGCACAGCCTTCACAGAAGGTGAAGTGCTGGGTGGGGATTCTCAGGAAGCAGCCCAGTGTATTGGGAAGAATAATGGATAGGCTCCCACCCCTCATGCCCACACTGGCACCTGCATCCTCTCCAGGAGCCCAGTGAGAGCCTGCTGCCAGGTCAGTGAGTGCATGTACTGCTCTGTATTGATGATGTTGATCTCTCTTTCCAGTTCAGGAATGATGGCACCTGTCCTCCAACCATGGCGAAGCATGAGGTCCTGGGTGGTGATGGCAGAAGGGAGGGAGAGAGGGAGGTAAAAATGGGAGTGGCTACGGCCAGGAGAACACCCAGGAGGCCAGGCCAGGCCATGGGCTCTGGTCCCTTCTACTCCCTTACCCCACAGGTCCTTACCCACATTATCTGCAGGACAGGAGTTACCGAAATGGTTGATGCCTGCTTGCCCAGTAGCCATTGAGTCTACTGTATGTGCTAAGCAGAGGGACAGCTTGGGGTGGGGGGAACATGAGGGCATGAAGGCAGAAGGGGTTTACTCACTGCAAGGTCACTATAGAGGTGGTCCCCAAAATACAGCACTCGGGACCCCCGCCACCCTGTCAGATGTAGGAAGTCAAATAGGTTTCCCTGAAAGCAAAACAAACTCAGAGTTAACCATACAACAGTGTGGGGACAGCCCTGGGATACCTCCCTTCCCCTCTCCCCCCACCCAAACATCCCCCATCCCCAGCCTCTCTCCTCAGGCTTGTGTTCTTTCGTGGGCTTTAGCTCTTTTCAGGCCCTGTGATGCTGGGTACCAAGTGACTTTTAGGGTCCAGAACTTGTTGTTCCCAGGCAGTAACCTTTGCCCTGAGCTCTGTCACCTCAAGCTTCATGAAAAGATTGATAATTCCCATTCCCTGAGGTCCCAAACCCCAGGGAACCAAGTTGTCCTTTCCCAAGCCCCCCTCCAGACCTCCTCGGTCCTGGGAGCAGGTCATCAGCTGATCTAAGAGCGAAACTGGCATTTCTGCTCCCCAACAGGTTAACAGATGCCTCCATTGCCTATCTGGGATCCTGAGAAGCCACCTCCCCACCAGGAAGCCACAGGGGAAGAGTCCATGGGTAGAAAGATGCCTTGTAACCCTCAGGAAAGATCTTCCTTAGCACCTTCAGATGACTTGGGAGGAACTGAGAATTGCCTGTTGTTACTTAGTGCCATGAATTTTAACTTCTTTGTCCAAAGCTCCCCCTTAGCTCAGAGAAGACTGATGAGCCAGAGAAAAGCTTCCCAGTGCAGTCTCTCCCTACTTACTCAATTTCTGTCCCAGAATATGATGCAGTCAAGCTCGTGGGAAACAGGCAAGCCCGGGCTTCACACAAGCCAGCCTCTGGGCCAAATGCTACATTCCAAAGAGTCAGCCCAAGCGTGGGCAGGACATGGGCCGGTGAGTGACCCAGCCTCTCCTGAGTAGCCCCTCCACAATCCCTGGCCCCAGGGAAAGCCACTGAGCTGGCTAGAGGCCACACACAACACCCAGAGGTGTCAACTTGTGTGGGATGTTGGAGAGGGCTGAGGCAGACATGGGCAGCCAGACTACACAACCAGGCCCCCTCTCTTGTCCTGTGTGGTGTGCGCTCCCGTATATATAGACACACAGACACAGACAGACAGACATACCCCCCCACACACACACACTCTCCCCCCCCCCCCACACACACACACCCCTCCACCTTCGGAATACAAAAGACAGCGCTGGGCACTGGGATAGATACAAAGTTTAGATAAGACATGGTGGCTATCCTGAGAGAGCTTATTGAAGAAGCATAGAACAAAGCATTTAATGTGAGGTCGAAGGAGGGAAGATTGTGACCTGCAAAGGGAAAGTAAGGGATGGCTTCATGGAGAAGGGAGTATCCAAGGTGAACTTAGAGGGTTAGGAAGGTAGGGAAGGAAGGTATTCAAGGACTAGGGATGGGGGGGGAGGGCGGGGGAAGCCCAATGTGTGCTTAGAAACAGAGGAGTCCAGTTTGGTCTGAGAGTAAGGAATCAGTAAACATGTAGTAAGTGTCCACTTTTGCTGGTCACCGTGCTAAGTAAGGCACTGCAGTAAGGAGAAGAGTAATAGAAGTTGTCCTGTCCCCAAAGTCTTTGTGCCATTTTAAGCTATTAAAGCTGAAATCTGTACAGAGACTCCTGAGACACCATGGATTAGGTGAGAAGGTAAAGGTCTGGCGATGCCAGGCTGGGGAGGGCCTTGAAGACCTGTCTAGGAGGTCTGGATTGAACTCAGTGGACAATCAGGAGCCACTGAAGATTTCCAAACAGCTCTAGAGAGAAGAGTTCGTTCAAGCAGTGACATTCGGAATGGATTGTGGTGGGGGTGAGAGTGGGGTGGAGAAGGAGAGATGGGCCTGTAAGACCTTGATTTAAGACTTTATTTCAGGCCTATGGTAACAAGGGCTTGTACTAGAAAGGTGGAAATACATGTGGAGGGGAAGGAGATGGATGTGCCAGATATTTCAGTGATAGAAGCAAAATGAGCTTAATGTGGAAGGGGAGGGAGAAGGAGATGTCAGGGATAACCTCAAGAACAGTCTACTGGGAGACTGGGTAAAGATGGCGGCATGACCAGAAATAGGGAAATGAAGAGGGAAACTAATGCCAGCCTGGACCTTGGAAGGGGTCGGAGCTGGAAATAAAGGTTGGGGGAGGGGATGGAATCCACAGAGAGAAGGAAATAGAAGCCACGAAGCAGCAGAGGAGATGCTGAGGAAGAGAATAGAATGACAGGAGACAGAAGCCCAAGTCCAGAAGGTTCAGGGATTCTTGTGCCCTTTAAAGGATCCCTGTTGGAAAGAAGACAGAGAAAGGAAACAGAGAAGGGAGGAGAAAGCATCCAGTAGCACAAGACAGGAGACATTGTCAAGTGCTGCAAGGATGCAGAGATGAAAGGAAAAAAGGGTGATTCGATTTGGTGATTTTCAGGTTAATGGTGATCTTGGAGTAAATGTCAGAGGGAGGGATCAGATACAAAGCTAAACTGCAAATGCTAAGGAGAGAAGGGGTGGTAAGAAATAATTATAATAATAATGGTGCTTTAAGGTTTGCAAAGCACTTTATAGTTATTTCATTTGGGAGGGAGGGAGGTGGCATTATTATGTGAGAAAACTGAGGCTGAGAACTAAGTGACTTGCCAAAGGTCACACAGCTAGTAAGTGTCTGAAGATTCAAACTCAGGTCTTCCAGTCTCCCAGTACAGGATCCTATCTCCTGGGTCATCTTGTTGCTTAGAGGTTTGGGGCATAGATATTTTTTTTTTGGCCAGGAAATTTGGCCATGAAGCAGAAGAGATAGGAGAGTCAAGAAAGAGCTTTTTTAGGATTAGTGAGACTTGAATATGTTTCAAGGGAGGCAGGAAGGAGATTGTAGAGGAAGAGACTGGAAATGTGCAACAGAGGAATGAATTGCTGGGGCAAGGTTCTATCAGGAGGCAGGAGGGAATAATAAAAAGAATAGCTGAACGGCTGCTAGGTAGTGCAGTAGATAGAGCCATGGCCCACCCTGGAGTCAGGAGGACCTGAGTTCAAATCCAGCCTCAGACACTTAACTAGCTGTGGGATCTTGAACAAGTCACCTAAGTCCAATTTCCTCCTCCCCCCCCCCCGCCCAAACCCCACCACCACCAAAGAACAGTTGATATCAATAGCACAGGGAGGGCTCTTCTTGGTGAGGAGCTTGGATCCCTCTCCTATGACAAGGAGGAAAGAGAAGATGCAGCAGAGCTGAGGGATTTTGAGGAATGGAATGTGGGGAATTAGGGGCCTCACTTTTGAAAACCCCTGGCTTTTTCAGTGATGTGGAGATGACCCGCTGCAGGGTGTGGGGTCAGGCTCCATGGGAGTGTGAGGAGAGAGGAATGAGATGGGCAGTGGCTGAGAGGAGCGCGGCTTCATGCACATGCCACACAGATGAGGAGGCTGAAATCTGCTTTTCATCATCCTGGCCGCTGCCCTGTCCCCACAAGTGCTGAGGCTCTCCTCCTTCCAGTTTTCTTGTATTTGCTGATTTCTGTACCTGTCTGTCTCCTTGCTTTCCCAGTGCAATCTAAGCTAATTGAGGGCAGAACCTGCTGAGTTTCACTGTAGTTAGGATGGGGGAGGGGTCTTTCTTGCACACAGTAGGCATTTCATAAATGTTGAATTGAAATGCAATTCTTCCAGAGACATTCAGCATCTTGGGAGGGACAGGCTTAGGAATAGGAACTAGACCTGTGATTTCACTGATACAGGAGCACCTGGGTGAAGGATCTCCCCCTACCCATGCAGATTGTCACCTTCTCTGTACATTAGGGCTTCAGATAAGTTTCTAGGGGGAGCCCAGGGTTACCCAGACACCACAGATCAGAAGTTGGCCTTGAACCCTGGTATTCCTGGTTTTGAGGCTATCTCTAGAGGAGATATTGGATGATGAGGCTTACTTAGGGATGATGGGATAGTGGGAGGTTGGGGGTGACGGCGTTCCTAAGAGGGGAGCTAATGAAATATGAAAACTTATAGGACTTGGGGTCCAGCCTGGGTCTAGAGACCCATGAAGTCAATGTAAGAGAGGAGAGCTAGCTGAGAGAACAATGATGTGTCAAGGGATTCACTCCTGATAAAGGAAGAGTGAGTTTAGTGGGAGTTGGAGAAGGAGGGTTGGAAGGTTAGGCAGCTGAGAGATAGTGAAGCCTCTCAGTGTTATCAGACTGGTGTCAAGGCCCTTGTCCTTCTTCCCCATATGTGACCAGCCTGCCTTCTCAGCCTCTGTTCTAGAGAAAGCAAACTTATCTCCCTCTCCTGGAAGTCAAAATCAACCTCACTTCTCTGAGGGGCTAAGGTCTCCTTCAAGCTTCCCAAGCAAGGTAAGGAAAGGCACAATCCTACTGTGTGCAGCCAATACTTCCCTATAAAGTGGTGGGTCAGAAACACAGAGCATGCCCAAAGAGGTGCCTGGGCCAAGAGTATGGCCAGCATAGCCACACTGTGGGTTACAGCAATCAATCAACCAACAAGCATTGATGCCATGCCTAATATATGACATGTACTGGGCTTCCAAAGACAAAAGTCAAGCAGTCCCTGTTCTCAAGGAACTTGCATTCTAATGGAGGAAACAAGAAGTACATAGAAAGGCATATACAGAATGTGGAGAGAGAGGGCATTAGCCGCTGGGGGAATTGGGAAAGGATTTGGGCAGAAGGTGGCAATGGAGCTGAATTGTGAAGGAAATCTAGGGATTCCAAGAGGAACAGGTGAAGAGAGTGTTACAAGCCTTGGGGACAGCTAGTACAAAGGCAGGAGAATTGCAGAGGAGGCTGGTAAGAAAAGAGGAAGAATGTTTGAAGACTAGGAAGGTGATAAGGGGTCTGGTTGGGCAGACTTTTAAATATTAGACTGAGGAGTGTATCTGAGAGGCCATAGAAAGCCACTAGGGTTTATTGGATGTGGGCAGGGAGAGCCCCATAGCACTTTGGTGGTTTCATTGAGTATAAATTGCATTGGGAAGAGACTTAAGGGAGGCAGACCAAACCAGGAAGCTATGGAAACAGTCCAGGCAAGGAGTGATAAGGGCCTGAAGAAGCATGACGGCTGCGTCAGTGGAGATGTGGAAATAGGGATGACTATATGTAGGAGCAGAGCAGATGTGTAGGCTGAGTGTGAATGAGGAGACAGGAATGACAGTGAGATTGTGTCTCAATGCCTGGAGGGTCAGTTGGGCTCTGTCTAGAAACAGGAAATTTGGAAGGGGAGTCGGGTTTGGTCTCGAAATACAAATTAATTGGGAGCATCCTTTGCCATCAGACTCTCCTGGGATAAAGGGAAGTTGGAGAATAGTGGAGGCAGAGATAATAGCTGACATTTTCAGGCAAAGATTGCTGCAAATAGGAAGCACATAATATATGGGTGTAATTTTGTATTATTTTTTTTTTTGTCTGGACCTAATCTTTCATTGATATAGGGAACTTCTAGGCATGGAAATTTCTCCTTCTACCGGTGTCCATTGGCAACTTGTCTGTAATTCATAGCCTCAGGCACTGAGAAACTAACTAATTTACTTGCCCTTGGCTACACAGCTAGTCTGCTTCGGAGGCCACACTTGAACCCGGGTCTCCCTGCCTCCAGGGCCAGCCCTCTCTCCACCACACCATCTAGTACACCTTTCACTTAAGCTAAAATTATGGTAAGGAAAATATTACTTAGCACTAAAATGTTCTAATTGAATCCCAACACACATTGTAGGAGAGCCAGCGTTCCCTGGAATACAATTTTGGGGGAAATGGTCCAAGGTATTGGAGCAGGGATGAGGTGTAAGACCAAGGACTTTTATGGTAAACAAAGGGTTGGGACATCAGTTTTCTGTTGGATTGTAAGAACAGTGTGGAGCTCAGACTACAGGTCTGTCTTCCCTAAGACTGGTCAAACTGTTGCTGAGGGCTGTCCTCTGTGGCTATGAGATGAATCTATAGAGCTTTGTTAACCTTCTAACACCATAGACACAGACACTGCCATTGCCTTTTCCAATAGCTTTTCCAAAGTCTGACATTTCTCTGGGGACATATGTAAGGGCCAGGTTCTCAGGCGGAACCGGAGGCCCCATCTAGAGCCTTCTTACCCCTGCCATGGGAAGATCAGATATTCTTCCTTTATCTCAGGACAGGGGAAGCCTACAGGATTCAGGTGCCTCATTTCCCATCAGGTGAGATCTACAATGTTCTGGTCTCTAGGAGTGACATGTCAGGCTTGGTCACTAACCCAGTAGCCCCTTCATTTTAATACCCTGTCTCTCTCAGACTGGAAGGCTAGAGATCCAGGCCCCTTGGACCTGTTGGAAGCTGGTCTTGAGTACTGGGATTTCTGAATTCCTGACCTAGGCTAACCTTGCTAATCCCCTTTGTTTAGAGCCACTCAATTCCAGCTAAACCCATTATGAAACCTCAATCCACCTTAGGGTTCATTCCTACTATTTCTGTTTGCCAACTCTCCTTCCTTCCCTGGAAGTAAACCAACCCATCCACCTGACTGTAAGGAACTGGAGTCAGCTTTCCTATTTATTTTCCAGGCTCACATTCTGTGTGTATACAGCCTGTTAACACTGGGGTCAGATCCTGGACCTGATGGTTAGAGGCTGGGTCAGTGTGACTGATAGAAGGCTGACCCTTCTAGGTAAGTTGGGGAGGATCTGCAGGTCAGGCTGGGACAGCATCTGCATTTTATCTGGTGACCACTTTAGAAGAGTAGAACTGAAAATGAGTCAACCTTTTGTTGATATGCTACCCCCTGGTCACCCTCGCTTCCTCTACCCCCAACTTTGTATTCTTGACCTCAGTCTCTGGCCATTCGCTCTGCCTAAGGGCCCAAGTACGGCTATGTACTCTATGGCTCAGTCAAATTGACCTTCTTCCCATTCTTGACATATAGTGCTCCACCTCCCGTCCCCATGCATTTGCGTTGGCCATCTCCCATGTCTGGAATGCACTTCTTCCCCATCTTTGCCTCTTGGAATCTCTGGTTCCTTTTAAGACATGTTTAATGACACCTTTTATAGGAGAACTTTCCTGGTCCCACCAGCTGCTGGTGCTTCTCTATTATGGTTACCTCGTATCTGTTTGGCATAAACCTACAAATGTCTCCCCTATTATGCCATAAGCTCCTTGAGTCACTTTTGTCCCATGTCCGCAGTATCTAGCATAGTGCATGGCATATAGGAAGCACTTAATAAATGCTTATTGTTTGGTTGATTGGCCTTCGAGGTGGGGAAGGAGTAACCAGGACTTGTGTCATATTCTTTAAGGATTCAGTCTTAGTGGTCACCCTCAGCCTTTCCAGAAAGTCCCCAAATGCAGGAAGGATTTATATGCCTGCATTTATGACTCTTCTGTAACAGGAATGAAAAAGGGACCTCCGTCTGCTGTGGGTTCATTGAGACCTCTCCCAACACCAGTTGCCCTGGCCTCCATGCTATCTTTCACACATGCCTGACCAGGTGCCACTGTGGACACAAGAGGACTCCTTTACCCCTTCTCTACTGGTTGCCCATGTAGAACTGAAAGAGAACTCATAGACCATCTGGTCCATCCGTCTTACCTGACGATAGATCGTTCCCTTTTTCAAGTGGTTGATTTTGTCCCACTGGAGTACACCACTTTCATCCAGTTTTCTAAAAGGCCTGGGGTAGAAGAAAGAGATAGATGGGGAGAAGAAGGAAGAAAAGCTGTTTGAATCACCAGGACAGACCAGGGAACCCACCAGATATGGCCCTGATGAGTGATTCTGAAGTTCAGAAAGGATAATGAGAATGGTGCTGTTACCTTGGGAAAGCTCCCTACTGTTCTACAAAGCAAGCCCGTAGAGGTCAGCCCCCGTGACCCCCGTGACCCTACAGACAGACAGTTCCAAAGACAAACACCAACGAGCCTGGGAAGCACTTTCCTTCCCAATGTAAACAGGATGAAGCCGATGAGCCCACCCGACCCTTCGACCCAAAGTCAAGGAGCCCACAGACAGCAGGGCTGCCCAGCTGTGCCATGTATGGGGAACAGCCTGCTCTGTCAGCTGGGCCTTAAAGCCACACCAGCCCTCACTTCCCCTTTCCTTCCAGAGCCAAAAAGGAAGAGGAAAGCAGGCTCAGCTGAGGTTGAAGGGAAAATGGGATAGAAATCATGCTTCCCCAGACTCCTCAGGGTCAGTGCTAGAACCAGAAGGTTTGGAGCTGGGGTGTCTATGCCCATCGGGTGAAAGGCGGCTCACAGGAGAAGTGCATGAAGGGAAATGGGCACAGTTCCCAGGGACCAGCAGGGTCAGGTTTCTGTCTGGGGACTTAGCTGCTTGGAGGAGGATTTGTGTTCCTTCCTATTCATTCCAGGAGACTGAGCAACAGGCTGGTCTCCACCCTCTAAGGGTGGGACTCAAAAGCACAGAATTCTTAGGGGAAAAGGGCCAAAACCATCACCCAGCACTCAGGTTGGATAAGAAACTTTTATTCATTAAGCTATATTCATAAACAAATATTCATTAGTTCTCTTCCTAGAGGGGTTGAGATTATCTATCTATCTATCTATCTATCTATCTATCTATCTATCTATCTATCTATCTATCTATCCATCTATCTATATCTATCTACCTACCTACCTATCTATCTAGACACATATACAAAGGACAAGGTGGGATTTACCAGTTACTCTTTAGGCAAGATTGCATTTCCTTTTTCTGAGGGGGAGGGAAAGAGGGCAAAGCGGAGACCTGAGCCCTCCCCCATGGCTTAAGTGACCTGACATCACAAAGATGGCAGGGCCAGCCACATGAGACTCATCCTTTGTGCTCCTCTCCGTTCCGTCCCCCACCTCCCACCCTCCAGTTTAGAGCCTGTGGTTTTAAGAAACTCAGTTCTCCAGTAGATGTTTGAAGGAAAGGAAAATTGTGGACCCCCAGACAGTGCCCAGCTTACTTGCGCCTATCTGTGAAAAAATTTGGCTTGTCAGCTCGGACAATGACTACGTCAAAAAGATCTCGCCAGTCCTTGCCAACCATGTGCTTCATCCCCTTGTTCCTGAGGATGACAGTGTGCAATAGGCAGAGAAGGAAAGGGGGAGAAAAGAAAAAAGAATATTTTTAAAAGAGAAGGGAAATCAGGGGACAAAGATATAGTGACTAAGGGCACACAACCCCCCCCTTCCCTGGCACCCCATTGATCCCAATGAGATGACTGAGCTCAACTATCAAGTGAGAAGAACCTGGAGCTAGGATCCCCAAGTGAGACTGGGGTCTGGGCATTTCATTTTAGGAGTGATATCCCCTAGAGAGTCAGTTTGGGCATTCTGTGGAAAGATCTGTCCTTGTCTTCTGACTTCTTACATCAGAGCTGGTCCTTTCCCCTGCCCAACTATGGGGCTGCAGGTAGGGAGGTAGTGGAGTGTAGACCTCCTGCAGAGAAGAGGGCCCTCGTAATGCTTAGCTATCAGTCTAGTTGTTTGACCTCTTCAAGAGGCCAAGCCATTGCTTGTCTACTCAGCAGGGCATGCTACTGGTACCCCACCACGGTCAGGGCATGCAGTCCTGGAAGCCAGCTGCCAAGTTCTTTCCCAATTCTACAGGGAGAGGAAGAGTTACCAGGTGGGCCTGATTCTTCTCTGGACAGAGAAAAAATCATCCAGGCCTCTAGATTCTGAATCCAGCTTCCTTCATATTTGGGAGACTTTTTTTTTTAAATAAGCCCTTATTACTTGACAGTTTTCGTTCATTTACCAGGCTTCCCTTGAGCCACACTGAAAGGGGGAGGGGACTCACACGAAGCTGAAGGGGCTATTGGTGATGAGGAAAAGCTTCTTGCCATGGTTGACGAGGCGAGTCAGCACAGCGTGTGTCTCATCTCCACGGAGTATGTACTTCTCTGGAAGAGAACGGAGGGCCCGTGTGGGCTGGTCAGTGCCCTGCTCAGCCAGAACTCCTTGCCTTTATGATCACAGCCAGGACTTCATCCTCCAAGAACCTTTCCTAGACTGGCATAGCCTTCTCTTTGTCCTGATTCTGAGCTACTATTTCCCTAATGGGCAATTGTAAGTGAGCTACTTAGGTTAACTGCATTTGGGCTGGTCCTGTTTCTCAGGTCAGACTCCAGGTTCCCTGTGGGTAAGGGTCTCATTTGTTCTAAAAGCACCCTTTGCTGTTTCAGAAAGACTTGTGAACGACCTGGGAGAGCCTCAGAGAGACTTCTGGACAAAGGGAGAATTTGCCAAGCACAGCTGACTATGACCTCATGGCAAGTTCTACCCTTTCAAGTCCCCGTAAGTGAAGGGCCTGAAGAGACCTAGAACCAAACGAGAGACCTGAGGACCTACCCAACCTTAAAGTGGGGTCTGCTTACCCATGTCCTTCTCGATCCACTGGTACATCAGACCCTTGATGTGGACATCTCTGATGGCATCCTAGAGGGCACGAACATCAGCTTTTAAGCTGCCAGGGCTTGGGGACTTTCCCGTCTCTGTACCAAGGGGCAGGATTGTCTCCTATGTTTTCTCCCCATCCTGCCTCAGAAGCTGCTAAGGAACCTGGATATTTCTTGGGACCCTTAGACCCAGACCACGAAAGGACCTAGATTTCGACTGGGGAAAAGATGTGGGACATTTATGGAATTATGCTAAGTAGCCCATGAGCCCTCCAAGAGCAGGATTAAGTTTTCAGCCCTTCATACCCCTAAAGCATGGAGTACAGGACTGGGCAGAGTATAATCTTTTTGGTTGATCATCCTGGGACCATAGCAGGCTTTGTTTGGATTCTTGGGCCAGTTTTCTCAGCACTGCTAGCTCCAGGGGATGGCCCTGACAGCCAGTTTGGACCACTCCCCACCCCCTCCCCCAGCATCTGCCTCCAATTTAAAACTATACCCTCACCCCCAACAGAAAAAACTCCATAAGCGCTGCTGGCATGTCTTTTTGGCAGGGAGGGGCCAGGGTGGGAAGGGGGGGTCACCTCCAGGCCTTCCTGAAGGCCCCACTCCAGGACTCATTCCTCACCGAGACATCCTTGTAGAGGTGAGTCTGGTCAAACTCCAGGTTATGGGCGAGGAAGTGGTCAACCACAGAGGAAAGAAGGGCCATCTCAGGGAGAGAAAAGATATCCATGAACTGCTTGAGAGAGGGACCCTGAGGAAAGGAAGAAGGCTACATCTGAGAGACAGAAGAGAACTCAGTACCCTGCTTGGAGGCGAGGAAAAATGGCCCATCTGATGGGAAGGAAAGGCTCAATAAAGAGTTCAGGCTGAAAGCAATGTCAGAGGCCTCAACCCTGGCCACCTCTGCATCTCCTCCCAAATATAGAAGAGGAACCTTTCCTAACTTCTCTGAATTTATGAGAACCATCTGACCTTTTCCCAAACTGTATATTTGAATTCTCCTAACCCCCTCTCCAAATGAGAAGTGCAGTATTTATTAAACACTCCGTCTTGTCCTCGGTCATCTCAGCACGTGTGTACCCATTTTCACAACTTCACTACACCACCTCATCACACTTGTTTGCAGTTATTTCTTCCCCTCTGGGTGTCCCCCAAGGACAGGGGCTAGGTCAACTGTCCCGCTGCTCTCTCCCACATCTCTGGATTAAGGGTATGTGTTCACGTGGAGGGGCCACCCATGTAGCTGCAAGTTGAATGCAGGTGTCATACATGTTGCCCAAGGGACTGGACAAATATCAGGTTGGAAAATAGGCCACCCTCCCTCTGAGGCAAAGGAATAGCTTAGAGGTTCATTTGGAGGGCATGACAAGTCTCAGTTGTATTGGGGGGGGGGGAGGCATATGGTAAGAGAGGAGAGCGCACATGTACTCCTGAATCTCCTGTTAATTTTCAAAGCCCTCCCCAACTTGGTCCCATCTTTCCTGCCTCATCAAACAGTATTCTCCCTCCTGTACCCTGGACACAGCCAAAACAGACTATCTCTGATGCCTTTGCACCAGTCATCCCTCAAGCCTACAATGCTCGTCTTCTTCATGAAGACTTCCCTGATTCCTGCAACCGCTGGACCCTCCCTCCCAAACTGCCTCTAAGTACAGTACCTATGTTTAGATTTACTTACTCTACAATCTACCCTTAGATAGGCACTCGTCTCTTCTATTAGACCGTAAGCTCACTGAGAGTATAGTTGTTTTTTTGTTCTTTGTCCTTGTTTGCTCAGGGCATACCATGTAGCAAGCACTCCATAAATACTTGTTGCTAGATCTTGAGAACTGTCACCCAAAGACAGGGGTGGGGAAAAACCTGACAGTGAAAAAAGTCCCCGAGTTAGGGAATACCTCTGTCAGAAGGGGATGAGGTGAGAAAATGATTCCCAGCTCCACTTTGTGGTCAAAACACAGGCTCTGTTGGCCCAAAGGCAGGAATGTCCCCTTTCTCTTACTCCTGGGAAAGTTGAGGGGCCAGACTCTTAACAGGCCTGGGCAGATGTTTCCACAATCTATTAGCTGCTGGTACAAGTGGGGCACAAAGCAGATGTGGCCCTTCCTTTTAATGTACTCAATTGTAAGAGGGCAAATGCAGGATCTGTCCAGTGGGGCAGAGGGAAGGCCAACAGAGATGAACAAAGAACTGGCTGGGAAAGCCTGGACAGACTGGCCACTAGGTCATGCTCTCAAGCACAGGGTGAGGGCCCATGACTCCAGAGGCATTTTTCACGTCAGGCTGAAAGAACTCTGGCCATGAGATGGAGCCTTGGGTGATAACTTGAAGGCAGGGTCAAGGGGGTGGGGGGAGTTGTTTGCCATGAAACAACAGGAAAGACTAATGCTGCCAACTATTTGGCATTTCGTTACATTCTGACTTAGCTTAGTATTAGTGACAGGCTGTATAAAGCCACCTCCTAGAGCCAGGGACTAAGGTTTTAGCAGCAAGCAACATCTTCCTTCTCCCACTCCACAAAAAGAAAGCAAGGGATTTTAGTTGGGGAGACTTTTCAGGGTTCCTGTTTTGATTGAGGAAATGAAGAAGTAATAAGGCAATTATTAACATTTCTGTTTCTAGGCCTTAGAAGACTGTGGGGATGGAGGGTGGTAGGTAGGCAGACAGGTATAGAATCATCACTGACTTCCCAGTCTGCATGGGTTAGGGGCTAAGGGCAGCTCTAGGATACACCAGTCCATCTTAGCTTACAAGATTCCCAGTTTGGTTCCCCAAATGTGTCACAGAACAAATTTGGGGACACATTTCCTGGGAAGCTTGGGAAAAGCTAAGCCTCCAACAGTATCTGATCTCACCCATACATGGGTATGTACCCATAATGCCTTCCTCCCCAACAGAAGGCAGAAAGAACTGAGTCTGTGATTGTATTAAGTGCCTGCAGACTCCAAGGACACAGACAGGCCAGCCAGTCTGACCAAGTTCTTAAAGTTTCCCACTCTGATTGAACTGCTGCCATGTATTATATATCACATTCATAACACATTCTTAGGGGGGGAAATGATAATACTTTAGCTCCTTAAGGTCAAAGGTAAGGACTATACTCCAGATGTAGGAAAGGGCATAGATTTTTTTTCCCAGGCCCAATAAGGACTTCCTTCTTAGTCATTGTACTTGGCCCTTAGGTGAAATCAGCAGGATCAAGGGGCCTGGGGAGCAACTTGCCTCCCCACCCCCCAGAGTTCTGGGGATTAGTATTAGAAATAGAAATGACACACTGGTTTGCCCTAGCATTTCCCAACCAAAGTAGGACCACTTTTCAGGGTAGGTGGAGATGGGAAGTGACATTTAAGCTTCCAACATGGCTTTAGGCAATCACATGAGAAAGAAAAATCCTAGTTTTCTGGTCCAACATGGAGACATAAAAAGCATAAACCTGGGGGCTTTCAAATCCCAAATCACATGGTCTAGTCTGTCTGTAGTACCTTGCCATAAAAGTCACTCATCTGGTAGAGTGGGATGTGCTGGGTTCCCCCATACAAGTCAATCACCTCTTCATCAGGAACAGGCTGAAGACCCCTGAGGAGGAAAAAAAGTTTTCTATTTTGAAAATAAATTTTTAGTGTGTCTTTTGTTTTCACATTGCTAAAATCTCTTCCTGTATTCCTTCCCTCTCTTCTGCCCAGAGAACCCTTCCTTATAGCAAACTTGTTTTCTAAAAAAAAAAGAGAAAGATAAAAAAAAAATCAACAAAATCACTTGATACATCGGGGGGAAAAGTCTGACAATATTATGCAGTAGGAACAACGTTTTCTATTGCCACCTCAAATAACATGAACCAGGGTTGGTTGGTTCCTGAGCAGGAAGGCCACCCAGGCTCAGAGCTTCCTCTCCTCAGGCCTTCCTTTAGCTAAGAGAAGGAAGCTTCATGGAGGAAACCTTCCAGCCGAGGAGGCCAGCATGTACACCCATGCACAAACTGGGCTGAGGATGTGTTAGAAAAATGACCCAGACTGAGTGTGTGAGTATGTGTGTGTGTGTGTGAGTGTGTGTGTGTGCGTGCGTGTGTGTTCGTGCTCATGCCCGCACCTGTGCCTTGAAGACAGACCATTAGCCATACATAGGAGTACTATTATGTGTGTAAAAGCCCTAGGTCCAGTGTAACTGTCAGGAAAAGTGAGCATCAGATGCTTAGTGTTTTAGAATGAGCACTGGGTTTGGAGTTAGAGGCCTAGATTTGAATCCTGCTTCTACATCCCCTGTGGTCTCAGGACAGACACTTCCAGGAAGTCCAGAAGAATTTCCTTCTCTGTGGGGTTGAACTAGACCATCTCCAAGGGCTCTTCCAACTCTGAGTCCGATATTCCTGCGACTGCTCAGTTTCTGGCCAGGGATTTCCCCAAAGGCAAGGAGGATCACTCCTCCAGCAACCATGATAAGCCCCCAAGGAGAATGTGTAAAACCTGATCCAAATCCCAGGCCTGAGAACAAGACCTTTCAGACTGACCTGTAGGCTGTTCCCAATTGGACGTAATGGAAAGCATCAATCTTCATCAGAAGACTCTGGCCAAGGAAGAGAGGCAGGCACAGATCTTAATTATCTACCATAGTTTGACTGGAGAGTTTATTTTTAAAAGCCACACTCTTTATTAAAGTTGCTAACAATTCCCTTTCCAGTTCACTTATCTGACGTCATCATTGGCCCATTCAGATCCTTGTTAAGAATCTCTCTTGCTCTGGGAGGTAGGGGACTCACAAAAAAAAGAACATGGTTCTCTGAGGGATAGACAGGGAAGCCCTAGCGGGTCTGTTATTTCTCAGGGACCTTATTTCTGAAGCCTGACTTTTGAAAGACAATGTTCTTGTATTAGTCAGTCATCCAAGGAAGGCAGACCCCCACAAAGAACAGCCTAGCCCGGTGGAATAGCTGGAGAATGTTCACCTAGGGGAGCTAAAAAGGTTACATAAAGCAAGAGAGCCCTTAGCCCAGAGCAGAGGAATTCAAGAGAGCCATCCCTCTAGGGCTGGGGCAGGAGGAAGAAGTCAGATGCTGAAGATATGGGGCAGACCAGCCACCCTGCCAAGGACACTGCTGCAGCCCACTCAGGTGCCACTCAGTGCCCATCAACAAGGGCATTTAAAGCATCAACTGACTCTAGAATTACTATATATTATTCTCCTTCCCACATTCTGTTGTTGTTTGTCCTTCGTTTTGGAAGAGGACCAATGACATCATGAGGTGTTGTCTTAACTTTCAGTGAATCGGATTTAAGTGAGGAAGTGTTGCACAAAGTTGTCAGCCTCACTGTCTCTTTCAGAATCACTGAAGTCCAGTGGCAAGACAAAAGTCAGGATGATTGGTGATGTCCTGGGATGCAGCAGATGACCTTGGCATCTTTGATGTCTGACCAATCTCTAAGCTCTCCACAGTGCCTGCTTCAGTCACCTTCATGACTTTTGGAACAAATAGTTCTCATCTGTCCATTCCCAGGGAGGGCTCTTCACATGCGTGGGGTAGACACCCCCCTAACTCACCGATGGGTCTGAGACCCGTTGGTAACCCTCAACCTGGCTTAGGCCATTGGCTGAGATGGTTTTTACTGGGGTGTAGCTGCTGTGCATGCTACGTCTTGGAGCCACAGGTGAGAGTTAGTTGCCAGGCAGACACCAAAGCCCTGAAAAGGGCTCCATGAGCCCTCCCACCAGAGGGGCTAGTCTTCCCTGGACACCCCAGACACCCCTTCTCCCCACATGCTACAGTTTAGCCAAACTGGCCTTTTGGAACAAATGCTCCTCCTCCTATCTCCACGCCCAGAAAGCCTGGCTTCCTCCTGACTCCTGGCATCCCTCGTGTCCTTTAAAGTTGACTTCAAGTAGTACCTTTTTCATGAAATCTTTCCTAATCCCCCAAGATTCCAGAAACTCTTTCCCCTCTCTTCTCTAAATTACTTTCAAAACTTTTAAAAAGTATACTTACTCCGTATAACCTTGGGCAAGTTACTTAACCCCAATTGCCCTCGAAAAGGCAAAAAAAAAATTTGCTGAGGGTAGAGATGCTCTGGTTTTTCTCTTTTCACCCCTCCCCCAGGCTGGTACATAGTCTATACTTAAGAAATGCTCATTGATTGATTGAACATGGAAGATACGGCGCAGGAAGCAAGTGAGGGACCTAGGTTTTAAGCTTCATCCTACTCCAGTGCCCTGGTCCTTGGTCTCTTCTCATCCAGGGAGAGTAACTATTTCATTGTTCTGTTAGGCAGACCTCTCAAACGATGATTGGAAAATCCACACTAGGAATTAGCATCCTCAAGTATTAATACAAGAGAACAAGACAAAGACCACCACTGTATCAATGTATCTGGTGGACCCTCAACGGAAGAACGTGAGTAAGAATTATGCATGAAAAGGAGGCATAGGGGGGGTGATTTGTTCCACTGACAGGGTATGCACCCCAATGAAATCCAGGCTCTAGGTGTTCAAGTGCTAGGGGGTGTTGGTGCCTATAAAAGTCAATCTCCTGAATGTCCGAGTCACCTCCCTATATTTGATCAATGACACGAAATGCCAGCGTACTCACCTTCTCACATACTTTCTCTCCTCTGACATTCTCTGGGCTAAATACTGAATTTAGCAGGTCCCATCACCAACTGCTTTCCTGCTCTGTCTAGCTTTGGAAACAGCCATGGACTGGGCATATGTCTGAGGTCCTGACTATTTCCTATCCCAGCCCCAACATATGCACACAGACATACAGAAAAAGCTTGAGGCTGTGATCCTAAGAGGGAGGACCAGCAAGCCAGCATTGAGAAAGGAAAAGAAACTTCTCCCCAGGCCCATCAGAAGCCTGAACTCAAGGCTATCCTGGAATTTCTGTGGCTTGATTTGCAGAGAAGCCCTTGAGGTGGGTGATCAACCCCTAGCTGTCACTGACAACAACAGTAACATATATGTATGTATGTATAAAATCTCATTTGATCTGCAGAATACCCTGGGAGGGAGATACTGTGAGTATTATTCTCATGATATAGATGAAAAGTCTGAGGCACAGAGAGGTTGCCCATATCTTGCCCATAGTCACATAACAAGCAAGTTTCTAAGACAGGATCTGAACTCTGATCTCTTCTGACTCCAAGGGCCAAGTTTTGCTCTCCAGAACCTTATGGAAGACACATAACCCCCTCCTTACTCACCTTTTGCACATCGTAGTGTAGGCCTCGAATGGCGAAATCTGGGATGTAATCATATTTTCTGATCTCTCCTGGGTACTGTATGGGGAGAGGGGTTAGCAGACACAGCATGAATCTGAGACAGCAACTTCAACAGTCTAAATACAAAGTGGCTGGGATGGGCTACATGCCCTTTCAGTGTAACCACCGGGGAAGAGACAGAGGGCAAAGGCAAAGGGAGAGCAGGGTGCTGCCTTCAGCCAGGGAGGCAGACATCGGGACCAGAATCCAGGTACTGTCTTTCTACAGCGATGACCATATCTGAGCACACAAGGGAATCACTGTAGACCTTTAGGGATGGGGGAAATAGGGAGCTAGACACTGGCTCTAGCATGAAAAGGACTGAGAAGAAGACTGAGAGAAAAAGAGAGATGTGTTTTTACCTTATACTGCTGTATTAGGATCTCTCTGGCTGTGTTGAAAATCATGGAGTGCAATGAATCAGAGTACTGTGCTAAGGTATAGTCATAGTCGAATCCATATACCTCCACCTCCCCCAGGCTGATCTCATTGTTGGCATAGATCGCAGCTGGGTTAAGGAGATTGCAGACTTCAGGAGGAAGGAGGTCTGCAAAAAAGGAGGAAACAGGGGGTTTGAACCTTCGAGAAGTCTGGGGTTTAGGACTATTTAATTCCTACCTCACCCTAACCTCCAGTTTCTCCTTCCTCTTCCAGACAGATACATTTATAAACCTGCCAACAATACCCACTCAGTCCCTTCTTGACCCTACCCGAAACATTTAACTCCTACCCATCTTAAATGACTGTGAGAGGTTTTCTTTCTGCTTCTAATATGGATGCTGAGACTTAGCGAACTAATTAAAGGATAGTCAGACTTACTTGATTTCTTAAGAATCAAAAAGTCCTGAGTGGACACATGGTTAATGGCTCATTGGTTTGTCTAATCTTTCCAAATACCTGCCATCATTTGAACTCCCCCTCCTTCTAATCAGGATAAAGTAGGTGGCTCTAATTTTCTCATAATTTGGGATCAAACCCAGAGTGCCTCTGGGGTCCTTCCTGGCTGAAGCACTTTTCCAACCTTGCTTAGTTTTGCTGGCATTGTTTGAACAGGCTCTGGCTTCACACAGACCTCCTTCCACTCTCCCCCCGCCCTTCCTCCCCTACCCCCCGCCCCAACCTCCAAGAAAACAAGATTCCAAAATGTCCAAGAAACACTACAAGTGAAGGCGGAAGGCTGACATTGTACGCCATTATTCAGCAGCTAGAGTTTGGTCTTTCTGGTTTGTCCTAATTTCTCTTCCATCTGGCTTCTCTAATCCCCTGGAGATAGTGTACACACGGCTGAAGTGGTATTTAACAGGTAGGACTTCCAGAGTATGGATGGAGATGAGTGGCTGGCAAGAGAGTCTCCTCCAATTCGATTTTCTTCTAAGAGCCTCCCAGCCAGGCCCCTTGCTGATTACATTTCCCAGTATCCAGGCTGGCCAAGAACATTGCTAATTAAGTCAGTAGGTGTGTGTGAGAGATGCCTGGCTTTGCTGGAATATTACTCAGGCCCTCCCTCCTGTCTCTCCCAGAGTCTAAGTGATGGCAATCTGGCCCCTTTCCCAGTCCCCAGATGGGCACTATAGGAAGCTTTTGCTCCCTGGGGTCTGAAGATACACAGTGATGTAGCCAAAAGCTTGGTCTGTATAAAGCTCGATTTGTAAGCTGCTTGGGCAGGCAGTGGGTGTTTTGTTATCTGCTGCCTGTGCTCAGTTGCAGAGCTGGGTGTAAGGTCAAATTTCCACTGCTTACTCAGCACAGGGCCTGGTACAAAATAAATACTAAAATCCTTTTTCATTAATTTGCTATTCAAACATGAACAAGACATAAAGAAAAGCAAAGATAGAAGATGTGGCTTATAGGCTTGTTTAGGCAAGACGGACGACTAAAATGTAACAAGGGTCAGTCCAAAACTAGATAACTTCTCTGTTCACTGGTCCCCAGAAAACCTAGCTCTGGATCTTATAGCACATGGCATTTATACTTGAACTTGCAAGCCTGTTCTAAGTAAAACATTAATTTTGGCATAAGTGTGTGTTGGTCCAAAAATTTGACTTGGGTGGGGCATGGATCTTCTCGAGGCCTAGTTAAGAAGTTTATATCTCCTACATATATTCCAGAGATTGAAGTATGTGTTCCTTTCATTGTAGTTGAATCAAACGTGGCTCTCAGGGATTAGGGCAAAAACATTTCTAAGGAGAAAGGGCTGGTAGTATTCATTACTATATTCTTGAGGGCGTTAAGAAATGCAAAATATTTTCAGTCTTTTTGGCCCCCCGGCGCCTTCTCCCCCCAAAGTCTTACAGTAAGGTTCAGAAATAGAAACATTCCAGTTGTAACATATTTATACATCTTCAGAAGACTGTATGAATAGAGGAAGTGAAAGGAAATAGGGCTCCTTCTGAATCTCTCTGTGCCTAGAGAAGGCATCCTTTCCTCAGGAAAACCTTTATTTTCTTTTCAAAACTTTTTCTAGCCCTAGGAAACTTCAGACCATCTGACATACCCTAGGCTGATAAGGAGATGGAGGGCCCAGAACAGGCATACCAGGCCCTCCACTTTATGTCCCATCAGCATCTTTAATTGGTTCCTCAAAAAAAAATCAGTATTACAAGGGCAGCTAGTTTTAAAGGAAACTTGTAACATATTTGGGGTTTTGAGGTTTAATTAGGACATATGTCAAGCAATGTCAAATGGGTGGCATATATTTCTTCCTCTCCAGCCAGTTCTTTTATTGGGCCCCTCTAGCAGGCCCATGAAGCTTTACCCAAAAATAGCCGCCTGGCTGTACTCTGTAAGGTATGGTGTGAAATGCCTCTACTGGTCCAGAATGGTACCATGGAATGGCAGTCTTGGCTATGCTGGGATGGTGACTGAGTGGGGAACACTTCGTGTATCACATGCATTCTACTCTTCTTTTCCCAGGAGCTCCAAACCAAATTCAGTGTGGAAGAATTAGCTGTTAAAATAACGGAAATCCTCTCTTATCCGTAAGAGTCTGTACACTTCTCGGAGCACCTTTGCAGATGTCTTGAGTCTTACCCCAGTGAGGGAGATAAGGTCACTATTCCATCTCTATCCCTGCTCCTCAGAATTCCTTCCAGGAGGCTCAGGACTTACTCCCCCTCAAAGCCTTCCCTCACCCACCAGGTATGGATAGTCTCCTACTCCTCAAATTTTTTTGTACTTGCTAATCTGCATACATACAGTATCCCCCCAGTAGAATGTAAGTCCCTTGAAATCAGACCGTTTTATGTTTCTTGTCTTTGTAACCCCAGCCCTAGTCTTGTATAAGGTAGGTACTTAAAAGATGAATTGAATATTACAGGGAAATGGGCAAGAAGGGGAGAAAGTAATTGTCCCAGAGGTTGCCCAAGGTCATACAAATAGTCTTTCAAGAGGTAGACCTGGTTCTGAATCTGATTCTGCTTGGATCTAAAGGGGATGGCAGAAGGGTTCTGCTCTAGGAATCAGATATTAATAAGGAAAGGTGTGACATTTGCACCTCTGAATGCCTTGAACCATTTAATCAGCCTCAGCCTCACTATTAGGTCACCAAAGCAACTTATCCCAGGTCCATAGCCAGGGTCAGCTTCCTTTCAGGCTGCAGTAGCAGCTTCTCTATATACTCAGCCGAAAACAAGGGTCAGCCTTTAGACACAGCTCTCATTCTGTCTGCCAACAGTTTCCCCAAATGTCTTACAGACATCTATCAATTCTTTTTATCCCCAGACATTCCAGATGGCTATTAGATAGTTTGGTGAGAGAATATAGGCTAAAGTTGGGAGGGAGAATACTTGGTTGACTTGAGTAACTGAAAACTGGATTCTCCAGATTAGGAGATCCTAATCCTAGGTTAAGAAAATCTAAGCCATGTTCAAAGTCAGTGTTCTTATCACCAGGTTAATCTCAGGATGACATTATGCTAAGCAGGGCATCAGACAGCCAGGAACAAACTCAAATTCGCTCACATGTGGCAAGAGTCAGTTCTTGGATCAAAACAAAATTAAATCTGGCTATGTTTATTCTAGGGGCTCAGACCCTCATCATCATCTCCTTTCTACAGAGGATGTCCAAGAAATTCCAGAAAGAGATTACAGTACACAAATATATGATCCTCTCCCCCTTACAAAAGAAGATTGGGAAGAGAAGGCTTGCAAAAAATCAAGACTAAACACAAATCAGGACAATGTCTGGATTTACTTGTAAAAGCAGCCAGCCTGCAGACTACCTGTGGAGGAAGAGTACCTTCCCCGTTAATCCTCTGGCTTTAGTTTATCCCATCAGGATCTACAATGGACCATTTGTGCACAGTCCTGTTTCCTCAGAGACCCTAGGCAGGGGGCCAGAGAGCTCCAGAAGGGACCAGGAATAGGCTTTTTTTTTAACTTGTAAGGGGTGGGAGTAGGGGGGAAGAAAGGGAGCAGCTCTCACCACGGTCTTGGGCATCTGATGAACCCTAAGGAAGCTTTCTGTGGGGAGGTCATTGAGGGATAGACTGGGTGTACCATGTGTGGGGCACTGGGGCTTGGAACTGTGGATAGAATAGGTAGCTATTTTGGAAGCCCTGTGCCCAACCCAAGCCTATTTTGAGCACACAGTCTTGGGGAAGCATTCCCCCTTAAATTGTCCCCAATCCTACTATATAGACAGGGAGTGGACCAAGGAATCACAGTCACCTGGGGCATCTTCCCCAAAGGAAGATGCCAAAGCCTCTTCCCCTAGGGATGCCTTATGTTATCTTTGAAAGGGGCCTCTGAAAGCTATGCCAATCCAACCCCCCATTTTACAGATGAGGACACTGAGGCACAAAGAGATTTGCCCAAGACCACCCGGCGAATCCTGGCAGCCCCGAAACGAGAATGCAGTAGGTCTCCTGCCTCTCTGTCCAGTGCAGTCTGGCCCTCTGCCCTCCAAAACTCCACCTATCCCTACTCTTACCGTGCACCAGCTTCCTCATCTCCCGGTACCTAGACCACAGGTAGGCGCTGGGCTCGGGAGACTGGGCGGCAGGGGCTGGGGCTGCACTGCGCTGGGCAACCCGGTCAGGGGAAGAGTAGGAGGTGCTGACGACGGGACAGTGGGCGCCAGGACAGTGGGCGCTGGGACAGTGGGAGCCGGGGCTGGAGGAGCCTGCACTGGCTGGGCCGGGGACGGAAGGACCGCAGCCCTGGCAGGAGGAAGCGGCAGCCGCTCGCTGCCAACCCGGGACGTCGTCTCCCCGGAGCCGTAACCAGCGGCACCCCACCGCTCGCAGCCCCGCGCCGGCCATTCCCTTTGCCCAGTGACCCGTTTCCCGGCCAAGCGGCAGCTCCGGCTCCTGCCTCTGCCCGGCCAGCTGTGTTCTGGTCCGAAGCGGCCGCATGTTTCCTTCGCGCGGCCAGCCAATGGCTGCTTTGCCGGCCTTCCAGCCGGCCAATGGCCGGGGCTCCTGACCAGGTGCGGACTGCTGGGGAGGGGCTGCGATCCCCTCTCTCCCCAAGGCCCCCGCCCATTTGAGACAGGAAAGAAGGAGTGTACACGACTGGCAGCCGGGACCGGATACCAGCAGTCAGACCTGGAGCGAGTGTTCCCGCACGGCCCCCGCTAGCCAGAGGAGTGCCTCTCCAGAGGCAGCCGTAGACCCGCGCTCTCCCACGGTGCTTGGGACACAATAGGCGTCCAGGAAACTTGAATAAAATTGAGCAGATTCCTCGCAGCCGGTGAGACTTAAAGCTACTAGCGTAACTTCCCAACTGCAAGGTCACAGCATCCGAGAGGCGGAATTCAATTCAGTTCGGTATGACCGGCATCCACGAAGCGCCTCTGGTGCATGTAATGCCCGAGAACACAGACTACGATGACCGTCTCTGCCTTTACATCTAAGGGAAGGGACTTTAGAGTTGGTCCAACCTCATGCTCTTTTGGAGAAGGCTCCGGTCCTGGCTTTCTTTGGTCGGCTGCTTAACAAGCTTCTCTGTTAGAAGGTCCACAGTTTGATTCGTTAGTACTGATGATATCTAATAATGATAGCTAACGTTTATAGAAGGCTTACTATGTACATTTATCCCTTTGGTTCGTTAATATTGATCATATCTAATAATAACTTTTATATAGTGCTTTACTATGTAATGACATACCCTTCTCCACCATCTTCTTACTAGCGTGGAACCTATTGACTTCCCTGACTAGCCCTAGACACTTAAAAAAAAAAGCCCAACGCGAAAAACCTGAACATGCGTTCTATTTTAAAAATTCCTTTGTTATACTATTATTATTACATATTATAATATTGCATTTATTTATGTTCTTTATAAGTGTTCTCAAAGTCACTTTGATGTGCCTTTTCTTTGCTCTGCCTCTGCTGGACTGGGCTAGTCACCGTTCATTCAAAACATTTCCATCAAAAAGCATCTGTGACTGCGCCGGATGCCTGTAATACAATGGGATTTAGCTACATGATTCCTGGCTGCTAGGTGTACGTGCCCTTGGGTGTACACCAAACACTTTGCACTGGGGAAAATATGCAGAGGCACACATGCAAAGGAATGAGAACACTGAGTAAACAAACACACAGAAATAAGGAATTTATGTTGCTTACTTTGTGAAGGGTAATAGCATTGTTTGTTGTGGGCCCTTAAGGACATAGGGATTAGCATTTAGTTTCTTGTTCTCAAACTTCATTTCTGAATTTACTTTGCCACTTTCGCCACCCACAGAAAATCCTTTCTATAGATCTTTAGTCTTGGGGAAAAGGTGAGAGAAAAAGCTGGAAAAAGAATGTCTCTGAAGCTCACTTTTTTCCTGCACTCCACCATCAGCTAAGGTGATTTAATCACTCTGGGACCAATTAGTTGGGAAACTGAGGCCCAAACAGGGTAAAACCAAAGATGACACAGAAAATTAATGGCAGATTGTCCTGGTGTCCTGATTTTCAGTCCTAATGCTCTTTTTACTACTCCAAAGTGGCTTACAACTTTCCTCCTCAGAATTCTACAGGATGGTTCCTCCACAATGACCCCCATAGGTATTTAGTAAACTCATCGTTTTAAAATCGAAGGAGCAGTGACAAGAGAGCTTAAGTGATCTTAAGCCAAAGGTCACATAACTAGGTAAGTATTCAACCCCGGAACTGAACTCAGGTCTTCTGATTTTGACATGATTCTCTTTACCACCTTGCACTGCCTCCTACTCTGCCTAACTAGCTTTCTTTTCTCCTTGCCTCCATTTCCCGACTCCATACCTTTGCACTGGCGAACCCCTATTCTGGGATGTACTTCCTCACCATCCTTGCTGGTTAGCACCCCTGGTTTCCTTCAAAACTCAGATCAAGCACTACTTACACGACGACATTCTTGAGCCTCCCAACTGCTTGTGCCTCCCTGCCTCCCCATCCTCTATTTGCCTTTTATATACTTGTACAGGGTGACCCAAAAGCTTAAAACTTGTCTTTCCCGATAGAGTAAAAGCTCCTTGAGGGCAGGAACTGTTTCATCTTTGTCTTTGTACCCGATGTATGGTAGACATTTGACAAATGCTTGATGGTTGGTCGAAGGTGTGTAGGTGAAGCAGTGAAAGATGGTTCTTTCCTATACGAAGCCCGAGGGTTTTAAGCTCTGCCCAGAACTGAAGCAAAAGGTTCCTGAAATCCCATCTCAGCTTAGTCCCATCCACTAACCACTCTGAGAGGACTCTGAGAGCAGAGACTGTCCCTTGCCTTTCTTTGGATTCTCAGCAATTAGCAGTGCCAGGTAAGTAGCATTTAATAAACGCTAATAGACTGACTCTTCCCAGTTCTCCAGACTATTCCTTCTTCAGTCCTCCTCAGCCCCGTCTTTATCCTACTTTAACCCCGCCCCTTTCTCCTGCCCTGGCCCCTCCCCTTTCCGCCTCAATCCCGTCTCTTCTGCCCTGGCATCTCCCTTCTGCTCCATCCATCCCTTTCTCTAGCCTCAACCCTAGCTCAGTCCCGCCTCTTCTCAGTTGTTTGCCTTCTGCTATAGCCATGCCCCTTTCACACTCTAGCCCCTCTTCCTCCTCTCGCCCTTACTTCAACTTTCCCCGCTCCCAATCCCCGCCCCTTCTATCGTAACCCCGCCCCCTACCTCAATCCCTCCCTTCTGCCCTAGCTCCTCCCTCCTGTTCTATCCGTCCCGTTCTCCAACCTCAGCCCTTCCTTTATCCTACCTCAGTCCCGCCCCTTCTGCTCGGTTGTTTGCCTTCTCCGGCCATAGTCCCGCTCCTCTACCGCTCAGGCTCCTCCTCATCCTGCCCCTGTTTCAACCCTCCGGCTCCCAGTCCCCGCCCCTCAGCTTCTAACTTCCGTTCTGTACGCCGCCGGCCGGGCCTTTTCCCTGCCCTGTTTCCCGGCAGTCCCCCCCACGCAGCTTCGGCTTTTCCTGCTGAGCTCGGGCCGTCGTCGCGGACTGTCCGCCCGGCCTGCTCAGGTGAGGGCTTGCGGGCAAGGGCCTCGGGAGCCCGGCGAGCCGACCTCCGATTGGCTGGTGCTGCGAAGCCCGGGCGGAAGGCAGCGCGGCCCTCCTCCCGCTTCCGGGGCCGGGAGCTCGGCGCGGCCTTTGTGTCCCGTCGGCACCTAGGCCCTTCCAGCTCCGGGGAGCTCCCAGAGGGTTGCCCTTCTGGAACCCCCCACCCCTCGCTCTTAAGACCCAGGCCATATGGCAGCCCCTCCGTGCAGCCGTCTTGGATGGCCCCCACTTGAAAGTGACCTGCAGTGTTCCCGCGGGTTTGTGAGGTTATTGAAATAACCACCCGTCCCTCGTGTGTGACTATCTTGTGACTTCCCTAGAGTGCTTTGGCTACGCCTCCCCTTTGTCCCTGGTATAACTTAGTAATATTTTTAAGTAAAAATTTGGTGAATTTTTTAGTGATTTTTTTTTTTTAGGGTACTGCCAGGTTGATTGATGAACCGCCTGAAATGGGCATATGGTAATTGGTTCCAGCCTAATGGGATTAGGCAGTGCTAATTGGAATAATGAGATAATTGGGACCGAGTTGTATGTTGTGTGTATATATATGTACAGTGAGCTGATCGGTTTTAAGTGATGCTGTTTTAAGCTAACGTTCATCCTCGCAACAGCCCTGTGTCCCGTCTGACTACTGGGGATCCCGTCTGGGGTTTTCTTGGAAAAGATATTGGAGTGGTTTTGCCATTTCCCTCTCCCAACTCATTTTACAGATGAGGAAACTGAGGCAAACAGGGTTAAGTGATGTGCCTGTGAGTTAGATGCTATTGGCTCCTTTTTACCGGTGAGAGCAGAAACTGAAAGATTAATGACTTGGTCAAAGAGCCCATATGCATTTGAAGTAGGATTTGAACCCGTTCCTTCTTGAGACTGAACCAAGCTGCCTTCCTAAATAGGCAGAGTAGTAGTCTGTATTGCTGTTGGAAAATCATACTTCACTTCCACACTAACCTCATGCTTCCTTCTGAAATAAAAATTAATCTTATTTTTAAAAAATGAACTTGAGAAGCATCAATAAAAATGAACATTTTCATATGAAGAACAGAAAAAGAGGACTGTGAAACTGAATATTATGTATAGATTGTTTCTTTTAAAAAATACATAAAATTTAACAAGGTAGTACTAACATTACCCTGCTTATCTGTTCCTCTTCTGAACTTCTGTTTTCTTCTGTTTATTTGAAGAATGTTTCATTGATGTTTCTTTTTCATTTCTGTCACTCTTTCCTGCCTGATCACCCCTCCTCTTCCCAATTCCCACCAACTCCCTTACTGGTTTAAAATTAAGTAGAGTTAAGCAGAACAAATTCACACATTGGTTGAATATCATTTTCTATGAGATGTTCTTTACCAAATGTTTTCTGGAGTTGTGATAGGGCATTGGATCAGAATTTTTAAGTCTTTCAAAATTGTTTTCTTTTTCTGATTGCTTTTCGCTGCATCAATTCATACAAGTATTCCCAGGTTCTCTCACTCTGTCCCTTTCATCTTATGGCATGATAATATTCTAATACATTCAGATAACAATGCCCAGGTGATACATACCTATTATTTTTATAGTCTTTTACCACAAAAATTGCTCTGATAAATATTTTTTTATGTATGAGGCATTTTCATTTTTCTTTGAACTTTTTAGGGTACAAACCTATAGGTAGTTGTTGTTTAGACATTTTTCAGTCATGTCAGACTTTTGTGACCCCTTTTGGGGTTTTCTTGACAGAGATACTGGAGGGGTTTGCTATTTCCTTCACCAGCTCATTTTACAGATGAGGAAACTGAGGCAAACTGTTAAGTGGCTTGCTCAGGTTAACAGAACTAGTAAGTGTCTGAGCTGGATTTGGACTCAGATCTCACTGACTCCAAGCCCAGCACTCTATCAGCTGCCTACCCACTTAGAGGTATCCTTGGGTTAAAGGGCATCCATACTCTTCACAGTGATATGTTGCTATAAATCATGGAATGCCATAATCTCTGAAGAATCCAAATTGTAAGTGGAGAAACTGAGGCCCCCAGAAATTGTAGCTTTGCTGTGGTCATATAGCTACTTAGTTACAGTGAATTACAGTTTAGTTTTGTCTTTTGGTTCCACATATCCTTTGTAAAATAGGGTGCCCAGAACTGAACAGAATATTCCAAATATAACTGAACTGGCTCAGAAAACAGTAACACTCTTCTTCATAATACCCTGCCACTTCTGTTAGTGCTGATTTAAAAAACGAAACAAAACAAAGCAGACCCTTTTGTTTCAGGAATTGGCTTTTAGTGTTGTAGAAAGAGCAGTAGACTTGTAGTCAGGAGAAATGGGCCCTGTCTTTGGGTCTTGTCTTTGAAACTGAGGAGCTGTGAGACCAGCAGCCTCTGAGAATCTCCTGGCACTTGAAAGTGTTTTGTGAACATGAAAGCTCTAGAGAGGGAGTTACCATTTAAAAGCCATGAGGCAGGATCATTGAGCTTCCTTGTAAATTAAAAGCTGAGGCTGTTGGAGGAGCTGTGCAACATCTTGCTTTCCATCTGTAGTTTCAGTTTATTTCCCACGAAGTCTGGCGGACGCCTTGGAGATGTTCACAAGGAAACAAGTGAAGCGACTTCTTCAGAGGGTACCTGGACAACAGCGCTTTGGTGTCTATAGGTTTCTTCCTTTCTTCTTTGTTCTGGGAGGAGCAATGGAGTGGTTTATGATCAAAGTCCGAGTTGGCCAGGAGACCTTCTGTAAGTGCACATAAAGACGGGTACTGGGGACATGTCTTTTAGTTGGAGCGTTTAACTTGTCATTTAACAGGCCATGATAACAGACCTAGGTGTATGCATTTGGTCTGTCAGACCAAAGAGAAACAAAGTGTTCCAGTAATAGTCTCAACTTTGAGACAGCACAGATGTCTTGTGGGGCCTGGCCTTCCTTTTAAAATTCAGAGCACCAGTCCTGTGCAGCAGTTCCCTGGTATAGAAAATTGTGTTTTAAAAATCAAATCTGGGATCTTAGTCATTCTGAAGTTCAAAGTCTCAGCTCAAAGCTGGTTTTAAATTTGCCTGGATTGTGTAATCCAGACTTGTCTTCTATCAATTTGTTTTGCTTCTTGTCTACGATTGCATGAGACCAGACAAACAATTCTAGAATAGCACATGACGTATGTGGCCTGTGGCCTGCCTTTTACACAGATTAATGCTGACATCCTTCTGTGTAGTCTAGTTATAGTTTTAATTAGGCCAGTGTCTCCCTGCTCAACTAATAAGTCATGTTCACCAATCCAGTCAGCATTTATTAAGTGCCTTTTGGGTTTATGACACTGTGCCAGGCATTATAAATAGGAGATAAGAATGAAGCAGACCTTGTCCTCAAAGAACTTACATTTCACTGGGGGAAATACACCACGTAAACCAATAAATATACATGATAATTGGAGGAGTCATCACTAACAAGGCCTTCAGGAAAGGGGGCCTGGAGCTGAGTCTTGGAGGAAGCTAAGGACTCTAAGAAGTTCAGCTGAGGAGGGAGCACTTTCCAGGGATGGGGCCAGCATGGAGGTGGGAGGTAGACTTCCAAATTCTGGTAGCCACAAGTAGGCCAGTTTGGCTGGAGTGTGTGAAATAGAGTAATGCACATTAAACCTAGAAAAAGGCTGGTTCAAATGCCACGCTGAGAAATCAGAATTTTATTCTAGAGATAACAGAAAACTCTTGAAATTTCTTGAGCAGGGGAGTGACTTAGACCTGTGGTTTAAGAAAGTTATTTTGGCAGCTGTGTGGAGGATGGATTGGAGAGGGGAGATGCTGTACTTTGGGAGTCCAGTTAGAAAGCTGTTGTAATAGACCAGACCAGAAAGGATAGAGGCCTGAACTAGGGTGATAGCCATGTGAGTGAAGACGAGGAAACAAATGCAAGAGATGTCACAGAGGCAGAATCAACAAACTTGGCAATTGACTGGATCTAGGGAGGGAGAGGGGAAGAATCCATGATTCTGAGGTTGTGAACCACAATAGTTGAAAGGGTGGTGGTGCCCTTATCAAAAATAGAGAAATTGGGATAAGGGGTGGTTTGGGTTTTTTGAGAGTTGGAGGTGGTAGAATTTTTGCATGCATTGAGCTTAAGAGACTTGTTGGATATGCAAATGGAGAGGGCTAACAGGTGGTGCTGTAAGACTGAAGCTCAGCAGAGAGGCTAAGATTCTATCTATGTTTATATCTCCATCCAATCTCTGAGAGGCATCGCTTAGAGATAACAGCTGAACTCATGGGAATTAAGATGACCAAAAGACAGGGTCAGAGAGAGAACCTTGACACAAAATTTATTGGGGAACATTCACACTTAGGAGTAGGACATATGTGATGATCCCTCCCCCAGAATTCCTCTCACTTCCAAATGCTTATACAGATCCTGCTCATCCTGCCGGGTCCCCTGATTCCTAAATCCTCCAGTTCTCATTCATTTCCCTTTTCTTTCTTCTAGAATGCAACCTATCTTCGGTGTCATAATTTAGCACTTTATATGTTGTATTATTCTCTTTTGTGTTAGTTTCATATCTCCAGCTAGACTATAAACAACATGAGATTAGTCATTGTAACTTCTCTGCCCCCTAACCCAGAAACAGCTACTCAACAAATGCTTGTTGATTAAGTGACAATCTTTGAGTATCTAAGGCATAATGCAAGAACCCTTATTAAAATTAAATTTATCTTTATATAGAGATCAGCTTTTAGTAGTTTGGAAACAATCAATTGCCCTGTAAACATTAAATTTAATTCTTGTGAGTTTGAAGAATTTTTTTAACTTCTTTTTTTTTTCAAAAGAGTAATCAGAATTTTAATTTTTCCCAGATGATGTATATCGAAGAAAACAATCAGAGAGACAGTACCAGAGAAGGCTGGAAGAAGAATCTTGAGAAGCATGAATGATGGAGCTTTAGTTTTCAACAAAATAAGTAGCCTGAACTAACTTTAAATCAAATGTGAATGTGAAATGTTACCACTTGGTCCTTCATCATGTTAGAAGCTCATTCCTTGGTGCCCTCTTGTGGCCAGATCACCGATCCTTCACCTCTTGTTCAAAACATCTGTTGAAGGTTTTTCTAAAGTATTTTCATACTTCAGCATTTCTGAAGCAGCATAAGGATTCTTCAGGAGGTTTTTCAGAGCAGACTGAATTAAATGAACGTGTTTTAGGTCACTAATGATAATTTTAAAGTACTGCTTTTTCCTGAAACCTTAAATAAATTAAATCATGAACAAGAATGATACTAGCATTCTTTTTTTAGAGGAAAAATAAAGCATGACTGTCCCAAGATTCATTGAGCCAGTTAAATATTTTGCATATTAAAATCCTACCTTCTGCCAGTCTTTAAACATTTCATCTTACTGGAAACTCTTGGGTTTTCTCTATCTTAGTCATAATCTACCCTCAGTGGCTCCCTTTTGCCCAGAGGAGAAAATAAACTTCTTGGGCATTTTAGGCCCTCTGTACGCTGCCTCCGGCTTACCTGTCCAGCATCATTTCAGATTCCTCCTGTTCAGGTGCTTGATAGTCCAGCTGCATACTTCCTGAGTCTTCAAACAGTTGATGACCTCTTCTCTCTCCATATTCTTTCCCTGGGAAATCTCACTCACTCTTACAGCTTTAGCTACTGCCTGTGTTCAGATTACTCCCAGCTTTCTAGTCTAGACTGCTTCTAAGTACTGGATCCTCACCTCCAACTGGCTAGAACAGGGCTCTCCACAATTAGGCATCATCCCACTTTTCCAGCCCTGTCTCATTACTTCACTTTCCTTACTGTATGTTGCAGTCAGACTAGACTGCTCACTGTTTCTTATCTATGTTCTTAAAGGCTTAACTCTCATGTGACAGCTGCCTCTACAACTACAATAAGCACTGATTAATCACTTACCATGTAGCAGGCACATAAGCATTGGGAATACAAATACAGGAAAAAGAAAGTCATTCCCTGAGCCATTCACCCAAAAAGGAGCAGAGAAGTTGAGAAGGGGAAGGACAGGCACCTTTAGAGGACATGGTGTCAAAGTCTGGAAATTCAGAAGCACAGCCAGGAGGGAATGAAGGTTGGCCCTGGGAGGAACTCACCAATGGGAGAAGGGGGCCAGCATGGTGGACAGAGGTTTTAGGGTAAGAGGGTAACAGGTCTAGAGGAAGGTTGCAGAGTGAGGAGAGCTCAGGTGCTGAAGGGAGTTTGCTGGTGGAGATGGTAGCTCAGGCTTGTTGGTAAGGTCCAGGAAGTCACAGACAGAGCCAGGAGGGGGATACAAAGCTTGCCAGGCTAAGAGTGTTTCCTGTCTCAGACATTTGGTTTTACACTTGGCATTGAATGTATTTATTATTCTTATCTGTGGCTGCATCTTCTTTCTCTTCTGGATGATGAGCTCCATAAAGGGGGGGTCTTTGTCCTATATAAACTTTGCATCTTCCCCAGCATAGGTCCTGGTACGTAGGTGCCTGATAAACGTATACAATTTGAACTTTCCTCTGACATAAAGTGAACAAGGAAAGGCTCAAGACCTGAAAGTTTCCATGATAACTTTTTGAAGGATCTAGAAATCCTAGGCTTTTGTCCCTAAATTTTCTAAAAATTACTTGTTTTCCATTTTAAAAAAATGACCCTTTGTGGTTGTATCAGCTCAGCATAGACAAATCTAACTTAGGAATTGGCCAGCAAAATGACTGCATTTAGGAAAACACGTACCTATGGCATTTCAAGTGTACTGTGAGAGAAGAATTGAATCATGGGAGGCATGTGAGAGACAAGTAATCATCAGTTAAAAGGGAATGAAAGGAAGTATGATGTAATGGATAGAGAGCTGGCCTCAAAGGCAGACCTAAGTGTCATTGCCATTTCTGACACATGCTGACTGTGTGGCCCCAGGCAAGTCACTTATCTCAGTATCTCAGACAACTCTAAGAAGGGACCAGCCTGCATTGGTAGAGAAAGTTTCCTCTCTTGCTTGTTCTCTAACCCAGTCCTTTCATTCCTGTGTAGGTTTTACTGTGGAAAGGTCTGCATACTTCTCATGTTGTAAATGTAGCAGCCTTTTATAAATAGTTGGCATGGAAATATTTGTTGAATTTATTCTGATTGACTATCATTTTGCTTGTAGGTACTCTTCAAAGAAGTTTCTCCTCTTTCCTTCAGCCCTTCATTCCATCCCCACCTTTCTCTCTGATGAAGTTAACCTCTAATTTTACCAAGACAGGCAGCATCCAAAGTGAACTTTAGCCCTCCTCTCCTCTAAAACTACGTCATTGTCCATCCTCTGCCAAGGCTGGTGCCTCCTGCTATGGTCTCGATCATGGCCCCTCCCATCTCTGTTCTGCTGCTCCACTCAACAGTCATCCAGTTAACAAACATTTATTAAGCACCAGCTGTGAGCATGGCACTGTGCTGGCCTTTTTTGGAGCCAAGGCATGGTTCTTGTCCTCACTGAGCTTAGTCTAGTAGGGAGATGGGACACAGAAATAGATAGCTGGATAAGTGTGGGAGAGAGGTGTAAAAGAGTGTGTGTTGACAGCTGAGGGAAGAGTTCAAGGGAAGCTTCAGAGAATCACTGGAGTTAAAGGTGGGAGTTTAACATATATGTGAAAGAGAACATTCCAAGGGTGCGGAACCCCATGACCCAAAGCACAGAAACAGAACAGAGCAGGCTGTGTTTGTGGAGGTTATGGTCTGATTGGCTAGATCAGAGTCTGGAAACAGGGGAGGGCCAGATTGTGGAGGACTTTGAAAGCCAGGGGAATTTTATTCAGTAGGCAATCATGAGAACTGAAGAATTTTGAGCAGAAGAGTGATGTGCCTGGGTCTTAAGATAAGAAAGATTAGTGTGGAAGCTCTCTGGAGGTTTGGAAGGGAGAAAGCACAACCCTCTTGACCCACTGCCCAATCACACAGCACCAAGGTGTGGGCATTCCTGAAAACCAAGGCTCCCACAACAGGCTCCCTGTGACCACATTCAGCCTATTAGGGGGCAGAGTATATTTTCAGATCAAGGAAGGTTCTCAGAGTCACTTAAGCCTATCAAAGGGACAGGTAAGGTCTTAAAATTCCCATTCCCGTTACAGCTTAGAGGTGGAAAGGCCTATTAAAACTCTAGACAGGGCAGCCAGGCAGGAAGAGTGACATTGGCTGCTCATATTTTGGGGATAAAATAGATTGGGAATCATCAACTATGATATTTCTGGTGAGATAGAGGACTACCAGACCTTAACTCTGTCTTGTCATTGGGTCCTAGGGTCTTCTAGGCCTTGGCATTTGCGTTGGCAATATGCCCCCCAGGCCTCTGGGCCCTGCCATCTGATCTTCCATTGCACCCTGAGAACTCTTGAGCCTCGTGTATCACCACTGAACCCTTAGGGATTTGGGGCTTTTCCATCTGCCCTGCAGTTGATTATATTGTCTCTCTCAGTTAGAATGTGAGAGCCTTGAAAGCTGGGACTAGGTGATTTTCTATTTGTATGCCCATTACTTGGCATACAGTAAATGCTTAATAAATGTTTGTTCATTCATTCAGAGACCGCTGCAGTAGACCTGGCATGTGGTGATGGGGCCTATTCTAGGATGATGGCAGTGGGAATATAGAGTATGGAATGAATGCAGGAAATATAGTAGAGATGAAACCAAATGGACATGGCTACTGAGGAGAGGGATATGGTATGTGAAGAGAAGGGAGAATCAACCACAACAGAATGTAGCTTACTAAGTGAATGATGGTACCCTGGACAGATACTGTGAGGTCAGAGGGAGGAGGAGAAGGGTTAGGGGAAAAGGTAATCAATTCTGCTTTAGAAAAGCTGGGATTGAGGTGCCAGTGGGACATTCAGACATCCTGTAGTCACACATCCTAGATATGTAGTTGTGGAACTAAGGTCAGGGCTGGAGAAAGAGATTACGGGATCACTTGGATTATTTCCAAGGAAGAGAATGAGAGGAGAGAATAGTTCTGATAACAAAATCTTAGGGAGCATCTTCTGAGGATCTAAAGAGATGAAAAGCCAATGAAGTAAGTAAGTGCATGGAAAGAGAACTAGGAGAGGGGGTCTCTGAGGATCAGGGATGAAGGCATATTCAGTAGGGGAGGCCAGATGGACAGTTTCATGGGCTGTGAAAGATCCAACAAGGCTATGGATTTGGTGATTAGAACGTCACTGGTGATCTTCGAGGGAGGGGCAGGCCTGCCCTTTCATCTTCAAGCTCCCTTTTTGTTGGATCCTCTTCTGCTGACATCCTCACATGTCCCCCATCCTCATAAATGTTTCCCTTGAGTTTGATACCCTCCGGAGTGATCATACTATTTCTTTTCTTCCTCTTGAATGCCAAAACCCTAGAAAGAATCACATGCATTTTTACCTTCAGTTCTCAACCACCTTCTCCCTTACTCAGCCTCTTGAAAATTTGGCTCCTGTTCCTCTTCAAAATAAAAACAAGACAAAGTATTCTGTTGATGCCTTTTGTCTTTACATGAAACATCCTCCCATCTCTGAAGGCAAAGTTATTTCCCATGATCTTTCCTCTGGAATTTTCAGTGTTTTTTGTTTACTCAGAGTTCTACTCCATTATAGTAATCTTTTCTTTACATTGAATTTGCCTCGATGTGTCTTTTGTTTCTGCTTGTTTCACTTTGCATCAGTTCATACAGGTTTTTTTCTGTTTTTCTGAATTCCTCATATTTGTTATTTATTACTGTGCAGCAATATTCCATCATTCCAACATTCCATTACATTAATTTGGGGTTAGGGGCTGGACTTTTGGCTTCATTGGTATGAAGAACTCCTTCTGCCATTGCAGACCTGGCATCTTCTAGTCTTGGAGCCGGGAGCACTGAGGGACTAGTGCGCTGCCCTAGATCACACAGCCAGTGCCTGTCAGATGTGGGGCATTAACACAGGTCTTTCTGGCTTCAATGCTGGTCTTCTATCCATGATGTTACTCCCTCTCTTGTTCATATACCATCATTTTTTTTCAGCCATTCCATAACAGGTCGGCACCAAATTTGTTTCCATCTTTATGCTACTACAGAATGCCTAGAGGCAGCTAGGTGGTATAGTGGATAGAGTTCTGGGCCTGGAGTCAGGAGGTCCTGAGTTCAAATCTGGCCTCAGACATTTAGTAGCTATGTGACCCTGGGCAAGTCACTCCACCTGTGCCTCAGTTTCCTCACCTATTATAGGGGGATAATAATAGCACTTAGCTCTCAGAGTATTAAAGATGAATGAGATAATAATTGTAAAGTGTCTGTACAGTGCCTGGCACATAATAATTGCTAAATTTTAGCTATTATGAAAATTTTGATATATATTGTGCCTTCTTTGTTTTTATCTGATTTCCTCAGGGTATATACCCTGTAAAGGGGTACCTGTTCAAAGGGTTTGAACAGTTTAGTTATTTTTCTTGCATAATTCCAAATCCGTTAGTGTTTAGACTACTGTACAGTTCCCACAGGACAAGGGTGTCAGAGATTCAAGAACCAAGGACAGTATAGAGCTGAACTGGTCCCCTAGGTGCCAAATGTAGGAAGGGAGGAGAGTTTATCCCAGCAGAGGCCTGGGAAAACTCTGGGAGCTTAAGGGATTGTTGGTTCTGTTGAGGATGAAGATAAATTTAGGAGGAGGAAGGCATAGAGAGAGATTGAAAAACAGGAGATTATGATTTGACAGGAATTGCAGAGTTCCTATATCATGGAAGTGATGATAGCAAGATAAAATATGGGGGCTATTGGGCTGTATCCCCACATTCACATACTTTTTCTTATTTCCCTTGAGACTTTATACCCTTTGATATTCCAAATGATTCTTGTTGTTCCGTCTAGTCATAATAGATATACCCTTGATAACTGGTCTCGTACTAAGTCAGTAAATTACTTTAGGTATCGTCCTCACTTTCTGAAACTACTCTTCACAGAGCTGTGGGGCCCAACTCAAACAGAAATGGGGCCACTAACCCATACATAAGGATCCCCGCTGGCTGCATATTGACTTAGAAAACTACATATTAATGTTATCTCTGTTCTATTGTATTTTTATTTATTTTAATATTTCCTGATTATTTTTTAATCTGGTTAGGCCTCACTGGGGAATGTTGGGCCTCAGTCCACATGTTTGACACCTCTGGTCTATAGAATTCATGACCTCATCACTAAGTTAAATGGCTTGTTTTTCAGTCCCCATCATGGATTTCTCTGAACACTTTACTAACCATCCATTACTTCCTTCATGCGTGCTTCTTCCGGCTTTTGTGACATTGTACTGCTTTTGTCTCTTTTGCTGGCTCCTTGTCCTCATCCATGTCTTTAAATAAAAGAATTCAGAGAATCATGAGAAAATTTATATGAACTAAAGCAGAATCAGGAACATAGCATATGCAGAGAGTACAACAATGTAAAAGTAAAGAAAAATAAGATGAAAACGCATGCTCCGTTAATTATATTGCTGAGGCTTGATTCTGCCTGTGGTCATAGGATATTGGATATGCTTTAAGACATGGCTGATGTATTGGTTTTGCTAAAATTTTTCTTTTTTTAATCTTGTCTTAGGGAAAGGCTCACTGGGTAGAAGAGAGGAAGGAAGAGGAGGGTTATATTTGGAAATGGATAGAATATAAAAATAAGAGGCATCAGTAAAAAAAAAAAAAGTTTTTTTTTTTTTTTTGAAGTAGATTCCTCTCTCCACTCCCCTCTCAGGTTCTGCACTTGGCCCTCTTCTTTTGCATTACTCTGCACCTAAGCTATCCAGTCTGATTTTCTAGAGCTTTAACTAACACCTCTATGCAGGGGACTCAGAAGTGTATGTCCATCCCTGAGCTCCAGTAATATTTTCAACTGCCTAGTGACCCCTCACCAGAATGTCTAACTGAACAGCGACCACTCTGAATCCCTCTTTTTCTGAGACCTGTCCTTCTTCCTGACTTTCCTATTTCTATTGATGACGCCATTTGATAGGTGTTAGAACTTGTCACTTTTTATTTATCCTCCTCACTCACACCCTGTATTTCATCATCTGCCAAGTCTTGTTTCTACCTCTGTAGCTTGAAGTATGATTGGCTGGAAATTCTGGCCTGAGACTTCTTAGCTGTGGGACTGCTCTGTCTCAGAGGAATGGACTACCGGCTACCTGTGCTTTCCTCCTCAAATTCTGAGAATGATTTATGGAGTGTGGGTTCTAATAGGTCTTTAAAAGTTCAATCAAATTCTCCCGTGAATCTATCAAAGGCCACTTTTTTCTTTGGTAGCTCCATGATAGCTAGATTGATTTCCTTTTCTGAGATTGGGTTATTTAAGTTCTCTATCTGGGCTTCTGATAGTTTGGGGATTTTATACTCTGTAAGATATTCTGACACTTCTGTATGTGTGTGTGTGTGCGTGTTCTCAGTTTTGCTAGCATATAACTGTGCATAATACATTCTGATTATTCTTCATTTCTTTTGGTTTTGCTGTGATTTTTCCTTGCTCATTTGCTATTTTATTGATTTTTCTGCCCTCTTTTAAAAAAGATTAGCTAAAGATTATTAATTTTATGTATTTTAAAAAACTTATTTTTAGCTCTATTTCTCATTTTGATGTTTTTTTTTTGTTTCTGACATCTATTTTCCCTTTAGTTTTTAATAACTCCTCTTTTCTGCTTACTTTAAGTTTCTTTGTTGGCTTTCTAATTTTTAAAATTATGTATTGAGTTCATTGATCCTCTTTTATTCTATTTTGCTAATGTATGTTTATAAGGATATGAGGTTTTCCCCCCTAAGGACTGCTTTAGTTGCATTCCAGAAATTTTGGTATGTTGTTTCATCATTATAATTTTCTTTTATATAGTTAGTGTTTCTCTGATTTGTTCTCTGACCCACTCATTATTTAGGATTTCATTGTTAAGTCTCCGTTGGTCTTTTTATCTTTTGTTTATGGTCCCTGAACCAATTATTATTATTGCTTTGGGGTCTTTAAAAGATCTATTAACTATTTCTGCCTTTTTATATTTGTTTGCAATATCTCTGTGCTATAGTACAGTCAATTTTTTATAAAAATTCTGTGGGTGCTGAGAAATATGTCTAATCTTTTACTGTACTTGCTTCCACGGTCTGTGCCTTATGTCATCAACCCTTGCTTCTCCAGTGCTGGTCCCATAAGTCCCTCCTCCCTCCACAGGGCCTCCTGTAGGGCAGCCAGGTTGCCTTACCTTCTTTACAAGCTCCCATTCCTCCTGCTGCTCCTGCTTGCTATAAGCTTAGCCTTCTGGGGTCTCACAGGATACGTCCCACCACCTGCCATGAGGTTAGGACCTCAAGAGAGGATCCTGAATAGTCTAAGCATATGCTTCCATCAGTGACCCTGTCTCTAGCTGATACTATGCTTTATCTTTTTAATAGCATACGCACTCCCTTCTACTCTACGCATCCCAGTGGTTCTGAACCCTCAGAGAGCAATGTACAAACCCCAGACTTCCTCCCCAGTTACCTCCTCCCTTATTCCCATACACATTAAGCCCTCCCTTGGCAATGTCTACCTCCAGACCTGCCCATCCTTTTCACTGTGCCCTGTGGAATGACTGCTTCATAATTAGTCACCTTATTTTCATCTTAAACCTTTTCCTTTCTCACACCTTACATCTTGTGGCCCTGACACCTGGACCTCTCCTATTGCCACTATTTCCTTTACTACCCTTTCTAAAACTGGGTATATCTTTTCTCATACTGCCTGATTCACTGATTGTGGTGGGGAAGCAGACTACTCTTGGTTCTCCATTGCCAGTCAGACTTTTCTTCTACCATACTCAGCAACCTCTCCTCCCAATTGGGTGAATTTATCACCCAATCTGGACCCTAGTGAGTTATTTATTGACTCTCTAGGAATTCCTCTTTCCTCACTGCAGCGCCTGGCTCACAAGTGCTCCCCTCTCCCCCACTGCTGCCCTGATACCAGGGTCCCTAAAATACCCAAACTTCCCAGTTCTTCAGTATACTCTTGTCCCATGATCGCTCAGCCTCCCAGACAGTCATACCTTCAGTCTTGCCATCACATACAAATGTTCCACTTACATGCTCACAAACACTGAAATTCCTGCATCTAGACTTCTTTTCATCATTCCTTCTCTCTCTATGCCTTATATACCATAACCCAGTTCATTGTTCTCTCCATGACCTTTCTTTCCCAGGCTATCGCTTCTGCACTGGCTGTGCTCTCCTCTCTTCTTTAACTCAACTGGACACTATCTTCTACTTCAGATGGCACTGCCCCCTTGTCCTGTCGTTGATCATGTTTTGGAAACTCCCAACTCTGGATTACGCCCACCACCTACCACCTTCAATCCTATTCTATGTTACTGAATGGAGCTTGAGGAAATCACTGAACTGTGCCCACTGGGTCCATTTCCTCATCTTCACTGAGGTCCTCAGCAATAAAGCAATTTGCTCCTTAATTAAGCCACTACCCCCTCCAAACCTGTTTGTTTCTCTCTCCTCAAGTCTCCCCCACCCCTTAGTTGAGGGCCACAATTCTTTGCCCCGCCCAAAACTAGGGATATTTATTGTGGGTTCCCCTTCTCCCTATCGTATCACCATCACTCTTGTCTAAGATGAAGAGGTGGTCTCTACTGTATCTTGAAGTGTTTTTTATTTCGAAGGACAGCATTTCTATGAATATAGCAAAGCATAGAGGATTGTTTGACACCACAAATCTCCATTTCATAAGTTTTTTTTTTTAAGTACAAAATAAATTTCATACATTACTTTCAAAATTGTCCTCCTTGTCCATACTTCCAATTGTACTTCCTTCTGTTGTTTAAAATTTTTTTTCCAATGGCCCCCTTTTTGGGGAGCATTCCCCAAACTCCCCCTTTCTACCTCATTCTTTCCCAATTAAAAACTAACAAAATAAAAACCCTTGTAATGAATATACAATCAAAATTACTCTACACAGTAGCTATGTCCCAAAACTTCCGTTTTCTGTGCATTTGAAAAAATGTTTATATGTCCACCCCTTTCATGCATCAAATCTCTCCTCCACCCAATTAAAAAGGTGAAAGAAAATAAAAACTTTTGCAACAAAAAGTAATCAAAATGAATTCCCAGTGGCCATGTTAAAAAATGTGTGTCCCTCTCTGTACCTTGACTGCATCACTTCTCAGTCAGGAGGTAAACCTGTTTTATTATCAATCCTCTGAAGACATGGATGGCCACTGCATCAATCAGAGTTTTTAAGTCTTTCCAAATTTTCTTGTCCTTGTATATAAACTGTCCTCTTGTTTCTGCTCATCTAACTCTGTATCACCTCATACTACCCAGAAATCTCTGCAATTATCTTGTCATTATTTATCGTTCAGTATTCCATTCCATTCACATGCAACAACTTCTTCAGCCTTTCCTCAACTCATGGGCATCGCCTCAAAGAGAAAGCTCCTTAAGAATCTAGTTTTTTCTTTGTAAGACTCCCTTTAGGATCAGGCAATTTGTTCTGCTTGAGCATCTTTCCTTACTCTGTGCTATCCTCCCTCATAAGCTCTGCTCTCCCTGCGCCCACGGGTTTACCTGTTGACTCTGATGTATTTCTGTACCAAACTGTGTGTTTGTGTGTATTCATTACTCCTCTGGTTGTTAAGATGACGGAGGCTCTTGTGACGCCTGCTCTGCCCCTCTTTCCTCACACACTCCAATTAAATTACTCTTTCCCCTCTTACAACCCTCAGAACTGAACCAATTTATCCCATTACTTTTTTTTTAAAAAACTTAATTTAATGAAGACATTAAGGTTCTGAAGGGGTATTTGTTTCTTTTCTACGAATTAGAATTTTAGGATTATATCACTGTTCAGCTCCTTCCAATTGCTCAAATAACTATCTTTCTAGGTTTTTCTGGACTCGTGTGTTTGTATTTCAATGTTCCTACTTGGCTCTGGTTTTCTCATCCAAAATGCTTGAAAATCCTCTGTTCTATTCAAGGTCTACTTTTCCTCTCCTTTATGAAGGTGAAGGTATTCTGGATCATATTCCCCTTATTTTTTCCTTTTTTGGAATATCATATCCAAAGATCTCCTTTCACTTTTAGTAGAAGCTACTAGGTCTTGTGTGATCCTTATTGTGATTCCTTGGTACTTGAACTACTTTCTTCTGTGTGCATTTTATTTTTCCTGTGATGCTGGAACACTGAATTTTAGCTGTAACATTCCTAGGTCTTTGAGGTTTTTTTTAGGAGATGATTGATTCTATCTTCATTTTACTCTTTGGTTCTGATAGATCTGGACAGTTTTCATTTATGACTTGAAATATAATATCCAGACTTCTTTTTTTGGGGGGGTAGGGGGGCAGTGTGTGTAAATCTTGGTATTCAGGGAGTCTGATGATTCTTAAAATATCTCTTTGACCTGCTTTCCAAGACAGTTGTTTCTGTTATCATTTTACTTACATTTTCTTCCATTTTTTGTCTCTTGATTTTGTTTTAATATTTCTTGTTGTTTCATGGAATCATTGATTTGTTTGGTCTGTTTAATTTTTACAGGGAGTCCATTACTTTTTCCTCTTTCTCTTCTAAAACTATTTGTTTTCATTCCAATTCTGTGCTTAAGAGTTTTCATTTCATTTTTTACCTCTTGCTTCATTTCTTCTAGCTATCCATGTAATTCTTGTGGAAAATTAATTTTTTCCTCTGAGAGTCTGCTTGCAGCTGTTTATGAAGTGAGTATATTCTTCTTTTGGGAGAATCTCTAGAATTGCAGTAATTTTTGATATTAGTTTGTGTCTTCTTTGGTTTGCTTATCTTTCCAGCTTGAGTTACCCGAGCCTTTTTGTCAGGGCCAGGCTCTTCTTCCAGTGCACTTTTGGGTGGAGTGGTTAGTCCTGTGTTGCCTGGATTCCACTCTTCCCAGGCTGTTAGGCCATTCTGGATCTCTGAGGTTCAGAATGCTGGATCTTCAGGAGCCTTTCTGGCAGCTCAGGACAGGGTACCTGGTCTGAGCAGTGCTGGGACTAGTCATGGGCTATTCTGTAGGGCTTACAAGGGAAGCTGAGTAGCCCACTTAAGTTCAGGCAGCCAGGGTGGCCATAAGTTAGATGTACATTCATGATTTCATCCCTCCTTTCTTTTCTAGCAGATTCCTTTTCACATATCTTTAATCTTTATCTACTGGCTCCTTCCCTGCTGCCCACAAACACACACACACCACTCTCTCATCTTAAAAATAAAAAACAAGACCAAAAAACCCCTCCTTCACCTACTATCTCATCTTGGTATCGTCCTATTTCTTCTCCCCTTCTTAGCCTTTGAGAAGGCAGTCTACACTAGGTACTTCCATCTCCTTTCCTTACACTTTCTTCTTTTAAAAACCTTTGCAGTCTGGCAAATGATTTCATCATTCAAGTAAAATCGCTCAACTGTGAAGTTTGGTGGTCTTTTCTCAGTCCTTAATCCTTGACCTCTTGGTAGCATGTGACAATAGAGAACTCCTTTCTCAATTCCGGTGACCCTAGGTTTCTCTCAAGGCTCTATCCTGGGCCCTTTTCACTCTCACTTGGTGATGCCCTCAGCTCCCACTAGTTCAAGTAGCATGTCTAGGTAGGTAGGTAGTTCCCCTAGCTACATATTCTCTCCCCATTCTCTCTCCTAAGCTCCAGCCCTGGACTAATCATGGCCCTTTGGACATCTCAGACTCAGTCTCCTAACTGGGTCTTTTGCCTGAACTCTTCCAGAACTCTGCCTCTTAGCTCCCTTCAAGACTAAGCTCAACTTCCAACTTATTCTGGGGCCTCAGTCTTCCCTTCTGAGATTGCTTCCTGTGTCTGTCTTGTTATTTATGTGTGGTCTCTTTCTTTAGAATGTGAACTTCCCAGGGCAGGGACTGTTTCCGCCTTTTTATAAAATTTCCACAGCGTAGCCCAGTACCTGACCCATAGCCAATTTAATAAATGCCTACTGATTGACAACCATGGGAACCCCACTTTCTTCATCTTAAAACTGGGATAGATCCTTGCCCAGCTGAATCAGCAGGGTTGTTGTGGAGAAAGGACTTCGTAAATTCTAAAGCATTATCTTACTACAGCTGGTATATATATATATAGCCACCTTCCCAGTGTTCTCCCACCCTTCTCCAAACCCCTGCCTTTCTACTTCCATCCTGGTCCAGACCCTCATCCCTTTTCACCTGGCCTTTCTTCCTCTACTCATTGCCTTCCCCTTGGTCTATGAACATGCTTGTCTCTCAGTCTAAAAAAAAAAAGTCCATATCACTTCTCTGTTTCTGAGCTATCACGGAATGAGTAAAATCTAATCTACATGATCTGGCTTCAAAACACCTTTCCTGCTGTATCTCGGCCTGCTTCCCTTCATGTCGCTGAATTCCAGACTTATGATTTCATTTTCACTTTGCCTTTCTCCACCTCTACTTTTGTTCATCATCCCTACAGCCTGGACCACGCTCACACACTGCCCCTCCCCCACTCCTGTTAAAGTCTCTTCTGAGCCCAGCTCGGGGGAGCTGTTTTTTCCATAAGCCTTTCTCCGATTCCCACCTCCAATCTCTCAGGGTATTTTGTCTGGACCTTTCTTTTGCGTTTTTATTACATTCATCCCTTGTATCATTCTTATTCACATCATACCCTCTCATGCAAACTCTGTGAGGATGGGGAATGTTTTATTTCAGCCATCTCCCCAGGCCCCAGCACAAAATTCTGCACCTTCTGGAGGTATCTGGTTTGTTGGATGGAATGGAGTCTAACCTGCAGCACAGGGAGCATACTGCAATGATCTTCGGGAAAGAAAAATGTCCCATCTGTGTTATCAGCCACCAAGCTCCGAATCTGTTATTGTATAGAGTTTGAAGAGTGGGCTATGATGCAATTTTCTCCGAAATGTTTTATCATTATACACTGTATTGTCCTGTAGTTTACTTGGTTACAATGAAGTCTATTTGAGAAACATGAAGTCCCTGAAACAGGCTAATAATGTCTTGCTACTGATTTGGCCAGAAGAAAAAGAACCTATTTTAAAACATCAGCCACATATTAAGGCATCAGAGCAGACTGCAGTGGTGGCCACATGGCCTCCAGCACCAAGGGAGCCTTGGTTAGTGGTGAAATCAAAACACATTTTTGGTCTTTTGTCTTCTCCTTGTAGATGGTTGCTTCCTTTCACAGTAAAGATATTTAATGAGACCTCATTAAGAGATAAGCACTACAGCAGATCATATTAAAGAGCAGAAAAATGAAAATATATATTATCATGAAAGGCAATGTGGTCCAGTAGGTAGAGAAGTCTGACCTGAGGAAGATTCGGGTGCATAATGACTAGCTGGGGGAACTTGAGCAAGTCACACTTTCTTGTATCCCAGTTTGTTAAGTAAGGTACAGAAAAGTTGTTAATCTTCATCAGTGGAGGGACCTTTCATTTGAGGAGTTCCCTATACTGCAAATGAACTCACAGGTCTTGCCCAACAGTAGCAAAAAATGATTAACAATGCCTATTGATGCTAGTTTATCATTTTCACAGGTTTTAGAGTTTGAAGGGATGGATTATCTCTAACTCTTTCATGTTACACATTAGGAAACTTGAGGTGCAGGTTAATTGACTTGATGGTCTTTATGCAGGCAGTAAGTGGTTTTCTGAATCTCCTAATACTACATGACACTACCTTTTAACAGAGCAGAAAATCTGTAAGGTCAGTCATATTCCCCCAACATCTGAAAACACAAGTCTGCAATCCTCTAAAAGGGGGCATTTCATTTTTTTTGCCTGACAAAAATGATCATTTATATCTCTACAGGAAAGAATCCTACCATTTTCCCTGGCAACTCATTTTAATGGCTAGGAGACTATTAGGCAATAATGTTTTAGCTAACCTAAATCCTTTGTACTGCAACTTAATCCCATTTTTTCTTCCTCCATGGTGAAGGTTATCACCTAGCATAAACTTTAAAAGATTATTACATTTTCCCCCAAAGCAATCACTTCAAGTGAAGCCATCTAAGTTTCTCTAAGAAGACTGAATTTCTATTCTTATAGCTCAATAGCATTCAAAATTCAACCAAGGATTTCCTTTAGTTTGGCAACAAGATTGCAACTTTTTTTTTTGGGTCAAGAAAAATGATTTCCCCTTTGCTTACTTTGTACATTTCCCAAATAAGGAGAAGTAGACTACAGTTTTCTGGTTTCTCCGTTTTCATGATGCATTCCCTTCTGAGACTGGGGGCACATGAAAAGGTAGCTCCAAACATTTTACTGCTCATTATATTTAATAGTTTTTAAAGCCTCCAACTTTTTTTGGGTATCAAGGAATCACATGGACTTTGCAAAGTGATATGAAAAGCAAGATTTGGTCGAATTTTACTAACACTGTTTTCTTTAAAAAGCGCTGATGACTTACACACAAACAAGTATTAAGACATACCAAAGCCACATGTTCTTGTCCATATCTGAGTGGTATGCTTCACCCGCTACAGTATTATTTTTATGGATAACATGCTCTCTTCACCCTAGAACTGAATTTAGCTTCTACTCTACTCTGAATTACAAGTTCTACTTAGGCCTGTCTTTCAGGCTATGTTAGGAATCTCCTGACTGCTGGCTCCTGCGGCATGCTGGGCATGGTGGGTCACACCTCACTAAGCCAGCATCAGTAGGTCATTGTGGGCCTTCTTTTCCACTTGCTATGTTCTTTTCCTGTGTGACAGGTATCATATTCCTGATGCCAAACTCCAAGTCTTCTTTTTAAACAAAGGTTTATCATAGTCTTTATATGATCACATTTCAGGAGCCATACATTCCTGAAACTAAATTCTGTCAACAAAATTTCAATGGAACCATCAGACCTGATTAATCTAAATCACTTTGCAAACTCCATTTTTATTTGGATTAAAAAGCTTCAGATGAACAAAATGATGGTACATACATATTAGAAGACTGGTTACCGCTTTAAACCCTTTTGATACAGAGGTAAGGATAAACCAACCATGACTTAACCAGGTCTGAAAACGTTTAAGCTGAAAAGTCACCAACACCAAGTCTGAGATTTTACACAGGTACTGTTTTTGTTTCTCTCTTGAGGGGAAGGGTTTTGTGTGTGTGTTGTATGTGTGTGTGTGAGAGATGCAATTAATGGCTTCCAACCAATTGACTGAAAATACACACACTATTTTAATCTATATTCTTACTTTGCATATAAACCCAATTTTCTCCCATACATACTTGCACTTTAAAAATATTACAATGCTGTTTAGGCCAACATATTTTCCACAGCCATACAAACCAGAGGTTCTAAAAACCACAGTAAAATGTGTGGTTATTTTATTATTTTTTTAATCACTTGAATTAGAAAAAAATTTTTTTGGTTAGGTATGAAATTCTAGACTGCAGACCTCAAATCCTATCTCCTAAATTTTTACTGACATTCTCCACAGAAATACACAGAAAGACATGATTCTAAAATAAATACACAGTTAAAACAAAACAAAACAAACAAACTTGATTGGGCCCACAAGTAGCCTCAATGGCACTGCTCTGCATGACCTTAAAGGAGACCCAGGGTTGATTTGGTTAGTTCTTACAGTGACAGTGAAGCTGGTAAAGGGGTTGAAAAAGGAGTGCTCCCAGCTTCGAATGCCTTCCACTGGCTGAAATGAATGTTTCTCATAGGCTCCCAAAAGGAGTCTTATCCAGGCCCCAAATAAAATAAAGTAAAACAAACTTAAAAAATAAATAAATAACTTAACTAAAATTAATTCCAGGCTCTTTGGTGTAATTTTGTTAATGTCTAGGAATAAAAGAATCCGATTTTAATATACAGTCCATGATGGTGGTTGGATGGCTCAGATAAACAAAGAACTAGGACATGTTCATTATCTGATTTAGTTCAATGTCTTAATCTTTGTGGTGAAAACAGCAAAAACTCTAGTCACTGAGATGTATTCTAACAAGACAGCAACATAAATTTTTAAAAAAGTGTTTGAAATTACTTAGAAATACTTGATGAAGATTTAGATCCAGTGGTTGACTACGGCAGTTATGACGGCCTACTGTACTTAAGTATATATAGAGACAAAAGAGTTTCTCTGCTCTACAGTCATGATTTAATAAGAAGGGAATTTAGACATCGGGGTAATTAATGCCTACTAGAAAAAAAAATAGGAGTACTTCTGGGGTTATGATATGATAAAACCACTCTCAAAAACAAATACCCCCCTCCCCCCAAAATGATGTGATGTAGTCTATAGCAGCATGTGAAAGCTTTGTCCAGCTGCCTGGGCATTTTCCTGGATAGATGCTCTAAAGGTAAGCTGCCACCTGAAGAATGTTCACTATAAGGTTAGACAGGGAATGAAGTATTTCTAAACTAATGTGTATGGGATATGTGTGGCCTTTTCAGAAAGCATTTTCTTAAATAGTGATATTTTCCCCCCAGCTCTAAATGCACTTATTACCTCCAGAAATTCAAAAATTTAAGCTAATATTAAAAATATTTCTGAAACAGAAAAGTTGCAGCTCATAAGTTTTTGGCTGAAAACGTGTAGCAAGTCCTAAATGGTAGAAAGTTACAACCTTGAAACTTGGGGAGAAAAAATGCCACGCACAGGAATGAAAAATGGGGGGGAAAAAAAGATTGTGAATAACTGATTCTCATAATTTCACTTTCAGTGTAGGTATCAACTTTTACACACTGCTGTATTTTATTTTTAAAGCAAGGGTTATGTTTTAAAAATCACTTCCATCTACCATAATACTCCAGTGTGAATGTAAATGCTTTTTAACATATGAATTTGAAAACTTCACAAGCTCTAACAGAAGATGTGGAGACAAACTGAATTCTTTTTAAACAGCTGAAAATGTTCTATGCATTCACCTGTTAAGACTCAACAAGATTATGCATGTCTTTGTAAAGGTCAATTATTACCCAGACATTTAATGAAGCACAAGAAAATGTGCTTGCTGCACTGGGCTGGTCTAGGGCAGAGGTGTAAGCTTCAGAAGAATGCCCACTAAGTAGCTGCTGATTAGATTGAAGTCTCTACAAATCTGCTAAATCTCTAATAAATATTTCTTCTTAAAAAAGCATTTTAATTCACCTGTAAGCAATGGTTTCTGTTGGAAGTGCCTTAAAACACGCAGGCACGAGAACAGACATACTTTTTCTACAATGTAAACTAGGACTAACTTCACATTTCATTGTCATTTTAAACTAATTTGTAAACAGTTGTTTTTTCATGGTTTTTTTTTTTTGGTCTGTTTTTCTTTTATAAAAAAAACCCCCAATGGTATCAGATTCATGGCAACAAGTAAAAAGATAACTCCATGTCTACACATACAACCAAATATGAAACTGGCTTTCAAACAAAGGAAACATATGCAAAAAAATCTTTGTGTATTTGATAAAGTCAACTTAATATAACAAAAACAAATTGAAATATGCTTATTAAAAGTGTCCTTATATAAAAATGGTCTTGCAATGTACAATAAAATGCAATAAAAATTATTGTTTTGTTATCCCCCCAGTAACTAAAACAGCTATTGTTCCACAAAACTCTTTTATGTTTGTATCAAAGAAAGTAATTTATGCGATTAAACATTTTCTATGTTGTATGCTTGGCGAATGTTAAGGGTATCTCGAAGCATCAGATCACGAAGGCGCCAGAGGGCATCTGCCATGGTAGTGTGGGCCCCTTTACTTTTCAGCCAGTGTGAAGGAAGACGGCTTTCTTGTTCTTTTGATAGATGAACATCTCGTCTTCGGGCTGAGAAGTAAAACAGAGTGATCACCTAACCCCAGTTTTCATTTTCTTAAGGTTTACTACATTTATTAAAGTGGAGAACAAAGTTTGTGGAGTTTCACTGGAGAATATTTCCCAACCCATTTTCCATATCATTTTAATTGGCTGCAAACTCATTAAAACTCCTAATTGCACCACTTGGCAGCTATGTGACCAGGAGCAAGTTACAAGCCTGAGTCTCAGGTGCCTCATCTATAAAATGGGGGATATCACAATTCACATTTCTATAACAATTTGAAGTTGATAAAAACATTTTTTCCTCATTGTTCTGAAAAGTAGGATAATTAAACTAAGGTTTAAAGAGGTTAACTTAACCTGTCCAAGGTCACAAAGCCAGTAAATATTGGAGCTGGGAACTAAAGCCGGATCTCATAACTGAGTCCAATACTCTTTCTACTGCAATCCATTCACTGCCTGTCAAAACTTATACTTTAGAGTGTTGTGGCAAGGAAAACACTTTGTAACCTTTATGATTCCCATTAGTAATAATAATAAAAAAAAATCAATGTGTTTTAATGGAATTCTGTACTATTTAACAGAAAAGATAACGAAAAGTTATTTTTATTTAAAAAATAAAGAGCTTGAATACTAAATGAAGCTGATAATCTGATTTTCTGATTAAAGTTACCACTATTTCATCTTTTTTTGGCTTTTTGGAGGACAATTGGGGTTAAGTGACTTGCCCAAAGTCACACAGCTAGTAAGTGTGTCAAGTGTCTGAGGCCGAATTTGAACTCAGGTCCTCCTGATGCCAGGGCCGATGCTCTATTCACCGCGCCACCTAGCTGCCCCTAAAGTTATACTTTAGTATTTCAAATTAATGGTGATGTTCTATTCTAGGAGAGTGTCAGCTCCCCGAGGATAAGTCCTGTTTTCATTTTACCTTTGTCCATCCAATACCAACCAGAGTGCCTTGCACATAGAAGGAAACGACTAACTGCTCATTTGATTGGATTTGGGTTTAAAAAAAAAAAAGCTTTAAATGCAACATCTGAGAAATGGAGGAAAAGACCTACTCAACTTTCCCTTAAAAACTGGCAAGAAAGGAAGGATTAGCACATTTTCTTTGACTTAAGCTTCCTGAGTTCTCCCTATAGATTAGGTTAATGCTTATATATTATGGTCAGTGACTTCTGAAAATACATAAGCATTGTTGAATTGAAATATATTACTTTTAGAAGTTAATGTGATTATTTTTAATGACTTAAGTTTTAGCAAAATTCATTTTTATACCTGAGCAGATAAACTTAGAATTTACTGAAAATAGAGCAGTCATGTTCAAAACAAAATGCCACGTTAAAGTCTGGCTGAAATAGAATTTCATTGTGCTATGTAGTATCTACTTCACATCACGAAGTTCAAGGCCTGTGGCTAAAATGTTTTGGGATTTCTTTGTATTTTTAGCGGCTAAGAAGTGTTTAACCAAAAGTCATTGTATGAACAGACACCTCTAAGACTTCAACACCAAACTATAAACTAGTGACACACATGCCATATAAATTGCTTCGAAAGTGAAAAAGCCACGAAATGAAAATGCCCAATCCAAAAAAACAAATTCCCAATTCAAGCAAGTATTAGCTTTGCCCAGTGTAGATACTCTGCTCTTACCTGCAAGGGTCTGGTCCCACTTGCTAATACTGTTTGATTCGGCACTGAGCCCCTCGATGTATTTCAGGTAGGCCTCTGAGTGCAGAAGCCGTTGTGTCTTTGGTGGGGGAGAGACAAACATTGGTGTTGTCGGCTGCTGCATGACAGGTTGCCCTGCTGGATTCTGGCCGGGATATGGAGGGGGTGCTTGCTGGCCTGGGGGCCCAAGAATTCCCATCTGAAATGGATATGACCAAGGAATGAGCATGTTTGTCCTCACACAGAAGAAGCTTTAGCACACAGGGAACAAAGGCATGCATACACTCAGAGGGGTAGAACTCTGGACATCGGGGACACCAGACTAAGTGGTTTACCTGTTGTCCATAAGGACTCCCTCCCGGAGCTGGAGGTCCTACAATGGGGGACACTCCTTGGCCCATCACACCTATATTTTAAAATGTAATTAACACAGTTAGAGTTTCAGGGAACACAGGGACAGAAAAATCACTCTTTGATAAGAGATGACATCATTTTGCCACGAGTCACTGTGACTTTTTGTTTTTATGGCTGTGTCCATAATACACTCAGTATGGCTTCAGAGTATTGTTTATTGATGAGGGACACGAACGGGACCTGCCATTTCATTGGTACAGGGAACTCCTCATGAGGAAACTCCTCTCTGTGGATCTGGAATCGGGGTAAGCACTTTTTTCTTTGCAACTTAAGTCTTCTGGAGGGCAGGTAGGTGGTGCAGTGGAAAGGGCACTGGCCCTGGAGTCAGGATGACCCAAGTTCAAATTTGGCCTCACACACTTACTAGCTGTGTGACTGTGGGCAAGTCACTTAACCCTGTTTAAAAAAAAAAAAGTCTTCTAGAGTTGCCCAGAACACAGAGAAGTGAAGGGTCTTGTCCAGGGTCTCCTACCTAGTATGTGTCAGATGAAGGTTGGGCACAGGTCTTCCTGGTTTTGAAGGCTGCTATTTCAATGAATAAAAACAGTGACCTAACTTGAACTTAAATATTTGTGCTCTGAATCTTAATGAATACTTAAAATCTTTACAAATCTTCAGAGTTTTTTCCCCTAACGAGCTACGACCCAAGCGAACCTTTATGTTTACGGTGTCTGCCTTCTGTTTGACAGTATAGCCCTCAGATCTAGGATTTTAATATATGCAGTAAGTAATGGGTGACATTGGCATTAAACTCAAGAGTATATAAAATGCTAAAAGAGGAAGGAAATTATATACGGATGTGTAAGTGAAAATGTAAAAGTGCTACAAAATGCAAAGTCCTATCATCACAATTATTATTCAGCGGGGCATCCCAGTGCAATACACAAAAAATATACCAGAAGATGAAAAACACTGGCTTCATAATCATACTGGTATGTGATTAGAACTAGCACTGGCTGGCACCTCACAGATCCGCACTGTTGCTGGGTGGCAGACTACACAAAGTCCATTTTTAGTTGCTGTGACTTCATATTCAGAATTACTAAGGGCCTGGCGGAGGCAGACTTCTGGGCTACTCCTGTATTTGTAAACTCTCTCCATGACAGTAATCTGTTTTTCAGGTTCCTTTGGTGACCTTTCGCCAGCAGCTGTTGTCTCACAGGTATCCTTGAATACTCTTGTAAATCTCAGTCCAGTTTTTTAGCCTTGGTTCAATCCCAGCTTTTCTGATAAAACAAGGACTCAGTTCTTTAAAATGCCACAACTATACTCTGTGAAAGCTCGCTCTTGTGGCTGCTGCACCTCTGGTCTTGCTAACCTGCTGAATAGATGGTGTTGGGTGACATTTTCTTCCCTGGACATTCCTATTCTAATTCACCCTGTTCTACCCAGAGTGCAGATGTTTCTGTAGAGATCTAGGGAGCCCAATTTTCCTGTGATGTCACTGGCTAGATAGTTATTTTTCAGTAGTATTTGGGGCTCTTTTTTGTTGTTTTGAGGCAAGAGAGAAAATAACTATGCACTTCCTGACTTGAGGCCACTCCAGTACTTGTGATGCTTACATGAGTCTGTCACAAATGTTGGCACAGACCATGTGCATGCCTATTGGATGCTGGCATTGACTATCCCAAAGAAAGGCTTTGCAGGCTAATGCAAAACCAATTCATTTTCTGCCTTCTGTTTCCTTGTTTTCATGTTGCTGTTGCTAACATTCATGATGGCGGCCAGAAAGAACATGAGTTATCTCCATAGCACTTTTAATTTTGTGCTCATATGTCTGATATAAACTTACCCATCTAGCACATTAATAATCATACTATTATTCTCATGAAAAGTCTTATTACATATAGGAACTGATATTTTAAATCTATATAAACATATCGATTTTTTAAAAAATGCATAGGGGCATTGGGAAGGGGTAAACTTCGCGAATAAAGAAAACTTGACCACTTATCACAAAGTATCTGCTTGTCTAAGATGCTGGTGTTTTTGACAGTTTCTCTTAGGATGTAAATAACTGGATAATCTGGATAATTAACAGCAATTAGCTATTAAATCAATGAGGTAGCTACAAGGTATGATTAAAAAATAATGATATTAATTCTTCAAGCCACATGCAAAAATGGGCCACATAACTTCATACTGTTCTCATAGTTATACAGAACCAAACATCCATTCCTCTCTGGTAGCATTTCCCTAACTTTCACTATTCTAATGACTCCTTCAACAACTCCCAGTCCTTTAAGTACTTTCCAGCATCCTTTTTTTATTTTAAAGAAAAAAATTAATTTTTTTCCCCCTTATCAGTTCTTGGGGATTTTGGCTTCTCTATAGATTTCAAATTTTTAGTGTAAAAAAGCCCGGCTTCACATATCCCACAAATGTTTAATGTCATCTCTTCAGAACTGTTTGGAGCTCAGTAATTCTCCCTTAGACTCCCCTTGAAGATGTCTCATTTAACTTTCCTGAAGCTTCAGGGAATCTTAACCTAAAGTATGTGTGTGTATGATGAATTATAGGGCCTTACAGATAGTAGATATTTAATAAAATTTTGCTGTACTGAATGACCAGATTATTGAGTGAGTTTATAGCTTATAACTATAGACAGTGGACTAACTTCATAGAGTAATAAATTTGAGCTGGAAGGGGTCTCAGAAGCCCCCCTCCCATCTTATGGATGATAAAACTGAAGCCTGGCTGGTTAAGTGACTTGGCTATAGGTGGGATCTGAGAGCTGGCCCTCTGCTGAGAGGTGCCCAACTGCCTCTGGATTCATGTAAAAAATCATAATTCTTAGAAGATGAAACAACCAGATGGATAATTTTCCTGGGTCATAAAGCAATTTATGTACTTTTTCTGTCACTTAATACTTGCAAAACATGCTCTTTGATTCTCTAGGCATTCTTGTAGGAAAGGTCAAGCTGAATAAAACCATTTTACTATCATGTTGCTACTTAAAACGCTTATCAAGTGTAGTCAGCACACAAGCCAGGGTATTCAGTTTGCTGGAATCTGCTGAGCTAAATCCAGCTGGGACTCAAGACCCTTCTCTCCATCTCTCAGCTTACTTCATATTCTTTCAATCTGTTACAAAATGCTAATCGGAATTTTTGAGCTATCACTATTTTCTCCAATTTCCTTTGCCAACTGCTCCTTCACAATCCATGTAGAAGGAGCAGGAACCTAGGATGGGAACTGAGACTTTCTTCTGTAGTTACTGAGAGCAGCACCTGTGAGATAAGAGCTGCCAGCAGAAAGCACCAAGTCCTTTCACAGAAGAACTCTGGTCATTGTAGTCTTTCTTAGGCCACATCTGGTATTCAGTGACACAGGTCTTAGATGAGTTGTTCTGCCCTGCCCAGCCTCTACCAGGCCTTGGACCATGCTGCTCCTTTTAAAACAGATGCCTACAGGGACATGCTCAGTATCTGTAGCAACACAACACTAGTTTTCCTGATGGTTATCACTAGCATCTTCCTCAATGATGGATGAAGAAAAAGGGGCAGGTATTCCCTAAAATACCTGGCTGTAGGAGGAAGATGAAAAAATGAAGATGAGATAATGAGTGAATGAGGATGATTTCTTACCCGGTGGTGGGATGCCTGGGATGCCTGGCATACCTGGCGGAAGGTGGTGGGGTGGGGGCACCCCAGGGTGAAGTGGCTGCATGCTGCCCATGCTAACAATGCCATCAACTGGCCCCTGCAAAGGTGGCAGGACTGGCGGATAGCCACCTATCATGCCTTAAAGGACACAACAAATTTCAAACATGCATCAATAACATGCAACATGATCTAAATAATTAAAAAACAACCCCCCCCAAAAACCCACGTGCACTACTAATGAAAAGCACCTTTAGTACTGCATGATACAACAGCAATTAGTATCTTGCAATAATGAACAAAATAAAAAGTTATAAATATGAAATCCACCTTTCTGGATGAATTAGTACTTAGTATATTATTATTATTTGTTGCTATATGTTCATCCTGGGTGAAATACCCTGTATATTCTTAGTTAATTAAATATTAATAAAAATTAATATTACCAGCCATACCAAGATAATTACTACTGCAAGCTGTTCATACATTGCAATCAGTTCTGCCAACTGCAATCCAGATTAAACGGTATAATACTGACTTCAATCAACTCTGCACACGCCTGCATGGTGCTAACATGCATAAAAATGAGGGCCCAGCTACATGGTTATGAAGTACCCTGTATCATGAAGCACGGTTCTTTGTGGCATATATCAAGGGTCTGTCCTGTACCAGGACAAGGTAAGGATCAACTCTCACACCAGAAACTTACACTTGTCTAACTCATAAGACCTAATAGTAATGAATTGTTTCTCCTCAGACTTTGAAGCGTGACAAATGAAATAAAACAAAAACCCAAACTGAAGGCCCAGGTAGCTAACTGCCCAATGATAAAAGCACTGGGAGAGGTGTCTGGTGAGTGAGGACTCAGATGAATGGGGGGAAGTGATTCTTAAGTGCCACTTCCAAGTTTATACATGAACTCATCATTTCAGCATTAAAAGGGAGCATTTTAAATAAGGGAAAGGGCCTCTGGGCATAGAGAATTCCGTTCCTTTATTCACAATACTCATCTTTGTGTAGAGTACTTTCTGTAGGCTAGGGAAGAAGGTTAGTGAACAAACTATGAAGATATTTGGCAAGCAGTAAGGACGAAGAGAAGAAAATGTCCTCAAAATGGCAAGGGCTTACTTATAGGAAAGTCTTTAAGGAGACATTAAAAAAAAATTCAACATTTTTTTCAGGTTTCCCAATTTCTCTTTTCTAGAATTATTAACACAATGATAATAATGGCCTCCAGAGCATTCCCCGCACAATACCCTTGATTCCCCCAAATAAAGTCACTTTCACACCACAGACTCTTCTGCAAAAGTAAGGATCAAGGGAGCCTGTAGCTAAGAATACTACTGCCAAGCCTGATTCTTACAAAACAGTGCTATAGGTTTCTAAGTGCTTGTGGAAAGAATGAGTGGGAAATTCAAGCTTTTTAGTTTGACCAACTCAGACAAATTCTTAGGAAATGAATGATAAATTTAAAGGGTCTTTCTTTTATAGCTATTAAATAACTCAAAATACTTATTACCAAGGACCATGGTCATTCAGGGATTACAGAATTTACCTTGGCCAACTTTATGGGTTGGCCAAGGAAATCTTGAATTATCTGAGATCAACTTAAATCAATGTAAACAAATTCATTTAAATGGCATCATTTCTGAATTTTATGTAAAGAACTTGAGTCTGAGTTGTCTAATTTCAAAAAATGCAAAGGCAGAGAAATAAAAGATTACTTAGGAGCAAGAAGAATCGCTTTCTAGGGGGCAACACAACCTTACCACACTACCAGATACTGCTTCTTGGACTAAGAAGATATGAATGTAAAGAGTGATGGAAGGCTTTGCTTTCAATTACAAAAGCCCATCTGAATGCAAACTTCATGGGCTGTCACTAAAGAACTGTTTATAACTTAACTGACCTATGCACGTGAAACTTCTTCATTAAACTGTACTTTGGCATTTACTATCCCAGTCACATTTGTTCAAATGAGCTTTGGTGTTTGTAAGCAAAGCTAGTCCTAGGCAACAACAAATCCAAGATGGCATCAGGCTGTTACTGCCATTTGTAAGACCATGAAAAAGCATCCTTTTAACGGCATGAGGCACTGGCAAATGACACCTTATTTTCTCAGTGGATTAAAGATTGGTTGTTAGAAATCCCATCTGATCTGTTCCCTCCACACTCCTGGGGCCAGTGAGCTCAGAAAGCACACTCTTGCTAATGGAACCAGGGTGTTTTCTAGCGAGGGTATATGTTTTTTTGTCCAGTGTATGGCTATTCTCCCAGTCTATAAAAGTCTATACGATTAAGGTACCTTTGGACTTGATGTTGTTATTCCCCAACAGGGAGCTAAAATGCTGCAGCTGCTGTTCATTTAAAAAAAAAAATCCATATTTAAAAAAAAGTTGTTTTTATTTATTTTGTGAATGTGTCCTTAGGCATTTTAGCCAAGGGCGCAATGCTAAAATTTTAATGCATAAAATAAAGGTAATTTTGACATTGATGAGGGAATGATTTCTAGAAACCTCAGAACCTTATTAACCAAAATGGGCCATGGAATAGAGCAAGCAACTATGCAACTTGTTAGCTTTACATCAGCTATGATAAATGCAATCAATTCAAATGCCATGATTCAAATGTGCTTTGGTGAGTGCAATTACTGACTTAAAGCGACAGTGTTTGAGAATTTTGCCATCACAAAGATGAGAGCACCAATGGAAAAATGTTACCCTGTACTTATCATTCCATTTAAAAAAATCAAAACAACAACCACAAAAAAAGAAGCTAAGACTATATTGAACACCACTGCCTTAGAGTCACCACAAAAGGGGTAAAAAACTGCTTGCTTGACAGTGGAAACATGGAATAGCTGAAAAGGTACCTCGTCTTCTATCAGAAAGTCCACTTCTAGGGAAGGTGTTACAGACCTCTGAAGTTAGAACATGCCAAACAGTAATAAATTAAGAAACAGCCAAATGCTATGGCTCTAAGAACCAGAGACAACACACACAAGCAACCACATTCACAATTAAAAAAAAATGTGACTGGGATACTAACAGAAAATGCAGTTTAATGCAATAAAATAGGAAAGCATTACAGAGTGGGCGTGATGAACTGAATACGGAATATAGATACATATTCAATTTAGCAGTCATGCACATAATTGATCAGGAAAGGATTTAGAATCAAAGTCAAAAATCCTTTAAATGATCAGTATTTTAAGGATGGCTGCAGTAAAACAAGGCCAACTGAATACTGGCATGAAACAGGGAATGAACCACACTACTTTGAGTTTAATTTGGCAGATTTTTCTGAAAGGTTTTTTAGGACAGTGCTCAAGGTCTAGTTACCTTTTTGGTTACAGCAAGAATAATCTGGGGTGGAGAATATTACTAGACCACCCCCACAGCCAAGGCGGAATTGTTCCCTATGAATAAAATCCAGTGTCGGGCCCAGTTCCGATGTTTATGGGGAGGGTATTTTCTGGGTGGGAGAGGGCAATAGAGGAAGACATGGATGATCTCAAACTTTGAAAGTAGACTGGTCATGAGAAAAGGCTGGAGGAGCCTAAGGCTCATTTGGAACTGGAGGGAAAAAAAAAAGTGATCCATTATGAAGGAATTTCTTAAAGTGTAAAAAAAATGGTCTTAGCTCCTGCTTTTACCTGCAACAGGCGTCAACTGCTGATTGAGCATCGCCATTGGTGTTGGTGGCGGCACCACCCCCATGAGGGCCCCCGCGGGGGGGCCCGCCCGGGGAGAAGCACTCGGCTGCGGTTGCTGCGCTGCGCGCTCTCTCTCCTGCTGCTCGGCAACTTTAGCTGCCCGCTCTGCAAAGGCATTTTAGATTTTCAATTCTGCTTTTAACCCAGGAGTTCACAACACCATCCATTGCATTCAACAGGACTAGCAAAACACAGCGACAGTTTCATCTAATGGACAGGCATAGAGCAGAGGCCCATTCTCAACCCGGGAGATGGCTGATGTCGTTGGGTGGGTAACCTAGTGGGCATTCCCAGCTTTCCTAGCCCGTCGGGAGAACTTGTCTGTAAAGATTTCAAGAATGTTAAGACTGCAACACACATTCAGAAAGCACAGGTTTTAAACATGTCACCAGCATAACCAATGTAGTTAATTAATGTTGATGAGGCACCCTGACGATGAAAGCGCTAATTGTCATTACTCTATTATTAATGGCATCACGGATTGTTTAGAATTTCAACAAGAAGCAATTCCATGGCCCATTATAATTTTTGGCACAATCAATACTTGAGTTTGCATGATTCCTTGTACCCAGTCTTACAGAGACCTGGGCTCATTGGTGTCCTGGGAGATAGCAGCTGAAGAAAATTAACTCTGTAAGGGAAGCTCATTGCCTGTTTCACAAACTTTCAGGTAAAGCTGATGACTAAGTCACATACTCTGATGAAGCAAAGAGAGTTGTGTTAATAACTAAACTCCAGGAGAAAGAAATGATTCCTTGTATACTTGTCTGCAGTGGTGAGATTTTTACCAAAAATAATCAAGTTTCTTGAGGCTAAACTGTTCAACAGAAAGATTACCTCACGCAGTTGCTCCTTAAATGAGCAGATTCTAGAAATCAATGCTGTATGTCACCTAACACAGAGGAATAGCAACACCCTTGTTCAAGTTCTCTGAGGTCAGACATTGTCTACAAGGTGACTACATTCTTTCAAGCTAATTCTTCTGCATCTCAGTTACTGATCCTAAGAGCTGTTTTTTCCACACAGGCCCACCTGCAACTGACAGGCTAGATACAAAATACTAACTCACCATTGATGGCTATGACTGGCTAGAGACCACTTCATGCTTTCAATTTACCAAACTCCATTGATTCTGGATTTATAATGCTTCATAATATAGGTGAGATGTTCTCATTTTTCACATGGGTAAATTGAAGCCCAGAGACATTTCACAACTTCCAAGGATGCAAAACCAACAGCACCAAGGGGAAGAGACCATGAAATCCTGAATTCTAATATCAAATTCCAATCTCCAGACACTGACCCTCCAACATGGAAACTGAAAAGAATGATACTTGAACTAGGGCAGCAGAAAATTTATCTCCATGTCACATATGCTTAAGAAAAATAATGAAGTGAAAACTCTAACACTTCTTTAGTTTTAAGAGGGTCAAAGCTATAAAAGCCAAAGTCTCTTTGCCAACACTAGAGTAGCTACTTATTAATGTTCTAGTTTAAGGGGCTAGTGGTTTTCCAAAGATTTTCAGTGGTTTTCTGAAAGGTCTTCTAAATTATAAATTTTAAGAGAAGGGACATCTAAAATCTAGTTATGGTTGAAGCAGTTTGAATACTGAATACTAACAAACTAGATCTAATTCAGACACTTTTCACCATATAATCCATAAAGTAAATGGGAGAAGAAAATGCTGGTAAAAGAAAAGATAGAAATTCAGGCTTAGATATAGATTAAGCTTTGAGCTGAATACACCAGCAGGCTCTTCTTAGGTGGAAATCAATCAATGCTCCTAACATACTGGTTGGGTTGCTGAACCCAAATGGAAGATCACTTATATTTGACTTTAACATGTTAAAAACCCAAGAAAGTGTGGATTTTCTGACTGAAAGAGCACCTGAAGATAATACCATTAAATTCTGAGTAATTTCAGACTCCCTTTAAATTCTGGATCCTGAGATCCTCTTTCTTGTCCTCTTTCTACCTAACCAGTCACTGTTATCTTTACCTTCACAACCTTGCTTTTTTTCTCTCCCACTCATATCCTGAATGGTTTTGCTTCTCTTCTCATATGACAAGCCTTACAAGTGCCCATTTTCTACTGTTGTCCAACCCCTGCTAGTACATTATGGCCTTAAATTCACCAAGTCCTGTAGGTTTCCAGATTCCTATGTTATAATCTATTTGTAAGCCCAGACTAGAAAGTATAATATTACTTTTTTGGTATTCTTATGGAGTCTTCCACAAGAAGTCCACAGGGTGGATTTTTGACTAAGGCAACTGAATAAAAAGGCAGCTTTAAACATTGCCATCTTCTTTATCTCTCCTGAAAAACAAACAAATAAACAAAACACTGCCTTGACCCAGCTTAGCCAGCTTGCCTTGTACCTACAGAAGGGAAATTTGCTCTAATTCCATATAATGAACTAATACACAAAATTCTTGGTGGCAAAAATGCAGCCATGGGCCAAAGTCTGTCTAACCAGCTGGCTTGACTTTCTACTACATCTCTCTTACACATCCCATGAGTATTTGCTTCTCAGTTGAGGCACTGGATCCTTGAAAGCTGACTCACTCCCCCCCAAAAAAAGCAATTTCCAAGTGGAATAAAAGAAAAATAAAAAGTGAATCTCATTATAGAAACACTAGTAACCTTAACAAGAAAACTCTTAAATATTCAGGATATATGCTAAAACCTGCCCAAGAGACCACCATGGCATGGCATCTGCCTAAAAGGCTGATCAATACTCCTAGTCTAGAGTCAAACAGAGGTACCTAGATACTGTAATATATTTTGTAGTTTTTTTTTTTTTAAAAGCAATCGGGGGTAAGTAACTTGCTCAAGGTTACACGGCCAGGTGTTTCTGGGTGGGTGCTAAGTGTCTGAGCCCAGAGTTGATCCCCAGGTCATCCCGACACTAGAGCCGGTGCTCTTACTCGCTGTGCTACCTGGCCGCCCCATATTTTGTAGTTTTTAAAAAAAGACATCAATCAGGTGGTCTCTTTAAGCAGGTTTCACTATATTTATATTAGAGGCTATATCTGACATTCTTTGGGACACACAGCTATTGAATCCTCCCCCATTTTCCCTATTGGGGGCAGTTGTTTCAGGGTACAAAGAAAGGAGGAAAACTTGCCTTTTTAGAAAGGCTTTCTGTACCCTGACAACTTTGGTTTAGGCGAATGGGAGGATAAATCAATAGATTTGGATTAAGTAAAATGGCTGTGTCACCATCAGAGTGGACCATGTTGGATGCTACCATGCTGAATGTGCACTTAGCACTTGAGACATTCCTCAAATAGAAACATTTCATATTTCTGAGTAACACACAATGACCAAAGGGTACAAATATGGGTAAGTGGTTTTAGACAAGGTGTGACAGGATGAAAAGTTGGACTGAAGTCTATTTACCTTCATACTCTGCTTTCTTGGTGGTCTCTAAGTTTCTCCATTCTGTCCCTACAAGCCTGCTGAGCTCTCCAAAGGAGTAGTCTGGATGCTGAGCTTTGATCACGGCTCTCATCTCACTGCTGAAGAGGATGTAGCCACTCATGTTGATCTTCCTCTTGGAGCCTTCCTTCTTAGAGCCGCCCTTGGCAGACTTAGGAGTGGACTGCAAGACAGAAAACCCTCAACTGTCTACAGTGCAGATGGAGTTTGTTAACTGGACTCCAGAAAAACATGGTTTAATAGTTACTGTTGTGGATTGGTGTTAGAGAGATGTCAGGTTTCAAGCTGACCATTTTCTTAGAGGGAGGGAAAAGGGCCCAAGCATAAAAGTATTTGGTACTTGTTGTAGTATGTAAGAAATAAATTAATATTCCACTGGACTCAAGCATTGTAACTTGTAATAGTGACCTCATAATTAGGGCTTGAGAAAATTCTGAATGGAAAAACATCATCAATAATCATCTCAAAACACGGCAAGATGAGCTTTCCAAACAAGAGCAGGCTAATGAAGCAGAGAATAGTAAGTTGGTGGCCAATCCTGTGGAAAGCCAGAGAGTAACAACAAAACGTCACGCCTTATTGTTCTTAAAAAACAAGGCAGGACAGATGTTCCTATGACTTAAAAAAACTAGTGTTTTATTTTAAAAAAATCATCTTCATTGAAGGTTTAAAGCAATAGATAAACTGAATTTTTTTTTTTTAAAGCAATTGGGGTTAAGTAACTTGCTCAAGGTTACACAGCCAGGTGTTTCTGGGTGGATGCTAAGTGTCTGAGCCCGGATTCGATCCCCAGGTCATCCCGACACTGGGGCTGGTGCTCTTACTTGCTGTGCTACTTGGCCACCCCTAAACTGAATTTTTTAGTTCATCTTTGTAGAAAGTCCCATCCCAGAGGACTAGAGATGAAATCCTATAAAAAGTTTCTTCTTCCACTAAGCAATTTTCTTTTCCTTGCCCTGCACCCATTATCCCCCTTCACCCAAGGAAGAACTTTCTTCCACAATTAAAAACAAAGCAACCCTATTCCTTCTGCTTAGTGTGTGGCCAGAAACATGTTTTTACCTGTGGGGGAGTGTAGGGCATGATGTCCAGATCACTGGCCAGTGGAGTCTGAAGCTGTGGCAAAGAGGGGGCTTCAATGACTTCACCTTCCTCTTCTCCCATTTCCTCAATATCATCATCCCCACCTTCCAACTCAGCAAATTTTGCTTCTAGCAACTGAATCTTCTTCTCCAATAATGGCGAGGGCTCCTTCTGTGGAACTATGGGTTTTCTGAGACAGACAGAAATAGCAGAAAAAATAACAGAGAAAACAGAGCACTATTAATAGGCTACTACCTGATTTCTTGCTTTTTACTTCTAGACTCTAGGGAAAAGGTGATATTCTTAAGTCACAAGGCTGAACTGGAGAGGAAATCTTATTCCAGATACTAGCTTAGATAGTATTTACAAAGCTACATTGTTACGTATCATATAAAGTATTTGTTTTTAAAGCATTCTGTTAGGTACCTCAAAGTTTTGGGGTGGGGCAAATACAACCTTACTCCCATAATAACAATGATATGGATAGATTATTTATTGCCTACCTCAATCTATTCTCATCCTTTTCAAATTTTTGTGTTGGGTCATCCTTCCTACAGCAATTGAGCCCAAAGTTGGGTCTTGATTGTGCAAAACAATGAGAATAGTCTTCAGAATCTATATGAAACTTTTACAATTCTTTTTTTTTAACAATTTCTTAATCATTCAAATTATTACACCTCATAGCAAATGGTGACAAAAGATGCTAATGTAATCTTAAGATACATTAAGAGATGTGTGATGATCAGGATTGGGGGAATGACCGTTCTCTTTGTATTCTAGTCTGGGTTGACCATATTTGGAATATTATGTTCTGAGAGTCACATTTTAGGGAAGGGCATTAATAAATTGGAGAGTGTCCAAAGAAAAACCAATGAGATGGTGAAGAGGCCACAGATTGTGCCATATGAGGACTGGATGAAAGAACTCTGAGGATGTTTAGTCTGGGAAAGAACAGACTAAGGTGGCCATGCTGGTTGTCTTTGGAAACATGAGGGGCTGTCCTGTGGAAGAAGGATTAGAGTGGGTTGCAGAGAGAATTCCTTTTGGGAGTAATGGTGCATGCTGGACTCTGGAGATGGCCTCTAATGTCCCCTCTAACTTATAGCATGACTGTGAACTCAGCTGAAACAGGCTGCTTAAATACAGAAAATAACTTCCTTTCTTTAATGTACTTTATTTTTCTCTTTTAAGTGTATGTATACTTATTTATAAAATCAAGAGCCACTCAAAAATAATTTTTACTACACAATTTTGATGTTAATCTACTGGTAAAAGCCAAAGAAAAGGTTTTTCCCTTTAAAATTTCTTATATTTTACCTGAAATAGTAGATTTCATCATCTACCACTTTAGCAGAGAGTGAAAACCTCTTCAGCCCTTTGAATTTCTTCATTTGTTTGTCACTCTCATTATAGCGGCTCTCACAAAGAAGAACGTCATTTTCTGGTATTTCAGTTGGCCTGCAGGACAGGAAATCCTTGAACGACAACACAGCACACTTTCCTGAAAAAATAAGTAGGTTAAATCAAGCACATCCTGTAGTCATGTGGAACACTGCTATCTAAAAAACCCAAGTACTGCTATGCAAATAGGACTAATTCTGGACATGTAGCACTGATAGGGCAACCATTTCTATAAAGCACCTTTAGGATGGGGCAGCTTTTATCACCATGTTGGAACAAGTGAAAACTGAGACTAAGAAAGGGTAAGAATGTCGCTGAGGGAGGGCCCACACCTCGATGTGTCTACCAACTTGGGGCTCCTTTGTTATCACAATCAGGGAGGAGAGGAAATTGAGCTGTGCAAGCAGGAGAGACAGTGACCACTGCCAATCATTTTTCAGGAAGGCACTCTCTCATTCTGAGGCTTCCTGGTGATAATGGATAAAAGCAGGGCGACTTAAAACTTCTGGGACGGTACTACTGTTAGAACATGCATATGCATACCTTTTCCATAGGCAGTTCCAAGGGAATAGTTAAAGGTTCAAAAGGTCAAGGAAATAGCTGTTAATAACCTTGTGACATGGAGTCATCATATCACAAACCCTTTGACACTCTATGTACTTAAGGCTTTAAACAGCTTACGGCCCAGCCTAACATTCAGGGACATGGAAATACCAGACCTTTTGGAACCCCTTCCTCTAGACAAGATCTCTGTGTGCCAATGTGGCTGAGGGCAAGGGGAGCTCAGGGGGCTTTGTGATTACTGGGGGTGTGTCCTGTATATCTGAGTTTATGTTCCCTGTGTTCCATACTTCCCTTGGGAAGTTTTGTGTGCTGGGCTATGCTGCCTCAGGCAGAGAGTGGGACAAAGAGTCAAGGCAATGATGAAGGTGTCACAAGATCAGCAGGAGGGGGGTCCTGACACTGCCCAGAGCACACCCTGATTCTTTTCAGTGCACCCATATCAGTTTGGAGTCCCAGTATCCTGCCTCCAGACAGATATAATATATATCTGGCAGAGACAAACAGCAGGTTAATGTCTCATTTTGTGAAAAATTTTTAAAAATGATAATTCATACTAAGGACAAAGGTATAAACAGGTGAGAAACTTGTCTAGCAGCTACTCAGAGTGCCTTAGGACTTCATATTCCAGCACTTCCACTCCAAAGAGAGGTCTTTGAATTTTATCAGAAATTAGTTATCTAAGGGGTAGAAATGGAAGAAGTTCTACCCTCCTACTGGGGGCTGTATTTTAAGATGAGAGGTCCCCCCTTTGCAAATCTCTCCAGTACTGGGGACAAATGTGCCAAGCCTAGCTGTTCCAGACAATTCCTGCACATATAGAGAACTGAAAGAAGACCTAAAAGACCAATGGAAAAAAAGATTTCTATTTGGTAAAATAAAGCATTTCATCTCAGGAAAGACTGGCACTGGAACATTGTCCCTCTGGGAAATTTGGGATCACAGAAACAAAATTTATATTATTTATATTCAATAATGATTACATTTAAAAGAAGTTAGACTGAATTTCCTATAAAGTTAAAATTCCTAAAAGTTTCTTCCTACAGAAAAAGTTATTTTTGAAAATGGTAGCTATAATAAGAAGAAATGAGTTTCAGAAGCAAGATAAAGAAAAGTTTTGACTGGCACACAGGAGGTGCTTAATAAATGCTTAATTCTCTCCCCCTTTTCACCAACTTCTGCTATAGCAGATTTCCTTTAAAGTGGGGAAAAAATGACATGTTTAATAGAAAAAAGTAATGACATCTATATGTAAAATCTACTAGTAAAAAACCCCTTTGTCTGAATGATAGCTCCTTTTTTTTTTTACTTTAAAGTTAAACACAGTCAAATTTAAAACATAAGACAACCCCAAAATCCATTCTGTTGGATTTAAAAAGAGGGATGTAAACTGTGAAAGGAAACCCAGATTATCAATAAAAATATGCTCAGCGCCAGAACCTATTAAACTAGTTACAGTAATGTTGGAATGAATGTGAAGAAATTGAGAGGGGCACAGTCATGTGAACAGGCAAGAAAAATATCCTAGGGTGAAGACCCAATAAGAAGACGATAACGTCTGGAACCCATGACACTGACTGGCTGTCTCTGACTTTTTGATAGAGACAACCAAAGCTCTGGCTCACCAAGACCTCAAAGTGTGAATATTTACCCAAGATACATGTCATAGGACAGGTTTCTTCCAAATTGCTCAGAAACACTTCTTTTTTGTAGAACATTTTTGTTGGCTCATGTTCTGTTTCTTCGGGATGAATGAAGATGGGGCCAAAGAAATAGGCAGCACCGTCCCGGACCCATAGTTTTTCAATTCTACAAAGAAGAAAAGTTTCCAATAAAGTAGGAATCAGATTGTATTTGGGAAGGGCTAATCTATTAAATAAATTTTTAAAAATCAATGATCATTTCTATGCAGGTGATTCTAACATCTGACCCATTCCTAAGTTCTTGCATTTCCAACTGCCTATTGGGCATCTCAAACTGTGTCTCCAGGGTTTTGTGACACTGTTCTCTCCTCCTATCTGTCTAACTGCTTCTTCTCAGTTCCCTCTGCTGAATCTTCCTCCAGGTCAGATCCATTACCATGGTGCCCCCTAAAGCTCTGTTTCATCCTCCTATACCGTCTCACCTGGTGGCCTCATCAGATTTGATGGATTCAATTATCATTTCTAGGTAGATGATTCTTGGATTTATTTAGCTAGCCCTAACCTCTTTTCAGACTTTCAATCATATCACAGTCTACTGGACATCTCAAATTGGATGTTCCACAGACATTTTAAATTCAGCATGTCCAAAACAGTACTCATTATCCTCTTCTCAAAACCCTTTCTTCTTCTTAACCTTCCTTACTGTTGTCAAGGGAACCACCATTTGTCCAGTCACCCAGGCTCACAACCTTGGTATCATGCCTGATTTCTTACTCACACTCAAGTCTGCACAATTAACAACCTCTTTGTCAAATCTTGTCATTTATATTTTCACAAAATTTCTTGCATATATTACCTTCTCTTCACTCATGAAGCCACCACCCTCACTGAGGCTTTCATGACTTCAAGCCTGGAGTATTGCAATGTCCTTCTGGTTAGTCTCCTTACCTCAACTCTCTCCCTATTCCAGTCTATCCTCCACTCGGCTGCCATAAGTCTGATTATATCACCACTACACAATAAACTCCAGGAGCTCCCCGTTAGCTCTAGGATCAAATATAAAATTTTCTGTTTGCATTTTAAAGCCCTTCACCACCTGACCCTTTCCTGACTTTCCAGTGTTCTGACACTTTATTGCCTTCCATGAATCCTATGGCACTGGCCTCTTTGCCATCCAATCAATCAACTAATAAACATTTATTAAGTGTCTACTAGAGACAGATAGGTGGCTCAATGGAAAGAGTACTGGGCCTGGAGTAGGGAAGAACTGAGCTCAAATCCAGCCTCAGACACTTATTAGCTGTGTGACCCTGGGCAAGTCACTTAACCTTTGTTTGCCTTAATCTACTGGAGAAGAAATGGCAAACCCCTCCAGTAGCTTTGCCAAGAAGACCCCATAGTAAGTCTGGTCCATGGGGTCATGAAGAGTTGGATATGAGTGAATGAACAAAGTGCCTGCTACATGCCAGGTACTATGCTATAAGTATAAGCTATGGTATAAGTGCTATATCTACAAAGCAAGCTATCTATAGCCTAAATAAGAAATAATGGACAGAGAGAAGGCACTAGAATTAGAGGGGAAGAGGGAAGCTTCCTGTAGAAGGTGGGCTTTCAGTTGGTATCCAAAGGAAGCTGGGGAGGTCAGTAGTCAGTACAGAGGAAGGAAAGTGTTCTAGGCATGGGGAACAGCCAAAGAGAAAGCTCAGAGCTGAGAGACAGAAGTCTTGTTCACAGAAAAACCAGGAGGCCAGTGTCACTGGCTTGAAGTGTGCATGCTGGGGAGCAAGGTGCTAAGAAGACTGGAAAGGTGGCAGCAGGCTAGGTCATAAAGGGTTCTGAATACCAAAGAGCACTTTGTATTTTCTTCTGGATGCAACAGGGAGCCACTGGAGCTTATCCTGTGGAGGTGGTAGGGGGCTGATGTGACTAGACCTGGCTTTAGGAAAATAACTTTGGTGGGTGAAAGTTGGTTGGACTGGGGAGAGACATGAGGCAGGCAGACCCACTAGAAGGTTACTGCAATAATTCAGGCATCAGGTGATGAGGGCCCTTTGAGCAACGTATTCCATTTCCCAACTCCTTGTCTTTTTGCCTGTTGTTGCCTATTTCTGAAATACTCTCCCTCCTCACCTCTGCCTCCTGGCTTCCTTCCAAGTTTCAGCTCAAATGCTCCCTTATGCAAAAAGCCTTTCTTGGTTCTCTCTACCACTAGTGTCTTCCCTCTGGGATTACCTCCCATTTACACTATATATATCTTCTATGTAAATGGCCATTTGCATATGTCCCTGTAAGGGTTATGGGATTTAAAGATCTCCCATGCCCCATGGACGTGCTGACATAGCAGAGCAAGAGAAAGTGAAAAGCCGAGCTAACGGTCCTGCGG